>NW_026555129.1:600000-1083580 GCF_021234165.1 Pteronotus mesoamericanus | reverse complement strand
TCTCATCATTGACCCATCCATTGTTTAATAATCTACTATTGAGTCTCCATGAGTTTGGAAGTTTTTGAAGTTTCTCTTTGAGGTTGATTTCCAGTTTCAAGGCCTTGTGGTCCAAGAAAAAGTTTGGTATTATTTCAATTTTCCTGAATTTGCTGAGGTTTGCTTTGTGTCCTATCATGTGGTCTATCTTTGAAAAACTGCCATGAGCATTTGAAAAGAATGTGTATTTATCTTCTTTGGGATGTAAGGTTCTATATATGTCAGTTAAGTCTCTTTGATTCAGTGTGTCATTCAGCGCCACAGTATGTTTATTAATGTTTTGTTTGGAAGATCTGTTCATTTTTGACATTGGGGTGTTGAAATCCCCTACTATCAGTGTGTTGCTGTCTATATCTTTTTTGAAGTCATCCCACAATTTCCTTATAAACTTGGGGGCTCCTATATTGGGAGCATATAAGTTTACAATGTTGATGTCTTCTTGATAGATTCTTCCTTTAGGTCTTATAAAGTGCCCCTCCGGGTCTCTCTTTATGGCCTTTGTTTTGAAATCTACGTTGTCTGATACAAGTATGGCAACCCCGGCCTTTTTCTCATGTCCATTTGCTTGGAATATTTTTTTCCATCCCTTTACTTTCAATCTCTGTAGGTCTCTTGCTCTGAGGTGGGTCTCTTATAGGCAGCATATGTGCGGGTCATGTTTTCTTATCCATTCAGCTACCCTGTGTCTTTTGATTGGGGCATTTAGTCCATTCACATTGAGAGATATTACTGATAGAAACTTACTCATCTTTTCTCTTTGTACCTGTGTTCCTCTCTCTCTCATTCCTTTCCTTCACCTGCTTAAACCAGTCCCCTTAGCATATCTTGGAGTGCTGGTTTGGTAGAAATGTATTCTTTTAGTCTTCTCTTGTCTGGGAAACTCCGTATTTCCCCTTCTAATTTTTGGAGAGCCTAGCTGGGTAGAGCAGCCTTGGCTGTAGGCCCTTGCTTTTCATGGCTTGGAATATTTGTTGCCATTCCCTTCTGGCTTGTAGTGTTTCTGTTGAGAAGTCAGCTCCTAGGCGCATCGGGGTCCCCTTGCATGTGACTTTCTCCTTCTCCCTTGCTGCCTTGAGGATTCTCTCTTTGTCTTTGACATTTGCCACTTTAATGATGATGTGTCTTGGAGTGGACCCCTTTGAGTCCCTCTTGAGTGGGGTCCTCTGTGCCTCCTGGATCCACGAGAGCCTTTCTCTCCTCAAATTAGGGAAATTTTCCATCATTACTTTTTCGAGGAGGTTCTCTATCCCTTGCTCCTCTTCTTCTCCTTCTGGTATCTCAATATGTGGAAATGATTGCGTTTCAGGTTGTCCTGCATTTCCCTAAATGCCTTTTCATTCTTTTTGAGCCGTTTTTCCATTTCTTGTTCTTTCTGGGAGCTTCTTTCTACCTTGTCCTCCATCTCACTGATTCGATCCTCGGCTTCATCCAGCTTGCTTTGGATTCCTTCTACTGTGTTCTTCAACTCGGAAATGGTATTCTTCATATCCTCTTGTGTCTTCTTGATAGTTTCTATGTCCTTTTCCAGGCTGATATAGTTTGCTGTAAGATCCTGATAGTTTCTCTGCAGTTTCTCATAGTTCTCTTTGAGCTGGCTGAGCTCATTGAGCTTCCTTAGAACCATTGTTTTGAATTCAGTATCTGATAGTTCCCTTGCCTCTATTTCATTTAGCTCTCTCTGTAGGGAGTCCCCTTTTCCACTCATTTCGGGGGAACTTCTTTTTCTTCCCATTGTTGTGAGAGTCTGTTAAGTATTTTTGTCCGTTACTTTTTCTGGGCCTGCCTCTGATGATGTCAGTTGTTGACCCTATAGGACCTTGGGTTGTTTGTTTGAGCCTTCCAGGAGTCTAATGTCTGTGTCTGACTCCTGCTTGGAGCAGCTCTGTGACCCCCTCAGTCAGGGCTGGGATACTTTTGGGGATCTCTCTGCACTCTCACGTGGGCTCCTGGAGCGCGCTCCCAGCGCAGCAGGATCCCCTGCCTGCCTGGGCTCGCATGTGCTTGCCCCAGACCAGGGGGCTTATTTGCAACCTCGCGTACTCATCTGGCCCCCCCTGGCCGGTGAGCTCCATGGCACTGGTCAGTTTAGGGTCTTCTATTGTGTATTTTCCCCGCTTTTGGCTCTTTGGGCACGTTGCTTGCCCTCGCCAAATGGGGACTACGGAAATGGGAGGAAGTCAGCTCCAGGACTCTCCGGTTAATCCTGTCTCTGGCCTCTCCTCCAGGGACTCTGGGCAGCTCTACTAATTTTGTGGGCTGCTCTGCAATCGCGGGTGGGTGGGTCAATTTATGCCTGCCCTTGCCGCTCTGTGCACTCCCTCGCAGGCTGTATCGGTGCCAGGCTGTATCGGTGCCAAGCTGTGGGAGGTCTTGCGGGCCGGTGCAAGCGTTCGCCAGCCCGCGCGGGTCACACACACGCTCGCCAACCCTCGCCGGTCACTCGGTGCAAGTGTGCATGCCTGCACTGGGTGTTTTGGGGGTGTCTCTGTGTCCTTTTCAGCTCTTGGTTCTTTGGGGGTGTGGCCTCTTCACACACAATGGAGTCTATGGCAAGGAGAAGGAGTCGGGACTCCCCGGTTCCTCCTCCCATTCTTTCCCCGATGTCTCCATCTCCAGTCTCTCCTCAAGGCTCTCTCAGCCAGTCTGCACTCAGCTCCGCAGCTCACACGGGACAAGCTGTGTGAGGAGCACACAAAAGGCAGGTTAATTGATTCCCTCATGCCTGAGCGAGATGGTAGCTCCAGAGTGGGAGGCGCATCATCACCGGGGCTCCACCGGCCGCCGTGTCAGTTTTCTTCACAAAGTCTTCCTCACCAGTCTTTTCCCAGGCACCAGCCCACCCTGCTGCCACCTCTACCCAGAGATCAAGGAGGGTGGCTGCCACTGCAACTTTTTCGTTGGCCCTTTATATGTCTCTTTGCATCTCCAGCCACCTGTCTCTCACAGAGAGTGCCCCGAAGCTTTTCGGGGTTGCATTTTGTCTGTATTTTCTTGGCTTTAGCTGCTGTAGTTTAGGGGTTCCTGTTTATGATTCAGACCCCGTTCTTCTCGGTGGAATCTAACTGGTTGTTTCAATGTCCCTCTGGTGCCAGTGCCCGTGGGCACCCAACTCACCCTCTCGAGCCTCCACTGCACTTCTCACCCGTTGGGATGTGTGAGAGTCGAATCCACTGTCTGCGGCACCAAGGCTCCTCTCCCACTATTGCTCTACTGCTTTCCAGGTGATTACTCAACTATTTAGTTGCAATTCCAATTTGGTCTTGGGAAGAGGTCAGCGTGACTTCCATTCACTCCTCCGCCATCTTCCTGTCCCTTGTATCTGCTTCTTAAATTGATCTTTCTTGATTTCCTGATTTTGTGGTGTGAACTCTGGGAGGAGACTGGGTTTTTTTTCTTTCTTTCTTTGTGCATCTGGTTCTCATAATATCATCTGTTGACCATCTCTGACCTTAGGCAGTCATTAAGAGACTTCCAGGAATCTACTGTCTGTGTTTTTCTACTCCAATTGTTAATGTGGTCACTCTGCCTTCAGACATCAAGGCGGGGCAGATTGTGTCATGTGCGTGGGGCTATTGAGCCCTTCATGCTGTTGGCACTCAGTGGAGTATCCTGCCTGTGCAATTTGGGTGTTGCTGTATGTGGGAGGAGTCTGCACCAGGGTCTCCCTGGCTATTCCCTCGGTTCTCTCCCCAACCCCTCAGATGGTCAGGCTTTCCTTATACATCTCTAGATCACTCTGTGTCCCCTTTAACCAGGGATCTACTGACTTCTACAGACATATCTGTGACTTCTGCTCTATAATCAACAGCTGGGCTTGCCCAGCACTGGTCCAGGCAAAGCCTTCTTGGGTCAGGGCTATTGTGTCACATCAGGCTGCTGTCAGTTGAGGGGAGTGGTCTGCCTGAGCAAGATGGCAGCTGCAGAATGAGGGTTTAGTCAGCACCGTGATCCTGCTTGTCCACTTCCTCAGTTCTTTCCCCAAAGCCTCCCTCTCCAGTCTTTCCTCAGGCAGCTCCAGCCCACTCTGCCTCTACCTGTGCTGGAGCCCAGGGAAAGTGTCTGCCACTGCAAATTTTTGTGTTAGGCCTTTAACTACCTCTTTGGGTCTCCAGCCACCTGTCCTTGGCAGAGAGCAACCCTGCCACTTTTTGCAGCTGGCAGTTATTTGTGTTCTTTGGGCTCTGGTGCTGTAAGCTGGAGATCCCTGCTTATGGCTTAGATCCTGCTCTTCTCAGGGGGATCCAACTGGCCATTTAAATATCCCTAGGGTGCTACCATCTGTTCGTGCCTCTTCCATCTTCTTGAGCCGCTACTGCACTCCTTACCAGTTAGGGTGTGCTAAAGCTGATTCTTCTGTAGGCTTTAGGTGTTAAGGCTCATCTCTTGCTATTGTTCAGTTGTTTTCCAGGTTATTTCTCCCCAATTTGGTTTGATCCTGGGAGGAGTTTACTGTGACTTCCACTCACTCCTTCACCATTTTGAAGTCCTATAAGTGTTTTTGATCAGTGTCCTCCTTCACCTCTCTGTCATTCCCTCTTTTTCTAGCCCTTCATAATGCCTCTCTGTCATGGTTCCCAAGATGATCTGACCACTCACAAATAAAAATATGCCTCTCTCCAATTCTCAATTTGCTCTTAAATTCCAGACATTCTGAACTACCTGCAGATCCCTGGACATGATGTTGTTCTTCATGCCTGTCAGCTTTTATACATACTGTTCCCATGCCACATATAATTTTCTTCCCATTTTCACCTATAGATCCTTATAATAGCTCATGGATTGCCTAGTTCAGAAATCTTTTCCTGAACCTCCTTCCTCACTTCTACTCATTCTACCAAGCAGAGAAGCTGTTAGGTGTTCCCAAAACCATTTTTCTCATTCACTCTCTCTCTCTCACACACACACAATATATATAAAGGAGATTTATATATATATATATAAAAATATATGTATTTATATATTTAATGTATATATTTAATAGATATATATACTTTATATATATAAAGTATAAACATATATACTTTTTATATATATATATATATATATATATATATATATATATATATATCTCCTTTGCATTAAACATATCTATGTGTCATGTCCCGAATAACAGGTGAGGGTTGGCGAGCGTGTGTGTGACCCGCGCGGGCTGGCGAACGCTTGCACCGGCCCGCAAGACCTCCCACAGCTTGGCACCGATACAGCCTGGCACCGATACAGCCTGCGAGGGAGTGCACAGAGCGGCAAGGGCAGGCATAAATTGACCCACCCACCCGCGATTGCAGAGCAGCCCACAAAATTAGTAGAGCTGCCCAGAGTCCCTGGAGGAGAGACCAGAGACAGGATTAACCGGAGAGTCCTGGAGCTGACTTCCTCCCATTTCCGTAGTCCCCATTTGGCGAGGGCAAGCAACGTGCCCAAAGAGCCAAAAGCGGGGAAAATACACAATAGAAGACCCTAAACTGACCAGTGCCATGGAGCTCACCGGCCAGGGGGGCCAGATGAGTACGCGAGGTTGCAAATAAGCCCCCTGGTCTGGGGCAAGCACATGCGAGCCCAGGCAGGCAGGGGATCCTGCTGCGCTGGGAGCGCGCTCCAGGAGCCCACGTGAGAGTGCAGAGAGATCCCCAAAAGTATCCCAGCCCTGACTGAGGGGGTCACAGAGCTGCTCCAAGCAGGAGTCAGACACAGACATTAGACTCCTGGAAGGCTCAAACAAACAACCCAAGGTCCTATAGGGTCAACAACTGACATCATCAGAGGCAGGCCCAGAAAAAGTAACGGACAAAAATACTTAACAGACTCTCACAACAATGGGAAGAAAAAGAAGTTCCCCCGAAATGAGTGGAAAAGGGGACTCCCTACAGAGAGAGCTAAATGAAATAGAGGCAAGGGAACTATCAGATACTGAATTCAAAACAATGGTTCTAAGGAAGCTCAATGAGCTCAGCCAGCTCAAAGAGAACTATGAGAAACTGCAGAGAAACTATCAGGATCTTACAGCAAACTATATCAGCCTGGAAAAGGACATAGAAACTATCAAGAAGACACAAGAGGATATGAAGAATACCATTTCCGAGTTGAAGAACACAGTAGAAGGAATCCAAAGCAAGCTGGATGAAGCCGAGGATCGAATCAGTGAGATGGAGGACAAGGTAGAAAGAAGCTCCCAGAAAGAACAAGAAATGGAAAAACGGCTCAAAAAGAATGAAAAGGCATTTAGGGAAATGCAGGACAACCTGAAACGCAATCATTTCCACATATTGAGATACCAGAAGGAGAAGAAGAGGAGCAAGGGATAGAGAACCTCCTCGAAAAAGTAATGATGGAAAATTTCCCTAATTTGAGGAGAGAAAGGCTCTCGTGGATCCAGGAGGCACAGAGGACCCCACTCAAGAGGGACTCAAAGGGGTCCACTCCAAGACACATCATCATTAAAGTGGCAAATGTCAAAGACAAAGAGAGAATCCTCAAGGCAGCAAGGGAGAAGGAGAAAGTCACATACAAGTGGACCCCGATGCGCCTAGGAGCTGACTTCTCAACAGAAACACTACAAGCCAGAAGGGAATGGCAACAAATATTCCAAGCCATGAAAAGCAAGGGCCTACAGCCAAGGCTGCTCTACCCAGCTAGGCTCTCCAAAAATTAGAAGGGGAAATACGGAGTTTCCCAGACAAGAGAAGACTAAAAGAATACATTTCTACCAAACCAGCACTCCAAGATATGCTAAGGGGACTGGTTTAAGCAGGTGAAGGAAAGGAATGAGAGAGAGAGGAACACAGGTACAAAGAGAAAAGATGAGTAAGTTTCTATCAGTAATATCTCTCAATGTGAATGGACTAAATGCCCCAATCAAAAGACACAGGGTAGCTGAATGGATAAGAAAACATGACCCGCACATATGCTGCCTATAAGAGACCCACCTCAGAGCAAGAGACCTACAGAGATTGAAAGTAAAGGGATGGAAAAAAATATTCCAAGCAAATGGACATGAGAAAAAGGCCGGGGTTGCCATACTTGTATCAGACAACGTAGATTTCAAAACAAAGGCCATAAAGAGAGACCCGGAGGGGCACTTTATAAGACCTAAAGGAAGAATCTATCAAGAAGACATCAACATTGTAAACTTATATGCTCCCAATATAGGAGCCCCCAAGTTTATAAGGAAATTGTGGGATGACTTCAAAAAAGATATAGACAGCAACACACTGATAGTAGGGGATTTCAACACCCCAATGTCAAAAATGAACAGATCTTCCAAACAAAACATTAATAAACATACTGTGGCGCTGAATGACACACTGAATCAAAGAGACTTAACTGACATATATAGAACCTTACATCCCAAAGAAGATAAATACACATTCTTTTCAAATGCTCATGGCAGTTTTTCAAAGATAGACCACATGATAGGACACAAAGCAAACCTCAGCAAATTCAGGAAAATTGAAATAATACCAAACTTTTTCTTGGACCACAAGGCCTTGAAACTGGAAATCAACCTCAAAGAGAAACTTCAAAAACTTCCAAACTCATGGAGACTCAATAGTAGATTATTAAACAATGGATGGGTCAATGATGAGATAAGAGAAGAAATCAAAAAATTTCTGGAAACAAATGAAAATGAACACACAACAGTCCAAAACCTATGGGACACAGCAAAGGCGGTCCTGAGAGGGAAGTTCATAGCAATACAGGCTTACCTAAAAAAGATAGAAACATTTCAAGTAAAAGACCTAACACTACAACTTCAAGAACTGGAGAAACAACAACAAATAAATCCCAGAGCAAGTAGAAAGAAGGAAATAGTCAAGATTAGAGCAGAACTGAATGACATAGAGACAAAAAGAACAATTCAGAAGATCAACCAATGCAGAAGCTGGTTCTTTGAAAAGATAAATAAAATTGACAAGCCTTTAAGCGGACTCATCAAGAAAAAAAGGGAGAGGACCCAAATTAATATCAGAAATGAAAGAGGAGAAATAACAACTGATACCACAGAAATACAAAGGATCTTCAGAAACTACTATGGACAATTATATGCCAAGAAATTTGAAAATCTTGATGAAATGGACAAATTTTTAGAAAAGTATAATCTTCCAACACTGAAGGAGGAAGAAACAGAAAGCTTGAACAGACCGATAACAGCTGGGGAAATTGAAGCAGTAATTAAGAAACTCCCAGCACACAAAAGCCCAGGGCCAGACGGTTTCTCAGGAGAATTTTCCAAAACATTTAAGGAAGAGCTAACCCCTGTCCTTCTCAGACTATTCCAAAACATTCAAGAGGAGGGAAGACTCCCAGACTCTTTCTATGAGGCCAGCATCACCCTGATCCCAAAACCAGATAAAGACCCTACAGAGAAGGAAAACTACAGGCCAATTTCCCTGATGAACATAGATGCTAAAATCCTCAACAAAATATTGGCAAACCGCATCCAGCAATACATTAAAAAGATTATCCACTACGATCAAATGGGATTCATCCCAGGGATGCAGGGATGGTTCAATATACGCAAATCAGTAAATGTGATACATCACATAAATAAAGGAAAACACAAAAACCATATGATCATCTCAATAGATGCAGAAAAAGCATTTGATAAGGTACAGCACCCATTTATGATCCAAACACTCAGCAAAATGGGAATAAATGGGGCATTTCTCAACATAATAAAGGCCATATATGAAAAACCTACAGCTAATATCATACTCAACGGGCAAAAACTGAAAGCTTTACCGCTAAGATCGGGAACACGACAAGGATGTCCGCTCTCACCGCTTCTTTTCAACATCGTATTGGAAGTCCTCGCCACAGAGGTCAGACAAGAGAAAGAGATAAAAGGCATCCAAATAGGAAAGGAGGAAGTAAAGCTATCATTGTTTGCCGATGACATGATACAGTACATAGAGAACCCTGTAGACTCTACCGAAAAACTCCTCAACCTAATAAGTGAATTTGACAAAACAGCAGGATACAAAGTCAACATTCAGAAATCAAAGGCATTTTTGTACACCAGCAATGCAATAGAAGAAGAATAAATCAGAAAAAAAAAATACCATTCGATACAGCAAGAAGAAAAATAAAGTACCTAGGCATAAATTTAACCAAAGACATAAAAGACCTGTACGCAGAAAACTATATAACATTGAAAAAAGAAATTAAGGAAGACACAAATAAATGGAAGCATATACCGTGCTCATGGATTGGAAGAATTAATATCATCAAAATGTCCATACTACCCAAAGCAATTTATAGATGCAACACAATCCCTATTAAGATACCAATGACGTATTTCACAGAAATAGAACAGACATTTCAAAAATTTATATGGAACCATAAACAACCCCGAATAGCCTCAGCAATTTTGAGAAAGAAACATAAAGTAGGAGGGATCACAATACCGGACATCAAACTCTACTACAAAGCCACTATACTCAAAACAATCTGGCACAAGAACAGACCCATAGACCAGTGTAACAGAGTAGGAAGCCCAGAAATAAGCCCAGGTCTATTTGGGCATCTAGTATTTGACAAAGGGGGCAGAAGCACAAAATGGAGCAACAATAGCCTCTTCCACAAATGGTGTTGGGAGAGCTGGATGGCTACATGCCAAAAATTGAAATTGGACAATCAGCTGACACCATACACAAAAATAAACTCAAGATGGATAAAAGACTTAAATATAAGTCGCAACACCATCAAAGTCCTCAAGGAGAACATTGGCAGGAAACTCTCAGATATCCCACGCAGCAATTTTTTCACTGATATGTCTCCTAAAACAAGGGATGTAAAGGAAAGAATAAACAAGTGGGACCTCATCAAAATAAGGAGCTTCTGCATGGCTAAAGAAAACATCAGCTAAATGAAAAGGACCCAACCATATGGGAAAATATATTCGCTAATGATACATCAGATAGAGGTTTGATCTCCAAGATACATAAAGAACTCACTCGACTCCACTCCAAGAAGACAAACGATCCAATCAAAACATGGGCAAAGGGCCTGGGCAGACGCTTTTCCAAGGAGGAGATACAGAAGGCCCATAGGCATTTGAAAGCGTGCTCAGCATCGCTAGCCATCAGAGAAATGCAGATCAAAACCACCATGAGGTACCACCTCTCACTGGTCAAAATGGCCATCATAAAGAGATCAACAAACAACAGGTGCTGTCTAAGCTGTGGAGAAAAGGAAACCCTAGTCCACTCTTGGTGGGAATGCGGACTGGTGCAGCCACAGTGGATAACAGAGTGGAATTTCCTCAAAAAGCTGAAAATGGAACTGCCTTTCAATCCAGTGATTCCCCTGCTGGGACTATACCCTAAGAACACCAAAACGCCAATACAAAAGAACCTATGCACCCCAATGTTCATAGCAGCCCAATTTACAATAGCCAAGTGTTGGAAGCATCCTAAATGTCCATCAGTAGATGATTGGATCAAAAAATTATGGTACATACACAGAATGGAATCCTACACAGCAGAAAGAAAAATAGAACTACTAACCTTCGCGATAGCATGGATGGAACTGGAGAGCATTATGCTAAGCGAAGTAAGCCGGGGGGCGAAAGACAAATACCATATGATCTCACCTATTAGTGGAACCTAACCAAGAATGCAAACATTCAAGGAAAATAAGACCAGCAACACTGAAAAGAAGAAATCAACAGAGACAAGAGAGAAGGAAGGAGGGAGGGCAGGGAAGAGGAAGGGAAGGGGAAAGTCAAGGAACATATAGCAAGGACTCATGGACAAAACCAAAGGGGAATACCTGAGGGAGGGGTGGACGGAGGGGGCAAAGGAAAGTAGTTGGGGGGAGGCAGAGACAAATGTATTTGAAAAAATAAATTAAAATAAAATTAACAAAAAAAAAGAAAAGAAGGAAGCAGATACAAAAAAAGAAGAGTCTCTGAAATAATGGGAAGAAAAAGAAACACCCCCCAATCGAAGGGAAAGGAGGCATCCCCAGAAAGAGAACTAAAAGAAGTAGAGGCAAGTGAACAATCAGAAATTTAGTTCAAAACAATGGTTCTAAGGAAGCTCAATGAGCTCAGTGAGTGCGAAGAGAATCACAAAAAACTAAAGCGAAACTATTAGGAAATAATTGCAAACTATATCAGCATGAAAAAAGACATAGAAACTATTGAAGAGATTAGAAGAAATAAAGAGTACAATTTATAAATTGAAGAAGATAGTAGAAGGAATCAAAAGCAGTCTATCTGAAGCAGAGAAATGAGTGAGTTATAAGACAAGGTTGAAAAAAGCTCCCAGAAAGAGCAAGAAAATGAAAAAAGATGAAAAAAATGGTAATTCAGGAAAATGCAGGGTAACCTGAAACTTGATAACATCCATGTAATAGGGATAGCAGGAGAAGAGGAACAAGGGATAGATAACCTGTTCCAAAAAGTAATGACAGAAAACTTCCATAACTAGAGGGGAGCAAAAGTCACACAAGTCCAAGAAGCACAGGGGGTCCCATTCAAGAGGAACACAATGAGGCCCATTCCAAGACACATCATCATTAAAGTGGCAAATATCAAAGACAAAGTGTAAATCCTAAATGTAGCAAGGGAAAAACAGATAGTAACATACAAGGGAGTCCTGATATGGCTAGCAGCTGAATTCTCAATAGAAACACTGCAATCCAGAAGGGCATGGCAAGAAATATTACAAATCATTAAAAATGAAGACCTACAACCAACACTGCTCTACCCAGAAGAGTGCTGAATTAAAATGGAAGGTGGAATAAAGAGTTTCCAAGACAAAAGAAGGTAAAAGAATACACCTCCATCTAACCAGCAGTACAAGATATGCTGAAGGGACTGCTTTAAGAAGATGAAGAAAAAGAGTGAGAAAGAGGATCACAGATACAAAGGGAAAATATAAATATCTATCAATAATACCCTTGAATGCAAATGGATTAAATGCCCCAATCAAAAGACATAGGATACCTGAATCGGTAAGAAAACATGACCCACACATATACCGCCTACAAGAGACCCACTGCAGAACAAAAGAACTACACACACTGAAAGTAAAGAGATGAGAAAAAAATGTTAAAATGAAGTGGACAAGAAAAAAAAAAGCAGGGGTAGCAATACTTATATCAGACAAAATAGATTTTGAAATAAAGGCTATAAAACGAGACACAGAAAGACACTTTTTAATTCTCAAGGAGAAATCCATGCAGGAGTCATTGTAAACCTATATACACCCAACACAGGAGCACCCCAATGTATATGGAAAAATTTGGAGGATTCCAAGAAAGATATAGACAGTAACACACTAAGAGCAGGTGATTTTAACACCCCTATGACAAAAATGGATAGATTTTCCAAACAGAACATCAATGAGGATATTATGAAACTAATGAGACATTAGATCAAATGGACTTAACTGACATTTATCGAACCTTTCATCCAAAAGAAGCAAAATACACATTATTTTCAAATGCACATGGAATATTTTCAAAGATAGACCACATGATAGGACACAACACAAGCCTCAACAAACTCAGGAAAATATAACAACCATTTTCTTGAACCACAAAGGCTTGAAACTAGAACCCAACCTCAAGGAAAAAACTCAAAAACATTCCAATGCATGGAGACTGAATAGCACATTATTAAACAATGAATGGGTCAATAATGAGATCAGAGAAGAAATCAAAAAGTCTCTGGAAACAAATGAAAATGGACACACACAGCCCAAAACCTATGGGACAGAGTGAAGGCAGTCCTGAGAAGGAAGTTCATAGCAATACAGACCTATCTAAAAAAGATAGAAGCATTTCAAATAATCGACCTAACCCTCCAGCTTCTAAAACTGGAGAAACAACAACAGACAAATCCCAGAGCAAGTTCAAGAAATGAAATAACCAAGATCAGAGCAGAACTAATGACATAGAGACAAAAAGAATGATTCAAAGGATCAATCAATCCAGGAGTAGGTTCTTTGAAAAGATAAAATTGACAAACCTTTAAGCAGATTCATCCACAAAAATCGGGAGAGGACCCAAATAAATAATATCAGAAATGAAATAAGAGAAATAACAACTCATACCACAGCAATACAAAGGATGGTAAGAACTTACTATGAACAATGATATACCCTGAAATTTGAAAACCTTGATGAAAATGACCAATTTCTATGAAAATATAACCTTACCAGACTGAATGAAGAGGAAGCCAAAAGCCTGAACAGACCAATAACAGCAGGTGAAATTGAAGCAGTAATCAAAAATTTCCCAGCGCACAAAAGCTCTGGACTGGACAGTTCCACAGGAGAATTTTACAAAGCATTTAAGGTAGAGCTAACCGCTGTTCTTCTCAGACTATTCCAAAAAATCCAAGAAGAGGGAAAACTCACAAAATCCTACGAGGTCAGCATCATGCAAATCCCAAAACCAAATAAAGACACTGCCAAGAAAAAAAACTAGAAGCCAATATTACTGATGAACATAGACATTAAAATCCTCAACTAATATTAAAAAATCACACCTATAAATACATTAAAAGATCATTTACCATAATCAAGTGGGGTTCATTGCAGGGATGCAAGGATGGTTCAATATTTGAAAATCAATAAATGTAATACATCATTTAAAAAAAAAAAGTAAAAACAGAGAGAGATCAAGGTGGTGGAGGAGTGAGTGAAATTCACACTGACCTCCTCCCAGGAACAACCTGGAATTACAACTAAATTGTGGGGAAATCATCTGGAACAAACAACTGAACAATAGTGAGAGAGGAGCCTTGTAACCTCAGACAGACAGAGGAATTGGCTTTAGCGCAATCTAACTGGTAAGGAGTGTGGTACAGATCTGAGAAGACACGCAGGGTGCCCACAGGCAGAAGCACCAGGATTTTGAAATGCCTAGTTGATTCCCCCTGAGCAGGGTCTAGACTAAAGTGGGGATCTCTAGCCCACAACACCAGAGCCCAAAAGGTACAAAGAAAACAGCCAGCTGGGGAGAGTGGCAGGGTTGCTCTCTGCCAGAGACAGGTGGCTGGAGAGGCAAAGAGCCTTCTAAAGGCCCAATGCAAAATTTTTATTTGCAGCCACTTACCCTGGTTTCTGGCAGAGGTGGGGGAGAGTGGGCTGGGGGTGCCTGAGGAGAGACTGGGGAAGGAGGCTTTGGGGAGAGAACTGAGAGAGAAGCCAGCAGGATCTCAGTGCTCACTTATCCCCCATGCAGCAGCAGCCATCTTGCTCAGGTGGAGACCACTCACCCTTAGCAAAACCAATGTCAGAGGACCCAATAGCCCTGCCCCCAGGTGGGATTCCGCCCCACCCTGTACTGTCTAAGCTGCCTGCTGAGTGCACAGTGGCAGCCATAGACAGTAGATCCCTGGTTAAAGCGGGCAGAGAGAGGTCTGGTGACACTTGTGGAGACTGGGGACAGAGGCTTTTAGGGGAGAATGGAGAGAGTAGCTGGCGGGATCCTAGTGCAGACTCCTCCCCCATACTGCATCAGTGTGAGAGGACGCAATAACCCCACCACCAGGAGGGACTCCTCCTCACCCTGATCTGTCTAAGGTGCCCTGCTGAGTGCAGAGTGAATAGATTAACAGCTGAAGGAGACATCCACAAACAGTAGATTACTGGAAGTCTCAAACAGACTGCCTAAGGTCAGACAGGGTCAATATCTGACATGATCAGAGGGAGATTCAGAAAGTAACAACAGCAGTCTCCAACCAGAGAAGCTCACACCACAAAGTCAGGAAATCAAGACAGATCAAGTTAAGAATCAAGAGCAAAAGAAAAGAGTCACAGATAATGGGAAAACAAAGAAATATACTCCACTCAAAGGGAAAGGAGTCCCCAGAAAGAGAACTAAATGAAATAGAGGCAAGTAAACTATCAGACATTGAGTTCCAAACAACAGTTGTAAAGAAGCTCAATGAGCTCAGTGAGCTTAGAGAGAATTGCCAAAAACTACAGGGAAACTCTGAGTAACTTACTCCAAACTATATCAGCATTAAAAAGGACATAGAAACTATCAATAAGAGATGAGAGGAAATAAAGGGTACAATTTCTGAATTGAAGAACACAGTAAAAGGAATCAAAAGCAGGCTAGATGAAGCCAAGGACTGAATCAGTGAGCTGGAGGACAAGGTAGGAAAAAGCTCCCAGAAAGAGCAAGAAAATGAAAAAAGAGTTAAAAAGAATGAAGAGGCACTCAGGGAAATGTAGGAAAACCTGAAATGTAATAATATCTATATTAAGGATACCAGAAGGAGAAGAGGATGAGGAAGGGATAGAGAACCTGTTTGAAAAAGTAATGATGGAAAACTTCCCTAATTGGAGGAGAGAAAAAGTCACACAAGTCCAGGAAGCACAGAGGGTCCCATTCAAGAGGAACACAATGAGGCCCACTCCAAGACACATCCTCATTAGAATGGCAAATATCAAAGACAGAGAATCCTAAAGCAAGCAAGGGAGAAAGAGGAAGTAACATGTAAGGGAGCCCCAATACAGCTAGCAGCTGACTTCTCCACAGAAACCCTGTAAGCCAGAAGCAAATGGCAAGAAATATTCCAAGTCATGAAAAGCAGAGGCCTGCCACCAAGACTGCTCTACCCAGCAAGGCTCTCCATTAAGATGGAAGGTGAAATAAGGAGTTTCCCAGACTAAAGAAGGTAAAAGACTATACCTCCACCAAACCAGCTCTGCAGGATATGCTAAAAGGACTCCTTTAAGATGAAGAAAAAGTTTCTGTGAATACCCAGTTTCTTTCAGAGTTGCCAATACTTGATATTACCAATATTTTTAATACTCATTAATCTGATTGTTACAATGATGTTTTTTAATTGTTCCTTTACTATTTGTTGAAACTAAACTGTTTTTGTATATATATTGCCTATTTCTATTATTAAAAAAAAGCTTTAAATGACTTTTTGGTATTCTTTATCCATTTATTGATTAAAGGTTTGCAGAATGTTTTTCCCTAAAAAAACAAAACCAAAACTATTAACCATGTTTTAAATGTGTTGCAAATACTTTTCTATTCTATTCCTTGTCCTTTAACTTTTTTCTATATGTATATTACTATGTAGTTAAATATTTAATATAGTCACATTGTCAATATTTTATAGCTTCTGGGTTTGAAAATTTTACTTCAGGTTATGAAAGATATTAGTTTTATTTTCTTCTAAATCTCCTTATATTCTACATATTGATTTTTAACTCATATCAATATTTTTTGTATTATTTGCGAAATAGGGCTCTATATTTGTTTTATTTCAAGTAATAGTAGTCCATGCACCTTATTTGTTGAATAAGCCTTATTTTACCCATTGATCTGAAATATCAACTTAATCATATATTACATTGTCAGACAAATATATACATTTGCCTCTAGAATGTTCATCGTATTTCATTGATCTACTTGATTATTTCTGTACTGGTGTCCTGTTGGTTCAATTGCTGAGACTTTATAACGGTGCTAAATTTTTTTAATATTTTATAATTCACTTTGATATTTAATTAAAATAAATAAAATCAATCTTCATTTAAGAAAGAAAGAGGGAGAGATGGAACTCCTACCTTTTGTGACAACATGAATGGAACTGGAAAATATTAAGCTAGGTAAAATAAGCCAGACAGTGAAAGACAAATGTCATATGATCTCAACTATAAGTGGACTCTATTCAACAAAATAAACTAATGAACAAAATAAACCACAGGTATGGACACATGGAGCAAACTGAAATTGACCAGAGGAGATGGGGAAAGAGTACAATGGTGGAAAGAAGGAGAAGGGACTAGACAAAGAACATGTATGAATGACCCATGAAAATGAACAACAAAGTGGGAATTGACTGTGGGAGTGGGAAGTAGGGTGGGATAGGTAGAGGGTAAAGGGGGAGAAATTGAGACAACTGTAATGGAATAAACATGATTTATAAATTAAAAAAATAAAATAAAATATTTAAAAATTAAAAAAACGGTAAAACCTAAAGCCACATGATCATATCAGTAGATTGAGAAAAAAAATTTGATAAAGGACAGCACCCATTTATGATAAAAACATTCAGCAAAGTGGGAGTGATGTGGTGCATGCCTCAACATAATATAGGCCATATATGAAAAACCTACAGCCAAACTCATACTCAATGGGCAAAAACTAAAAGCTTTCCCACTAAGATCAGGAACAAGACAAGGATGTCCACTTTCACCACTTCTATTCCATATAGTATTGGAAGTCTTAGCCACAGCAGTCAGAAAAGAAAACTATATAAAAGGCATGCATATTGGAAGAAGGAAGTAAAATTATCACTCTTTGCAAATGACATGATTGTGTCCATGGAAAATCCCATAGACTCGTCCAAAAAACTACTTGACTTAATAAATGAGTTTGGCAAAACAGCGAAAGTCAATATTCAGAAATTGAAGGCTTTTTTATATCTGAAAAATGAAATATCAGAATTCAGAAATCAAGAAATTAATCTTTTTATAGTAACAAGAAAAATAAAGTATGGGGGAATAAACTTAACCGAGGAAGTAAAAGACCTGTACACAGAAAACTGCACAACACTGAAGAAAGAAATTAAGGAAGACACAAATAAATGGAAGTATACTGTGTTCATGGATTGGAAAAATTAACATCATCAAAATGTCCATATTACCCAAAGCAATTTATATATTCAACACTATCACTACTAAAATACCAATGACATATTTCACTAACATAGAACAAACATTTTAAAAATTTATATGGAACAATAAGTGACCCTGAGTAGCCACAGCAATTCGGAGAATAAAAAAACAAAGTAGGAGTGATCACAATACCTGACATCAAACTATATTCCAAGGCCACTGTAATCAAAATGATCCAGTAGTGGCATAAGAAGAGACACATAGATCAATGGAACAGAATATAGAGTCCAAAAATAAACCCATGTCTCTATGGTCAATTAATATTCAACAAAGCGGGTAGAAGCATAAAATGGAGTAAAAATAGCCTCTTCAACAAATGGTGTTGGGAGAGTTGGACAGCTACATTGAAAAAATTGAAATTCTAGCACCAAGTTATGCTATACACAAAAGTAAACTGAAAATGGATAAAAGACTTATGTAAGTCATGACACCATAAAAGTCCTAGAGGAGAACATAGACCAGAAACTCTCTGATATCCCATGCAGCAATATTTTCATTGATACATACCCTAGAGCAAGGGATATAATGGAAAAAATAAACAAATAGGACTTCATCAAAATAAGAAGCTTCTGCATGGCTCAAGAAAACATCTGCAAAATGAAAAGGGAGCCAACTGTATGGGAAAATATATGTGCCAATGATACCTCAGACAGGGGTTTGATCTCCAAAATATATAAAGAACTCACATGATTCCACTCCAGGAAGACAAACAACCCAATTAAAATATGGGCAAAAGACCTGAACAGACACTTCTCCAAACAGGACATAGACGGGGCCCAAAGACATATGAAAGGATGGTCATCATCACTAGCCATCAGATAAATGCAAATTAAAACCATAATGAGATACCACTTCACACCAGTCAGAATGGCTGTCATAAATAAATCAACAAGCAACAGATGCTGGTGAGGCTGTAGAGAAAAGGGAACCCTAGTACACTGTTGGTGGGAATGCAGACTGGTGCAGCCACTGTGGAAAACAGTTTGAAATTTCCTCAAAAATGTAAAAATGGAACTACCTTTTGACCCAGTGATTCCACTGCTGAGACTCTTCCCTAAGAACCCTAAAACACCAATTCAAAAGAACCTATACACCCCAATGTTCATAGCAGCACAATTTACAATAACCAGGTGCTGGAAGCAACCTAAGTGCCCATCAGTAAATGAGTGAATCAAAAAACTATGGTACATTTACACAATGGAATACTACACAGCAGAGAGAGAGAGAGTTACTACCCTTCACTACAGCATGGATGGAACTGGAGAGCATTATGCTAAGTGAAATAAGCCAGGCTGTAAAAAACAAATACCCTCACCTATACGCGGAACCTAATCAGCAAAGCAAGCAGGCAAGAAAAATACAACCAGTAATATGGTACAGGTTCTCTATTCTTTTTTTTTAATTAATTAATTTATTTTTTCAAATACATTTGTCTCTGCCTTCCCCCCACCACTTTCCCTTGACCCTCCCCCCCTCCCTCCCTCAATCCTTCCCCTTTGGTTTTGTCCATGAGACCTTGCTATATGTTCCTTGACTTTCCCCTTCCCTTCCTTTTCCCCCGCCCCCTTTCTCTCCTTCCCTCTTGTCTCTGTTGGTTTCTTTTCTTTTCAGTGTCGCTGGTCTTATTTTCCTTGCATCTTTGTATTGTTGGTTAGGTTCCACTTCATTGTTCCTCTTCTCCTACTGGTATCCTTATTATACAGATATTATTACATTTCAGGTTGTCCTGCATTTCCTTCAGCACCTCTTAATTTTTTTTTTTCAGTCTTTTTTCATGTTCTTGCTCTTCCTGGGAGCTTTTTTCTACCTTGTTCTCCAGTTCACTCATTCGATTCTCCGTTACATCGAATCTGCTTTTCATTCCTTCTACTGCATTCTTCAATTCAGTGATTGTATTCTTCATTTCCTCTTGCCTCTTATGAATAGTTTTCATGTCTTTTTCATGCTGATATATTTTTCAGCAAATTTCTCACAGTTTTCATGTAGTTTTTGGTAATTGTCTTTGAGCTCACTGAGCTCACTGTGCTTCCTTAGAACCGTTGTTGTGAACTCAATATCTGATAGTTTACTTGCCTCTCTTTCATTTAGTTTTCTATCTGGGGATTCCTCCTTTCCCTTCGATCTGGTGTGTTTCTTTTCTTTCCAATTTTTTGTGAGACTCTCCTTTTTTTGCTTATGCCTCTTAAATTCATCTGTCTTTACTTTCTGACTTTTTTGGTGTGATCTTCTATAGTAGGAGACTGCTCCCCCCCGCCCCGCCCCGGATCTGCCTCTGATGATGTCAGCTGTTGACCCCATCTGATCTTAGTCGTTCTTACAGAAACTTCCAGGAATCTATTGTCTGTGTTAGTCTCCTTGAGTTGTTAATCTAGTCACTCTGCCTTCAGTAGTCATGACAGTTCAGAGACCCTCTTATGGGTAGGGCTCTTGTGTCCCCTCATGCTGCTGCTGCTTGTGGGGAGTGGTCCACCTGAGCAAGATTGCTCCTAATGTATGGGAAAGGAGTCAGCACTGGGGTACCCCCTACTACTTCCTCTGTTCTCTCCCCAATACCTCCATCTCCAGACTCTCATCAAGCCTCTCTAGACCACTCTGTGTCCCCCTTAGCCTGGGATCTATTATCTGTGACTGCTGTTCTCTACTCATCAATGGGGATTGCCCAACACTGCTGGGATAAGCCTTCTGGTGGCAGTGTTATTCTGTCCCTCCATGGTGCTGCTGCTTGGGGGAGTGGTCTGCCTGAGCAAGATGGCTGCTGCCGGGTTGACGAGGAGTCAGCACCCGGATACCCCCAGCTACTCCCTCAGTTCTCTCCCCACTGCCTCCATTGCCAGACTTTCCTCAAGCTTCACTAGACCACTCCTCATCCCCCTCAGCCAGAGATCTGCTGTCTGTGACTCCTGTTTTGTACTCAGCTCTGGGGCCTGCACAACACCAGTGTGGGGCCGAGCCTGCAGGGAGCATTGCTTTGTGTCCTTTTACACTGCTGCTGCTCAGGGGAGTTGTCTGCCTGAGCAATATTGCAGCTGCAACTAGGGGTTGAGTCAGCACCAGGACCTTGATGTCCACTTTCTTAGTTTTTTCCACAGTCTCCCTCTCCGGTTTTTCCTCAGGCAGCCCCTTAAATGGCTATTTGCATCTCCAGACCCCCTTCTCTGGCAGAAAGCACCCTGCCACTTTTCACAACTTGCTGTTATCTGTGCTTTTTCATCTCTGGTGCTATAGGATGGAGATCCTTTCTAATGGTTTATACCTAGCTCTTCTGAGGGGGATCCAAATAGCTGCTTCAATATCCCTCTGGCACTGCCACCTGGGGGTGCCTCTTCCACCTTATCAAGTCTCTACAGCACTCCATACCAGGTAGGTTGTGTCAAACCTGATTCCTCTGTCTGTCTGAGGTTTTAAGGCTCGTCTCTTACTATTGTTCAGTTGTTTTCCAGGTGATTTCTCTATTTAGTCGTAATTCCAGATTGGTCTTGAGATGAGGTCAGTGTGATTTCCACTCACTCCTCTGCCACCTTGAAGTTCCCTCAGTAAAGATTCTTTTTGAGGAACTACTTGGGATCCCAGAAGTTTCTTCCATTCACTCAATCCCCACTTATTTTACGGAAGAAGTTATGGGGGACTCATCTTGCTGGCACTGGAACCCTAGGCTGAGGGGTTGGTTTGGAGCTGGGACTCCTCTCTCCCATGGTATCCTTCCAAAGTTTTTATCCACTACACATAGATGTGAGAAAAACCCCTTTCTGCATATCCACCCCTCCTACAAGTCTGGGTGGATATAGTTTCTTTAATTCTGTAGTTGCCATCCTTCCATTCAACCTGATTTTTGATGGTTCTCAGTGATGGTGGTTCTATATTTTAATTATAATTTTGTTCTAGTTGTTCAAGGAGACTAACCATGTTTACCTATACTACCATAGTGACCAGAAGTCCAAAGTAGTTTAATTTCATTGAGAGAAAGTGGTACAGAAATCAAGATCATTTAATTTCTGAAAAGAAACTGAAGGATTCCCTTTCCAAAATGATCTTTCTGTCATTTATTCCCCTTAAAATTAAAAGTAGTGTGGTTAAATCAATGGCTTCAAGGTCATGTTAGAATGTCTTTCCTAGTAAGAGAATAATTCTTTCTATGAAATTTTACCTAGGCTTAGTACAATTAATTCTTCCTTTGGTACTTATTCATTTCCTTTTCTTCCTTTAATTAGTTCCAGTGCAACATTCCTCACACACACAAATGGAGCTGAAGAAAGCTGTATGATTATTATTCATTTTTTCCTTCATGTAAGAAAGGTGAGAGTTATCCACTGTATTCAGTCTTCATAAATATGTGGGGCTGTAGTCCTAATCACTCTACACATGTGAGTGTCTGCATCATTATCAAGACTAAGAGGGTTCCTAATATGACCTTACAGTGTTTAATAGGTCTCCCCTTCTATTTGTCCTCAGAAAATGATTAGGCATGAATACAAACAAAATCTCATCACATGCATGTTGTTAATCAATAAACGTGCACAGAATGCTGACCAAGAGCCCAGTAGAGTGTTAGGTGCATAGGAGTGGGGGTCCAAAGGAGACTAGAACTTATATATGTTTGGTGAGACAGACAATTAACAGGTAAAATAAAGGAACAATACACTCTTGATCCTACAACAGCAAAATCATTGTGTGTGGTGGTGGTGACAGAGGTGTGATAAGGGAAGAAACCAGAATTCTCTAGAGAAAGTGAGACTTGACTTGACCTTGTAAGCACAACTAGGATTTATATGTAATATGAATATAACTATATTAAATTCACATTCAATATTTATATTTTGGCTTATATTTAACTTATATTTTATATTTATAGTTAAATTATCTATGAATATATAATCCATATATTCAAATTATATATGAATATAAATATATAATATAATTATATCATAACTCACATTCAAATATTTCCTGAGTGTCTAATATGTGCTGTGCATTGTATAAATACTTTACAAGTGATATTTCATTATTTCTCACTTCAGTCCCAAGGGGCAGATGCTCTCCTTACACATACTTTACAGATAAGAAAACTAAGTCTCACAGACATTATGCAAACTGCTCAAGGATACAGAATAGTAGCAGAGCTGGAAATCAAACCCAAGTTTCTATGACTTTACATCCCAACACAGGGAGAGAAAAATGAAACCCATCAAGAATGGAGAGGTTATACAAGTTGTCTGGGTAGGAGAGAACCTTTGTTAAATGTCCACAGCCAAGATTTGTGGTGTGTCTCTTCGTATATCAGTAACACACCATTTTATTTTATTTTATTTTATTTTATTTTATTTTATTTATTTTTTCAAATACATTTTTCTCTGTCTTCCCCACACCACCTTTCCCTGCACCCTCCCCTTCTCCCTCTCTCAAATCCTTTGGTTTTGTCCATGACACCTTGCTACACGTTCCCCGACCAAACCATTCCCTTCCTTTACCCCCGTCCCCCTCTCCCTCCATCCCTCTTGTCTCTGTTCATTTCTATTCCTTTCAGTGTTGTTGGTCTTATTTTCCTTGCATCTTTGTATTGTTGGTTAGGTTCCACTTATAGGTGAGATCATATGGTATTTGTCTTTCGCCCCCTGGCTTATTTCACTTAGCATAATGCTCTCCAGTTCCATCCATGCTGTCGTGAAGTTAGGTAGTTATTTTTTTCTATCTGCTGTGAAGTATTCCATTGTGTAAATGTACCATAATTTTTTGATCCAATCATCTACTGATGGGCATTTAGGTTGCTTCCAACACTTGGCTATTGTAAATTGTGCTGCTATGAACATTGGGGTGCATAGGTTCTTTAGAATTGGTGGTTTGGAATTCTTAGGGTTTAGTCCCAGAAGGGGAATCACTGGATCAAAAGGCAGTTCCATTTTCAGCTTTTTGAGGAAATTCCACACTGCTTTCCACAATGGCTGTACCAGTCTGCATTCCCACCAACAGTGTACTAGGGTTCCCTTTTCTCCACAGCCTCGCCAGCACCTGTTGTTTGTTGATCTGTTTATGATGGCCATTCTGATCAGTGTGAGGTGGTAACTCATGGTGATTTTGATCTGCATTTCTCTGATGGCTAGTGATGCCAAGCATCCTTTCAAATGTCTCTGGACCCTCTGTATCTCCTCCTTGAAAAAGCATTTGCCCAGGTCCTTTGCCCATTTTTTTATTGGATCATTTGTCTTCTTGGAATGGAATCGAGTGAGTTCTTTATATATCTTGGAGATCAACCTCTATCTGATATATATTGGAGATAATATATTTTCCCATAGGGTTGGCTCCCTTTTCATTTTGCTGATGTTTTATTTAGCTGTGCAGAAACTTCTTATTTTGATGAGGTCCCACTTGTTTATTCTTTCCTTTATGTCCCTTGCTTTATCAGTGAAAAAGTTGCTGTGTGGGATATCTGAATTTCCTGCCAATGTTCTCCTCTAGGACTTTTATGATGTTGAGACTTATACTTAATTCTTTTACCCATCTTGAGTTTATTTTTGTGTATGGTGTTAACTGATGATCTTATTTCAATTTTTTTGCATGTAGCTGTCCAGCTCTCCCAACATCATTTGTTGAAGAGGCTATTATTGCTCCATTTTATGCTTCTGTGCCCTTTCTCAAATATTAGTTGCCCATAGAGACCTGGGCTTATTTCTGGGCTTTCTATTCTGTTCCACTGGTCTATGAGTCTGTTCTTGTGCCAGTACCAGATTGTTTTGAGTATAGTGGCTTTGTAGTAGAGTTTGATGTCTGGTATTGTGATCCCTCCTACTTTATTTTTCTTTCTCAAAATTGCGGTAGCTATTCAGGGTCATTTATGGTTCCATTTAAATTTTTCAAATGTCTGTTCTATTTCCGTGAAATACGTCATTGGTATCTTAATAGGGGTCGCGTTGAATCTATAAATTGCTTTGGGTAGTATGGACATTTTGATGCTATTAATTCTTCCAATCCATGAGCACGGTATATGCTTCCATTTATTTGTGTCTTCCTTAATATCTTTCTTCGAAGTTCTATAGTTTTCGGATTACAGGTCTTTTACCTCTTTGATTAAATTTATGCCTAGGTACTTTATTTTTCTTCTTGCTATATTGAATGGTAATTTTTTTTTCTGGTTTCTTTTCTCCTATTTCATTGCGGTTGTACAAAAATGCCTCTGATTTAAGAATATTGATTTTGTATCCTGCTGTTTTGCCAAATTCACTCATTAGGTTGAGGAGTTTTTTGGTAGAGTCTACAGGGTTCTCTATGTACACTATCATGTCATCTGCAAACAATGATAGCTTTACTTCCTCTTTTCCTATTTGGATGCCTTTTATTTCTTTTTCTTGTCTGACCACTGTGGCTAGGACTTCCAATATGATGTTGAAAAGAAATGGTGAATGCAGACATCCTTGTCATGTTCCCGATCTTAGTGGGAAAGCTTTCAGTTTTTGCCCGTTGAGTATGATATTAGCTGTAGGTTTTTCATATATGGCCTTTATTACGTTGAGGAATGCCCCACTTATTCCCATTTTGCTGAGTGTTTGGATCATAAATAGGTGCTGTACCTTATTGAATGATTTTTCTGTGTCTATCGAGATGATCATGTAGGTTTTGTCCTTTCTTTTATTTATGTGATGTATTATGTTTATTGACTTGCATATATTGAACCATCCCTGCATCGCTGGGATGAATCCCACTTGATCATGGTGGATAATCTTTTTAATGTATTGCTTGATGCAGTTTGCCAATATTTTGTTGAGATTTTTAGCATCTATGCTCATCAGTGAAATTGGCCTGTAGTTTTCTTTTTTGGTAGGATCTTTATCTGGTTTTGGGATTAGGGTGATGCTGGCCTCATAAAAAGAGTGTGGGAGTCTTCCCTCCTCTTGGATTTTTTGGAATAGTCTGAGAAGGACAGGGGTTAGCTCTTGAGTGGGGTCCTCTGTGTCTCCTGCATCCATGAGACCTTTTCTCAAAATAGGGAAATTTTCCATCATTACTTTTTCAAAGAGGTTCTCTATCCCTTGCTCCTCTTCTTCTCCTTCTGGTATCCCTATTATGCGGATATTATTGCATTTCAGGTTGTCCTGCATTTCCCTAAATGCCTCTTCATTCTTTTTGAGTCTTTTTTCCATTTCTTATTCTTTCTGGGAGTTTTTTTCTACCTTATCTTCCATCTCACTCATTCAATCCTCGGCTTCATTCAGCCTGCTTTTGAGTCCCTCTACTGTGTTCTTCAATTCAGAAATGGTATTCTTCATATCCTCTTGTGTCTTCTTGATAGTTTCTTTGTCCTTTTCCAGGCTGATATAGTTTGCTGTAAGATCCTGATAGTTTCTCTGCAGTTTCTCAAAGTTATCTTTGAGCTGGCTGAGCTCATTGAGCTTCCTTAGAACCATTGTTTTGAATTCAGTATCTGATAGTTCCCTTGCCTCTATTTCATTTAGCTCTCTCTCTGGGGATTCCCCTTTTCCACTCATTTGGGGGGAACTTCTTTTTCTTCCCATTTTTGTGAGAGTCTATTAAGTATTTAATTAATTAATTTATTTATTTTTGCTTCTACTTCAATTGATCTGTCTAGATTTCCTGACTTTGTGGATTAAACTTCTATGGTATTAGCTGGGTCTTTTTATTTATTTATTTATTTATTTTCCTTTACTTTTCTTTCTGGGCCTGCCTCCGATGATATCAGTTGTTGACCCTATATGACCTTGGGTCGTTTGTTTTAGTTTTCCAGGAGTCTACTGTCTGTGTCTGATTCCTGCTTTGGGCAGCTCTGTGACCCCTTCAGCCAGGGATCCATTATTTCTGTGTATCAGATTGTAATTGTGGATCATCTGGGTTGTCCACAGCCTGCTTCTGCCTCTTTGGGGGCATTTCCTCCAGCACCAAAATGGAGACTACCAAATGGGGAGGGAGTCAGGACTCCCCAGTTCCTCCTCCCATTCCTTCCCCAATGCCTCCATCTCTAGTCTCTCCTTTAGGCTCTCTGTGCAGCTGTGTGACCCCTTTGGCCAGGAATCTGTTATTTCTTCCAGCTTGTCTGCCTTATCCGCCCAGGTCACACATGCACTAGCTCTGTTCAGAGCACAGAAAAGGCAGGTTAATTGATATCCTTATGCCTGAGTGAGATGGTAGCTGCAGAGTGGTAGGTAAGTTATCTCTGGGGCTCCACTGACCACTGTCTCAGTTCTCTTCACAAAGTTTTCCTCACCAGTCTTTTCCCAGGCACAAGCCCACTCTGCTGCCGCCTCTATCCAGAGATCAAGGAGGGTGGCTGCCACTGTAAATTTTTGCATTGGCCCTTTAAATGTCTCTTTGCATCCCCAGCCACCTTTCTCTGGCAGAGAACACCCCTAAGGTTTTCTGTGTTGAGTTTTGTCTGTGCGTTTTCCTGGTTTCAGCTGCTATAGTCTAGGGGTCCTTGTTTATGCTTCAGACCCTGTTCTTCTCAGGGAGATCCAACTGGCCATTTCAATGTCCCTCTCGTGCTGGTGCCCATGGGTGCCCAGCCCACCCTCTCAGGCCTCCACCGTGCTTCTCACCCATTGAGATGTGTGAGAGTTGAATCCACTGTCTGTCTGTGGCTCCAAGGCTCCTCTCTCTCTATTGTTCCATTGTTTTCCAGGTGATTTCTCCACTATTTAGTTGCAATTCCAGTTTGGTCTTGGGAGGAGGTCAGCGTGACTCCCATTCACTCCTCCGCCATCTTAGCTCCTCTCTACCATTTTATTTTTATCATAGTAGTTGTCCATACCTATTTTATATCTTTGGCTGCTTAAAATGTGAACTTCAAGAGAAATATTATCTGACTTGATTAGTGCAGACTACTAAGGACCTAATTCCCTACTAGCATATAGTAGGTGGTAAAGAAGTCTGAGTGGAATGACAGATTGAATCTCATTCCCCAAGAACCAACAGGAGAATAGTGCTATATTATAAACTCCAGCAAGGCACATTTCATGCCCCTCTTGTGCCCCACTGTATTATCAGAACCTAGGACAGCACCCACAGCACTGAACAGATATACAATGGCTGGTGAAGGAGGAAAAGAAGAGTGGGAGAGAGTTCTTTCTTTCTGCTGCATAGTATTCCACTGCATCAATGTACCACAAACTCCTACCTTTTACAACAGCATGGATGGAATTGGAAAATATTATGCTAAATGAAATAAGCCTGTTGTTGAAAAACAAATACCATATCATCTCATCTATAAGAAGAACCTAATTAACAAAAACAAACTAATGAGCACAATAGAACCAGAGGTATGGAAACATGGCATAGTCTGACAGGGACAAGAGGTAACAGGGCAATGGGGATAATGGTGGAAAGAAGGGTAAGGAACTAGTCAAAAGAACATATATGAATAACTCATGGATGTGGACAACAGTATGGGGACTGACTGGGAGTTGGGGGTGGGCTGGGCAGAAGATTGTAAAAGGAAAAATACTGGGACAACACTAATAGGACAATAAAATATTTTTTTAAAGAGTGGGAGGGAGAAAAGGTATAAAGGGAGAGGAAGGAAGGAAAGAAGGAAGGAAGGAAGGAAAGAATGGATAAAGGAAAGAAGAATATGAAAAAAAAAAAGAGGACACTTACAAGTTTAGTAGGAAGCAGATTCAAGTTCAGCTAAATTATTAGTTGCACTTCTGATGGACAGCCAGCCTTGCTAGAGTCTTAGGCAGAGAAAACTTATTACCCTGAATCTACTCTCAAAAAGACCCAAATGACCACCTAGTCCTTATCCTTTATGATTCTCCTCTGTGCATGTTGCCCTGCCTGAAACAAAATGGAAAGTTCCCTCTGGACATTGCTCACCACCAGCTTGGATTCTCTTTTCATTAATTTGTGCTTTCCTAAAGAGTATTTATTCATGTAATTCCTGTTTGAGAAATCATTGAAATGATGTCTAATTATGTTAAAATGGTAAATAATAATAATAACCCAGCTGCAACATGATTGGATTTTATTATGAGTAAGGATTTTGTGCAACTTATTAAGAAATATTTGAAGGTGAGAGTGATGGTTGGGAAGAAGCAAGGTCCAGCTTGAATATTTGGCTGAGTTATCTGTTCCTACCCAACTGCTACTCAAGGAATGTCCGATATAGTTTGTTTGTTTTTTTAAATCCAGCCTTAGGGCTGTATTCTTTGAATAGAATGACCATTATTATTAATAATAGCTACTATTTTACTGCTGGGATTTTACCTTAAGAATCCTGAAACATCAATTCAAAAAAACCTATGCACCCCAGTGTTCATAGCAGCACAATTTACAATAGCCAAGTGCTGGGAGCAACCTAAGTGTCCATCAGTAAATGAGTGGATCAAAAAACTATGGTACATTCATACAATGGAATACTATACAGCAGAAAGAAAGAATGAACTCTTATTCTTTGCAACAGCATGGATGGAGCTGGAGAATATTATGCTAAGTGAAATAAGCCAGGTTGTGAATGATAAATACCATATGTCTCCAAAGCAAACACGTGTACAAAAAAGAACCAGAGGCATGGAAAAAAAGAACAAACTGACAGTGACTGGGGGTGGGGGACAGGGGAGGGAGATAATGGGGGAAAGAAGGGGAAGGGTCAAGTCAAGGAACATGTATAAAGGACCCATGGACAAAGGCAATGGGGTGATTGAAAGTGAAAGGCGGGGGTGGGTAGGGCATGGGAGAGTAATGGGGGTAAATGGGGACAACTGTGACTGAAAAACAATAAAAGGAAAAGAAAAAACACAAACATAATAGCAACTCTTAATTCAGCACTCACAATGTACTAGATCCATTTGATATTCAAATTAAAATTAAACACACACTTAAGTGCCTTCAGAGACCAAATAATATGGTAAATGCCAGAAATAGGCTGGGAAATAGAAATAATAAGACAACAGGGGTAGTCAGGTCTGAGTGAACTGCTTCTATGCCCCATCTAAAGGTGACAGCCATTTGGAGATGTGGAGATGGTGCTGCTGATTCTTCTGACTTTTCAAAAGAAGCTAGAAATATGTATTTTCACATTTAATGTCTATATTTTTAATTAATGTATCTGCCAATAGTCTGTGTGTTGCCTGTTTATAGGCTCTAAGTTTCAGGACTTCTCCATCATAAACCTCTGGGAAAGTCTAGTCTTTGAGCAGAGGCTGTGTGTATAGCATGAGGAAAAGTAAGTAAAAATTTCCTCAAACCAATGTGGAGGACATGAAAGCACATTTCTCATTTTTATTTAAACTCTCATGGGAGTAATTTCAGAGAACAAGGAAATACTGTCAGAAGTCTTGCCAGAGAGGTAAAAGGGGCTGATATAATTACTGGCAGCACTGATAAGGAAAGCCAAAAACAGACAAACTAGAGTTCTGGAAAAAAACTGTCTTCCTCCCATGGCCCCAAGGTTGAAGAGAAGTGGATTCCACTGGTTTCTGGGGCTTTCCAAGATAGGGATCTGCAGAGAAAGGGTGCCAGGTTACTTAAGTCAGAGTCTCCAGTATCAGCAGGGACAAAGAGAAGTTGATCCTGGTTGTTATGTAACAAGGGGAAGAAACCTCATGCTTTTTGCACTCCAGTTTAAATGTCATACCTCAGAGAACTGTTATGGTCAAATTACAACCTCTTAATATTCCCTTTCCATAATACCCTAGGCTACCCCTTTGTAACATTCTTTAGACAGGTGATTATCTGTTTATGTCAGATCCACTCTCCTTCGTGAATAGGAGAGCAGAGATTTTATCTGTCTTATTTTACCACTATACCCCAAGCCCCACAGTATTTGGTGCATAGCAAATAATGACTTATAACTGAACCAGTGAATGAATTTGACCTTAGGCAGAGTTTACTTAATTGCAGTGCCCCACCTATGAAACAGGGATAATAATGTATTTCTTGGAGTTGCTGTTTTTCTGTTCTAGAACACACAGAACATTTGTACACTGTGTATTTAATCTGCTCTCCACAAAAGACATATAAAGGTGGCAGGATTTTTACCCCAGCTTTGTACTGAAGAAACCTTGGCCTACAATATTTACATGACTTGCCCAAAGTCACACACAACGAGGAAGTGACACAATGGAGATTTCAACCCAGGTCTGTCTGAGTGTCTATCATCTTTCCTACAAGAATTTAGAGAGTAAAAAAGCCATTATAGCAAACTAATGGGAAGCAAAGCAAGCTTCATAAAGGAGATATGTTTATTTTGGGTGGAGAAGGTGAGTGAAGATCTAAACAGAAAAATCAGGCAGAATTTAAAATGGAAGGAATGACTCAAAGGAAAGCAAAGAAATGTAATCTCCATTTAAGGCATGGTGAATGGAGTCATTTTATATAAAGAGGAGTCCTGAATAAGGCTGAAAATATATTATTAAACTTTAAATTCACTCATACGTCCTGCGATTACTTTTTGAGTGCCTGTCATCTGTGAGGAGGCACTGTGCCATGAAGTAGGAAGAGGGTGCCCAGCACCCTGGCTTCCTGTCCCCAATGAGCTGACAGTCTAGAATACTCATACACTCACTCTGTATGACAAGGACTAAATGAAGAAATATGCAAGAAATTATTCTGCAAACTGAAACTGTGCTATATAAATTTTCTTTTCTGTTCTGCTATCTGTTAAATGCTCCATGATGATTAAGTGAAAATGAGGTTCAACTTGGCTTTCATAGAAAGTTAATTCATTGACTTATGTAAGATGAAAATTGGAGAGTAATCTGGTCCTGCAGATTTATCCTAGTGAGCAGAACAGAGTTGACCATGACCCTATGCTCAGCTATATATCAGCTGTATGTGTGGACTTCATTCTCAGACAGCCTGACCACTCTCAACAGCCACAGACCTGACAACTTCTCAGCTTCAATAACATTGAGATGAAGTTTCTTTTTCCCAACATTTGGACTTGAGGTCAATTCTCATGGGCCAGAAAGCAACCACATTCTCATCATAGAACCATCAGGGTCCCTGAGCTGAGTTCCTCTCTGCATTACCCACAGATACCATCTTTCTTGAGTTGAGCACTTTCCTCCATATGGATTACCTTGGGGGAAAGCAATGGGATTTTAACAACCCATTGACTTCAATGGGTAAAACTTTCTGACAGAAAGTCAGCAAGGAGATGGTGGCCTTAAAGACACACTAGATCAAATGAATTTAATTTACATCTTCAGAGCATTTCATCCCAAACCAGCAGAATATATGTTATTTTCAAAAGGACATGGAACATTTTCTAGGATAGATCACATATTAGGGCACAAAACAAGTCTCACTAAAATTAAGAAGATTGAAATTATATCAAACATTTTCTTTGATCATAAGTCTATGAAACTAGAAGTCAATTACAAGAAGAAAACTGAAAAATACACAAAGACATGGAGGCTAAATAACATGTTACTAAATAGTAAATGGGTTAATGAGGAGATCATGGAACATATCAAAATATACCTTGAAAAAATTAAAATGAGAACACAACAACCCAAAATCTGTGGGACACAGCAAAAGCAATCCTAAAGGGGATATTCATAGCATTATAGGCCTATCTCAAGAAACAAGGAAAAGCTCAGATAAACAATCAAACTTTACACTTAAAGGAACTTAGGAAAGAACAACAAACAAAAGCTCAGAGTAGGTGGAAGGAAATAATAAAATCAGAGCAGAACTAAATGAAATAGAGTTTAAAAAAAAAAAGATAAATGAATCCAATAGCTGGTTCTTTGAAAGCATAAACAAGATTGACAAATTATTAACAATACTCACCAAGAAAATAAGAGAATCCAATAAATAAAATCAGAAATGAAAGAAGAGAAGTAACAACTGACACCAAAGAAACACAAAGAATTGTAAGAGAGCATGGACAATGTTTGTTCGTATGTTTGTTCAATGTTTGTTCTATATGCCAATGTATTGGACAATTTGGACAAAATTGATAAATTTCTGGAAATACAACCTTCCAAAACTAAATCAGGAACAATTAGAGACCTTCCATATACAGATTACACCAAGTGAAATTGAAGCAGTAATAAAAAAACTCCCAAGCATCAAAGTCCTGGCTGGACAGCTCCATAGTTGAATTTTACCAAACATTCAGAGAACTAATGCCTCTCCTTCTCAAACTATTCCAAAAAATTAAAGAGGAGGGAAAGCTCCCAAGCTCATTTTATGAGGCCAACATTATTTTAATTCTAAAACCAGATAAAGACACTAAAAAGAAAGAAAACTTTAGGCCAATATCAACTGATGAACATAGAGGCTAAAATTCTCAATAAAATATTAGCAAACTAAATACAGAAATACATCAAAAAGATCATACACTATGATCAAGTGGGATTTATTCTGAGAATACAAGGTTGATACAACATTCATAAATCAATAGTTGTGATGCACCACATAAACAAAATGAAGGATAAAAACCACATGATCACATAAATAGAGGCATTTGATAAAATGCAGCACCCATTTATGATAAAAAAAAAAAAAACTCTCAACAAAGTGACAATAAAGGGAACATACCTAAATGTAATAAAGGACATATATGACAAACCCATTGCTAGGCTCATACTCAATGGGCAAAACTTCGAGCATTTCCCTTAAGATCAGGAAAAAAGACAGGGATTTTTGCTTTTAACTATTTTATTCACAATAGTACTAGAAATCCTAGCGATTAGACAAGAAAAAGAAAAAAAGACTTCCGAATTGGAAAGGAAGTTGTAAAACTGTCTTTATTTGCAGATGACATGGTGCTCTCCATAGAGAATCCTAAAGATTCCACCAGTAATGACTAGAGCTAATAAATGAATTCAGTAAGGCAGCATGATGCAAAATTAAATCCAGGAATCAGCTGAATTTTTATATGCCAATAATGATCTATCAAAAAGAAAAGTTAAGAAAACAGTCCCATTCACAATTACTTCAAAAAAAAAAAATACCTAGGAATAAATTTAAACAAGGATGTAATGGACCAGTACTCAGAAAATTATAAGACACTGAAGAAATAAATTGAAGAAGCTACAAATAAATGGAAGTGCATATTGTGTTAATGGATAGGAAGAATTAACATCATTAAAATGCCCATGCTATCCAAAGCAACCTATAGATGCAATGCAACTCCTATCAAGATCCAATGATGTGTTTTGCAAACCTAGAACAAATACTCCAAAAATTTATATGAAACCACAAAAAGCTCTGCATAGCAACAGTGATCTTGAGAAAGGCGAACAAAGTTGGAGGAATCACACTACCTAATATCAAACCTAATATCAATATCAATACCTAATATCAATATTCCTATGGAATAAAAACAGCATGGTACTGGCATAAAAACATACACATTTATCAATGGAATAGAGAGCCCAGAAATAAGCCCACACCTTATAGTCAATAAGTGTCATCAAGAAACATGTATAAAGAACACATGGACAAAGACAATGGGAGAATTGAATGTAGAAGGTGGTTAGGGTGGGGGAGAGTCATGAGGGAAAATGAGGACAACTGCAATTGCACAATAAAAAAGACAAAAGAAATAAATATTTGACAGATGAGGCAAAAACATAATGGACTAAATGGTGTTGGAGAAATTTGACAGATATATGTAGAAGAATAAAATTTGACCACCACCTTATGACACATACAAGAATAAATTGAAAATGGATTAAAGACTTAAATGTTAGACTGAAAACCATAAAAACCCTAGAAGAACACATAGGCAGTAAAGTCTTGGACATTGCTTATAGCAATATGTTTTCCAATATATCTCCTCAGACAAGGTAAACAAAAAATAACCAAATGGGACTACATCAAAATACATTTTTTTGCACAGCACAGAAAACTATCAGCAAAATGAAAGGACAACCCATGGAATGGGAGAACATATCTGTTGATACATCTGATAAGGGGTTAATATACAAAATTTATAAAGAACTTATAAAACTCAACACCAAACAAACAATCTAATTAAAAATGGGCAAAGGACCTGAATACACACTTCTCCAAAGAGGACTATACAGATGGCCAATAGGCATATGAAAAGATGATCAACGTCACTGATCATCAGAAAAATACAAATTAAAACCACACTGATATATCACTTCACACTTGTCAGAATGGCTATCATCAATAAATCAACAAATAACAAGTGCTGGCGAGGATGTGAATAAGGGGGAACACTTTTGCACTGTTGGTGGGAATGAAGATTGGTGTGGCCACTGTGGAAAGCAGTTTGAAGTTTCCTCAAAAAATTATAAACAGAACTCCATTATAACCCAGCAACTCCACTTCAGGGAATTTACTCAAAGCATGCTAAAACATTAATCTGAAAGAATATAAACACCACTATGTTCATTGCAGCATTATTTAAATCACCAAGATTTGGAAGCAACTCAAGCGTCCATCATCTGATGAGTGGGTAAAAGAACAAGGAGACATTACACAATAGAAAACTACTCAGTTTTCTGAAGGAGATTTTACCTTTTGAGACAGCATGGATGGACCTGGAGAACATTACATTAAGTGACATAAGCCATTCAGAGAGAGACCATATAATTTCACTCATATGTGGAATCTAACAAGAATAGAGACAGATGCATAGATAGAGAACATGCAGAGAGCACTGGGTGTGGGGTTGGGGTGGAAGGATTGAGTAAAAAGGAAAATGGACTCATGTACATGAACAACAGTGTGGTAATTGTGGGGATGCAGTGGGATGTGTAAGGGGGGTATATGGTAATGAAAAAATACAATAAAAATAAATTTTAAAAAGAGTTCATGGATAAATTATCCCCTTCTCTCCTCCATATACACTGTCCTGAGTTGCAGTTTTCATGGCTTCTTAGAGGACAGTTTTACTTAATGGTAGCCAATTGCATCATGCTTTCTTATACTGACTTTTCTGTTTCCCTGCTTCATGCGCTCTGCCCCTCACATGTGTTTCTGATTCTGTATCCTCTGTCAAGGGGCATATTAGCCCTCTGATGCAGGGTCTGTTTTTTTTTGTTTGTTTGTTTGTTTGGGTTTTTTGTTTTGTTTTGTTTTTTGCAAAGCAAATATTCTCACATAACAAAAACTATTACAGTAGAAATTTCTAGAGTTTTGATGAATATGTACTCTTTTTTATCCTTCCAGTCTTCCATTTTTAATGTGTTGGGTTTTGTCTTCACACTTGTCCTTTCATGGCTTAATAGGGCTTCAGGAACTCCAAGTACAAGAACCCTAAACAAAGATGTTCAAATTTTGAAAGAGGGGGATAGGGTATATTCCTCCCTTTCTTATACAGGAGTTAAGTCTCCTAAAAGCTCCCCAGATTTTTAGAAGATATTTCCTCACATATCATTGGCCAGAACTGCATCCTGTTCCCCGTTCCTAACTGGCACGAGGAACTGAGTTTCTTACTCCAATCATGATTCATTCCCTGGGACCAGAGAAGACCAAAAAGTGAGAAGTTAATAGCTGCTAGCACAGTTTGTAACTATGTCAGATACTTATTTAGTTAACCCAGGAGTCATTCACCTTTACCCTGCTCTTCCTATAGAGGCTAAACAAACAAGATACTCACATTTCAGCTTCCCTTGCAGATAAGAGGCTTTGTGACCTACTTTTAGATAATTGGATATAAGGAGAAGTCTTCCAGGAGCTTCTTCTAGGATCTTTTTGATACAGCATAATGACATAAAAAGAGCTCTCTCCCTCTTTAGTCACCTCTCTGACTCATGTTTTTATACTAGAGCATGTGAGGATATAATATTTGGAGTCTTGGTAGCTATTTGGCGAACATAAGGCAAGAAGCCTAAGTATGAAAGACCAACGAGGTAATAAGGGTGGAATAGAATGATAAAAGACCTTATCTCTTTAATTACATCATTGAACCACTGAAGTATTTCTGGTGTTGTGTTTTTTTTTTTCCCTAGATTTATTAGTTGTATCAGGTAATTGTCTTTTTTTACTTAGCCATTATTATGTAAGTATTATATTACATGCAGCTAAAAGCTATTCTAACCAATAAAGCAATCAACAGTGTTGGTTTCCAGGAAGTATTGCTGGACCCTGCATACTGTATTCATTTCCTTGACACCCAGTATTTACTGCCACCATGGCCATTATTGCACTATTCTTTCATGGTTCAGTTAAAGAGTCTTTGAACTACCTAAGGTGTGCAAGCCAAAGCTGAGCCATATCCATGAAGATTATAGTATGGTGTCCCTGCATAGGGCCGTGGGCTGGACTAAGTGATCTTTAAAGTCTCTTACATCTTTGAAATCTATGACCCCAATTATTTTTCATATAAATGTCCCCTTTCCATGTATAAGTCTTTTTACTTACATTGTGTCATAACAAATTGCTAGTTTATGTTGCAAAATGAGGGAAAGCAACACAAAAATGGTACCTGTATAAACATCCCTATCTGTTTGTGATGTGGGAAATTTCCACTCTGCAGATGATTCAGAAGTTATTTGCTATTCTGAACAAGCTTGTGCCCATTCTCCCTCAGCAGTATGGAGAATGGATATGAAAAAAGTGACTATCTGCAAATGTTCCTTTCATTTTAAATGATATTAATAAATTATTTCCTGTGGTTATGGCTAATAAGTCATTTGTTTGCTAAATTTTCAGTGTGCAGTAAAGACACATGGAAAAATCCTGATCAATATGTTCTTCACAGAAGCCTAGAACCCAAAACCTCTTCATATAGTGTGGCATTTGTAGAATTCATAATAGCCTATAATTAACAGAGATATTGTCCTAGTAGAACACTACAAAATTAACCATTTTAAAAATTGTCTGGAGGAAGATGGAAGCAAGGTAGGTGGGAGCTGAGTCCACTTGCTTGTGCACCCAACTGGGACACTTAGTTGACCTTCCAAAAAACAAAGTGAACAGTCAGCAGAATGTTAGCTGATATAAGATTTGGAAGCCAAAGTGTGCACAGGATCCTTCAGAATGGGAAGTAGGGAAGTTTTATAGGCAGATGGGGGAAGTTCCCAGGCATGGCTCCAGGAACCATGGCTGCTGCAGGGACAACATCAGAGGAGAGCGGGGTCAAGGATAGCAGTCCAGCAGCTCCCTCCCCTCCCAGGGTGGGGAAACCACAGATTTATGCCAGGAGTGACTTGAATTTTCAAAGTCACCAGGGAGAAACAGGCACACATGTACACAGCCGGTGGCAGACACTAGCTGAGGAAGCTGTGGTAGGCCAAGACAGTGCCAGAGGGAGGAGGGGATTCTGGCCGCACCTGGAGCTGGGATAAAAGGGGGGGGCCATGACTGCCATCAGTGAGATAGACTCTTGACTTGCCAGAGAGCTGGAGTGTATAGAAAGCTGGGGAGTGGCTTGGAGCAGCAGTGGTGTCCACAGACTTTTTTCAAAAGGGGAACTGAAGTGTGCTGGGCAAGGACCACACACATGCTGCTGCCTGGCCAAAATGGGAGGATTGTGAGCACAATTTGTTCCCACTCAGTACACCTGGTGGACTGATAAAAGTGGTATGAAGCTAGATGGTTTCTTGGCCCCAGACCGGTGCAACAGTGCAGAGTGTGGAGAGTGTGGGTCACAGAGTGCTGTGAGAGCTGGAAATTGTGCACCTGTGATTATTGTAGGCCAGACTGAGCCCCCTTCCTTGGCAGAATCACCAGGAAAAGGAAATTGAGCCTAACTACCCACTGCCTGATAAGCCAGGAAAATCTGCAAAACTGGCTGGGGAAGCTTAACAACCAGCAGGGGAATTTTCTGCAAAAGTAAGACAGCAGGACTAACTCTTAAAAGGGTGGATTTTGAGCTCCCCACAGAGATACAGAGTACACTGGGTCCTAGGACCCTATCTCACTGATCCTATCAAAACAGGAAGTTAATTTGTTCTTTATTTCAATGTCTCTAGTTATATTTTGCTTGTCTGTTTGCTTTGTTCATTAGGTTCCACTTATAGGTAAGATCATATGGTATTTGTCTTTCACTGCCTGGCTTATTTCACTCAGCATAATGCTCTCCAGTTCCATCAATGCTATCACAAAGGGTAGGAGCTCTTTCTTTCTTTCTGCTGCATAGTATTCCATTGGGTAAATGTACCATAGTGTTTTGGTCCACTCAGTAACCAGAGGGGATGGAGGACAGGGATAAGGGAGAAAGACAGGGAAGGGTCGTCAAGTAACATATATAGAGGATCCATGAACAAAGCTCAGGATGGGTAGGATTGAGGGTGGGAGGTGGGGTGGGTCAAGTAGTGGGGAAAATAGAGACAACTGTACTTGAATGATAATAAAACAATGTGAAAAAAGTACAATAGAGTAAAGCAAAAACAAACAAACAAATAAACCGGAAGTTAAGATAGGGTGCGACAAGGGGAACTCAGGGTATTGCCCAGACTTGCCTCTCACACAAACTGCAGACTAACTACACCAAGCAGGAGAGGGCCAATGCTCCTGCACAGATTGCCCCATGCCACCACCACTCCCCATGAAAAGGACAGCTATTTTAGTAGAAGCTGTACAATTTTGGAAATAAACTGGGGCAGACTAAGATGGGAGGAGTAGGGGCAGGAAAAATGCACCCATAATTATTCCAGAAGACAGAACAGTGCCTCCAAGGGGAGAAACAGAGACCTCACTCACTCAATCACAACAGCAGCTCTCTCTAGAAGCAAGGGAAGGAGATACAGGCAGTGTTGCTGGAAGTTGGATGACACACCCAGGACTTTGAGCTGATAGAAAAACAGAGACAGACTCAGGAAGAAGTCAGAAGGCAAGTACCAAAAGCTGGGACAAATTTCACATTGCTCTTCATCAGAAATTGTGTCTTTTTAAATTTCTCTTTATTCTTTCTTTTTATTTTTTCCTTTCCTTCATACAGCATTTTAATTTTTCTTCTTTCACTTCAGTCATATTCCAAATAACTCATTACTCTCAACCTTTAATTTTTTATTCTTTTTACTCAGAATATATATATATTTCAAATTCTTGTTATTCCAAATCCCACAGAGCATCCTTCTCTGGTCTTACTTAATTTTGCCATCTTCCTGACCTTTTTTACTATTGTTCTAAACTTTATTTTCTCTCACACTACACCATGTTCTCATCCCTTACTCTTACTATATTTCTCCTCTATCGAACCTTGCATAAGCACTCTTTTTTCTTCAGTCAGCTCACATTCTTTCTCCTCTTATAAGTATTTATTTTCTTTCCACCTTTATAAATTGTGGCTAGTGTGATTATTACTTACTTTTCCAAAGGAACTATTTGTTCATTATTTATTTGTACTTTAAATCCCATAGGATACTCTTCCCCTATCATACTCCATTCTGCTTCCCTCTGCCCTGATCAGTAGAGTGAGAAATTTTAATGTTTCTCCTCTCTTAGCCTAGGCTTTATTCCTTACTTTTATTAGTTTGCCTCCCAATTTTCTCAAAAATAATTTGTCTTTACTGTAGACATTTCATATTCACTTTTTTCTTTTGTGCAATGTTCTCATTCCCATTCCACATTTATTAAACTTCATTCAGCTGTTGTTGCTATCAACCCTGCTCTGATTTTTCTGCAATATTGTTCCCATTGGTCCAATACCTTTTTAATTTTACTTCAAACTTCATAATGTACTTTTCCCTTTTCTTACCCAGTTTTTTCATTACCCTTCCATATTCCACTTATGTTTTAAATTTTATTCTCTCCCTATAGTCACCTTGGTTCTATCCTTACTTATCAATTCTCCTCCCTCTTCCCACTCAAAAACAATTTTCCCTCTTTTAGTCATCTGATATTCCCTTTGCATTATCTTATAATATTCTTAATCTCTCTTTACCTTTATTAATCTTTGCTCAATTGTGGTTGATACTGCTAATGTAGTAATGGGGTTATTTGTGCTGGTATAGGTTTGGTTATCTGATAATACTGCTTTGTTAACCAGAATCTGTACAATAGAATACAAGATGACACAGGAGTTTTGACTACTAGTAAGCTCTCTGGAGGCGAGAACCCACCAAAATAAAAGCCACAAACAAGCAAAGCCAAAGTACAACAGTAAGCCCACAAAAATGGAAAGAAAGGAAGTCCTGGAGCATCCAGACAAGGAGTTAAAAGAGACTGCATCACTAAGTCCCAAGAACTCCTACAGAAGAAGTCTATTCCATGAAGACAGGCAGGCAAATTGGAGCATCTTGAGATGCAGAAATAAACAAAAAAAGTAATCCAAAATGACAAAGAAAGAACCTGAAATAGAAAGGACTGGGAAGAATCCCCAGTAAAAAAAGCTAAATGAAATTTAGGCAAGCAAACTATCAGACATAGATTTTTAAAAAAATGATTATAAAGATGTTCAAGTAATTCAGTGACAACTACAAAGAACTGAGTGGGAACCACAACAACATGAAAAAGGAAATAGAAACTATAAACAAGACCAAGAGGAAATGAAGACTACAATAACTGAAATTAAAAAAAAAATACACTCAAAGAAATTGCAAGCAGGCTGGATGAAGGAGAGGACCAAATCAAGTGGCTGGAAGACAAAGTAAAAAGAAATACCCAAGAAGAGCATCAGCATGAAAAGACTCAAAAAGTATGATGATAGTTTAAAGCAATTTCAGGAAATCAAGAAGCATAACAACATTTGCATCATAAGAATACCAGAAGGAGAAGAAAAGGAGCAAGGGATAGCGAAACTGTTTGAAAAAATAATGACACAAAATTTCCATAACCTGGAGAGGGGGAAAGCCATGCAAATTCAGGAAGTACAGAGGGCCTGAATCAAAATGAACCACAAGAGGCCTACTCCAAGACACATCATAATCAAAATGCTAAATTTTAGTTTTTTTAGTCTTTTAATGTTTATTTTTAGAGGAGAAGGGAGGGAGAAAGAGAGGGAGAGAAACATCAATGTGTGGTTGCTTCTCATGCACCCCCTGCTGGGAACCTGGCCAAAACCCAGGCATGTGCCCTAACTATAAATCAAACCAATGACCTTCTGGCTTGCAGACCAGCACTCAACCCACTAAGCCACACCGTCCAAGGCAAATGTTAAATTTAAAATAGAAAGAGAGAATCTTAAAGGCAGCAAAAGAGAAATAAACAGTAGTATAGAAGGGTAGCCAAGAAGGTTGGTAGGTGACTTTTCCTCAGAAACACAACATACCACAAGAACTGGCCAGAAATACTCCAAGTAATGAAAAGCCAAGGTATGGAAACCAAACTACTCTACCAAGTAAGACCCTCATTTAAAATGCAGCGTGGATAAAAATGTTTCTCAGACAAAAGAAGGCTAAAAGAATATAGCAACAACAAACCAACACTGCAAGATATGCTAAAGGGACTGCTTTAAGAAGATGAAGAAGAAGACTTCAAGATGACGGAGGAGTGGGTGGAAGTCACACTGACCTTCTCCCAGGAACAATCTGGAATTACAACTAAATTGTGGAGAAATCACCGGAAAACAACTGAACAATAGTGAGAGAGGAGCCTCAGACCGACAGAGGAATCAGATTTAGCACAACTTAACTGGTAAGAAGTGCAGTAACAGTGGCTTGAGAGAGTGGACTAGGTGCCCACTGGCAGAAGCACCAGAGAGATATTGAAACAGCCAGTGGGATCCTCCTGAGAAGAGCATGGTCTAAACTATAAACGGGGATCTCCAGCCTACAGCACCAGGACTCAAAAACCACACAGACATCAGTCAGCTGTGAAAAGTGGCAGGGTGTTCTCTGCCAGAGACAGGCAGCTGGTGAGGCAAAAAGCTGTTTAAAGGACCAATGTAAAAATATGTAGTGGCAGCCACTTACCCTGGGCTTCAGCAGGGGAAAGAAGGGGCTGGAGCTGCTTGAGGAGAGACTGAAGAAGGAGGCTTGGGGGAAAGAACTGAGAGAGTGGATGGCAGGGTCCCGGTGCAGACTCAACCCCCATTTTACAGTTACCATCTTGCTCAGGCAGACCACTCTCCTGAGCCGCAACAGCAAAAAAGGACACAATAGCCCCACCCCCAGGAGGCTTGGTTCTGGCGAGGCTTTGCACAGGCCTGGGTGCTGATTTCAGAGTGGCAGTCACAGATAGTAGAGCCCTGGGTAAAGGAGAGGTGGAGTGATCTAGAGTAGCTTGAGGACAGTCTGGACACAGAGGTGTTGGGGAGAACTGAGGAAATAGCAGGGGGAATCCTGGTGCTGATCCCTCCCTTATATGGAAGCAGCCATCTTGCTCAGGCAGACTACTCGCCTGAGTTGCAGCAGCATGAAAGGACACGATAACCATGCCCGAAGGAGGGACTCTGCCAACCCTGCTGCTGAGGGCAGAAGGACTAGATTAACAACTGGAGTAGAGCAACACAGACAGTAGATTTCTGGAAGTCTCTAAAAGACTGCCTAAGTTCAGACAGGGACAGCAGCTGATATCATCAGAGGAAGATCCAGAAAGAAAGAAAAAAAAATGCAGACTCCCACCATACAAGACACACACAAAGAGAGGAGATCAAAACAGATCAATTTAAGAAGCAGAGGTGAAAAATAACAGTCTCACAAATAGTGGGAAGAATACAAAACACCCACCAATTGAAGAGAAAGGAGAAATCCCCACAGAGAGAACTAAATGAAATAGAGGCAAGTAAACTAACAAATATTGAATTCAGAACAAATCTTCTAAGGAAGCTCAATGAGCTCAAAGAGAATTACCAAAAACTACAGGGAAACTATGAGGAACTTACTGCAAACTGTATCAGCATGAAAAAAAAAAAAGCCATAGAAATTATCAATAATAGACCAGAGGAAATGAATACAATTCCTGAATTGAAGAATACAGTAGAAAGAATCAAAAGGAAGCTTGCTGAAACAGAGGCTCGAATCAGTGAGCTGGAGGACAAGGTAGAAAAAAGCTCCCAGAAAGAGCAAGAAAATGAAAAAAAGATTAAAAAAGAATGAAGAGGTAGTCAGGGAAATTCAGGACAACCTGAAACATAATAATATCCATAGAGTATGGATAAAAGAAGAAGAGGAACAAGGGATAGAGAACCTGTTGGAAAAAGTAATGATGGAAAACTTCCCAAATTGGAGGAAAGAAAAAGTCACACAGTCCAGGAAGCACAGAGGATCCCATTCCAGAGGAACCCAGTGAGGCCATCTCCAAGACACATCATCATTCAAATGACAAATATCAAAGAAAAAGAGAGAATTCTAAAGGCAGCAAGGGAGAAACATGTAGTAACATACAAGGGAGCTCTGATATGGCTAGCAGCTGACTTCTCAATAGAAACACTACAAGCCAGAAGGGAATGGCAAGAAATATTCCAAGTAATGAAAAGCAAGGACCTGAAGTCGAGATTACTCTACCCAAAAAGGTTCCCAATTAAAATGGAAGGTGGAATAAGGAGTTTCCCAGACAAAAGAAAGCTATAAGAATACAGCTCCACCAAACCAGCACTACAAAATATGCTAAAGAGACAGCTTCAAGATGATGAAGACAAAGGGTGAGAAAGAGAAGTTCACAGGTACAAAGGGAATAAATGAATAAGTACCTATCAATAATACTTGAAAAGTAAATGGGTTAAATGCACAAAACAAAAGACATAGGACAGCTGAAAGGATAAGAAAACATGACCCACACATATCCTGCCAACAAGAGACACACTTCAGAACAAAAGATCTACACAGACCTAAAGTGAAGGGGTGGAAAAAATATTCCAAGCAAATGAACAGGAAAAAAAAAAAAAAGCAAGGGTAGCAAACTTATAAGACACAAAATAGGTTTCAAAACAAGGGCTATAAAAAGAGACCCCGAAAGACACTTTATATTACTCAAGGGAAGAATCCATCAAGAAGACATAAACATTGTAAACCTATATGCCCCCCACACAGGAGCAGCAAAATATAAAGGAAAATCTTGGAGGACTTCAAGAAAGATATAGACAGTAATACACTGATAGTAGGGGATTCTGATACCCCACTGTCAAAAATGGATAGATCTTACAAACAAAACATCAAGGGTACTGTGGATCTGAATGATGCATTAGATCAAAAAGACTTATCTGACATACATAGCACCTTTCATCCCAAAGAAGGAAAATACACATTATTTTCAAATGCACATGGAACATTTTCAAATATAAACCACATGATAGGACACAAAACAAGCCTCAACAAATTCAGAAAATCAAAATCATAACTAACATTATCTTGGTCCACAAGGACTTGAAACTAGAAACTAACCTCAAGGAAAACACTTAAAACATTCAAACGCATAGAGACTGAATAGCATGCTATTAAACAATGAATGGATCAAAAATAAGATCAAAGAAAAAATAAAAAAATTTCTGGAAACAAGTGATAAGAATACAGAACAGTCCAAAATCTATGGGACACAGTGAAGGCAGTTCTGAAATGGAAATTCATAGCAATACGGGTCTACCTAAAAAGATAGAAACATTTCTAATAGGAGAATCAAGATGGTGGAGGAGTGAGTGGAGTCACACTGACTTCCTCCCAGAACCAACCTGGAATTACAACTAAATTGTGGAGAAATCACCTTGAACAAACAACTGAACAATATTGAGAGAGGAGCCTTACAACCTCAGAGACAGAAAAATCAGCTTTAGTGCACTCTAACTGGGAAGGATGTGGTAGAGACACGAGAAGGCTGGCAGGCTGCCCTTGGGTGGCAGCACCAGAAGGATATTGAAAGGGCCAGTTGGATACCCCTGAGAAGAGTGGGGTCTAAACCAAAAGCAGGGATCTCCAGCCTACAGTACTGGAAACCGAGAGTACACAGATAACAGCCAGGTGCGAAAAGCAGCAGGGTTGTTCTCTGCCAGAGACAGGAGGCTGGAGAGGCAAAGACCATTTAAAGGGCCAATGCATAAAGTTTTATTTGTAGCCACTTACCCTAGTCTCCGGCAAAGGCAGGGGCAGTGTGGTCTAGAGAAGTGTGAGGAGAAATTGTGGAAGGAGGCACTGGGGAGAGAACTGAGAGAGTGGCGAGTGGGATCTCGGTCCTGACTCATCCCCAGTGTGGCAGCAGCCATCTTGCTCAGGCAGACACAACTCCCGAAGAGCAGCAGCAGCATCAGAGAACCCAATAGGTCCTCCCGCTTATGGGATTCTGCCCTGCTCTGTGTTGTCTAAGTTGTTCTGAGTACAGAGTGGCATCCATAGATAGTAGATGCTGACTAAAGAGGGCACAGATTAGTCTAGAGATACTTGAGGAGAAACTGGAGACAGAGGCTTTGGGGAAAGAATGGAGAGAATATCAGGCAGGATCCCAGTGCTGACTCCTTCCGCATAAGGCAACAGCCATCTTTCTCAGTCAGAGACAACTCCCCTGAGTCGCAACAGGATGAAAGGACACAATTACCCTGCCCTCAGGAGGGACTCCACACCTCTCTAACCTGTCTAAGCAGTCCTGCTTATCATAGAGTGATTTGATTAAGGGCTGAAAGAGACAACCACAGACGGTAGATTTCTAAAAGTCTCAAATAGATTGCCTAAGACCAGACACGGACAACATCTGACATCATCAGAGGCAGATCCAGAAAGCAAAAACAGTGGTCTCCTACCATAGGAGTTCACACCACTAAGTCAAGAAATCAGGACAGATCAATTTAAGAATCAGAAGCAAAGGAGAAGACTCTCACAAATAATGGGAAGACAAAAATACTCCCCACTCGAAGGGGAAGGAGGAATCCCCACAAAGAGAACTAAATGAAATAGAGGCAAGTAAACTATCAGATACTGCATTCCAAACAACAGTTTTAAGAAAGATCAATGAGCTCAGTGAGCTCAGAGAGAATTACAAAAAAATTCAGAGAAACTATGAGGAACTTACTGCATACTATATCAACATGAAAATGGACGTAGAAACTATCCATAAGACACAAGAAGAAATGAAGAATACAACTTATGAATTGAAGAACACAGTAGAAGGAATCAAAAACAGGCTAGATGAAGCCAAGGATCGAATCAGTGAGCTGGAGGAAAGGGTAGAAAAATGCTCCCACAAAGAGGAAGAAAATGAAAAAGCCTCAAAAAGAATGAAGAGCCATTTAGGGAAATGCAGGACAATCTGAAAAATAATAATAAACATATAATAAGGATACCAGAAGAAGAAGAGGAACAAGGGATAGAGAATCTGTTTGAAAAAGTAATGATGAGGAGAGGAAAAGTCATACAAGTCCAGGAAGCACAGAGGATCCCATTCAAGAGGAAGCCAATGAGGCCCACTCCAAGACACATCATCATTAAAATGGCAAATATCAAAGACAAACAGAGAATCCTAAAGCAAGCAAGGGAGAAAGAGGTAATAAGATATAAGGGGTCCCCAATATGGCTAGCAGCTGACTTCTCAACAGAAACATTACAGGCCAGAAGGGAATGGCAAGAAATATTCCAAGTCATGAGAAGCAAAGGCCTTCAGCCAAGACTGCTTTACCCGGCAAGGTTCTCAATTAAAATGGAAGGCAAAATAAGGAGTTTCCCAGACAAAAGAAGGCTAAAAGAATACACCTCCTCCAAACCAACATTGCAAAATATGGTAAAGGTACTGCTTTAAGATGAAGAAAAAGAGTATGAATACCCAGTTCCTTTCACATTTGCCAACACTTTATATCACCAATGTTTAATACTTATTAATCTAATAAGAGGTTATCATAAATAAGAGGTTATCAAGTGAAATAAGATAGTCTCTTCTGATTTCTAACAAATGTAGTATGTAAAGCCATGTACACAGTTTTCCCAAGTGTCCTCCCTGACAGCCAGATGCATAGAACATGAATTGTGTGGGAAGGGAAATTGATATGCAGAACAAAGAGTTGACAAAATAATTAGATCTGTAAACTCCCTCAGTCTTGCAGTGTATTTGAGAAGTCATCACATGTAAGATCACAGGATCCAGACCACAATTATTATGTAACACATCAATCCTTGTAAAGAGCTTGAAGATGACAGAGAGGTGATGCTGCCTCCCTGAATGTGAAGCTAGAGCTAAGCTTGACCCACTAAACAGCTAAGGGCCATCTTCTCAGGTGGGAAAGAGTAGATGCTGCCTCCTTGGTGGCGTTTCCCTGTCTATACATTCCCATGCCCCCTATCCACTCTGCCCACTGAAATACCAGCCTCTGATACCTCCTTCTCACTTTGTGACTGGCTAATCCAGACCATTCCCCTTGCAGGTGATCACACTCAAAGCCACCTGCAGGTTGAGGATAAGTACAAAATGAAACTTTTATTAAATTGCTTAAACCTGATTGACTGAGAGTCAACTGCAGACAGGGATCAGTTGGGTCTGTATTCTCAGAGGGTCCCCAGATCAATGACTGGCTTGTGGGAGGCGGTCTAGAGATGCTTATTGATTGGAATTGATGAAAGCCACCAACAAGATATTCTTAATGGAACAAGCAAGAGGGGAAAGAGGCAGAAGTTAAGGAAAAGAGAAGAAAAGGAAGACAGGAAGGAGGGCAGAGAAAATGATAGGAGGTTGAATGTGAACTGAGCAGTCAAGGAGCAGAGAGAGAGAAGGGCAGAGAGGAGGTGGACAGGAGTAAAAAGGGCAGAGAGAAGATGAGGGCGAGTGGGATGTGAACTGAGCAGGTGGGCAGAGAGATGAGTATACAGAGAAGAGAGGCTGGTGGAAGGTAAGGGGCAGGCAGTCAGACAAGCAAAGATGGTCCCACAGGACAAACAAACCAAAAAAAAAAAAAAAAAAGATAAATACAAAGGTCAGACTCCCCTACACTGAAACAGGGACACAGAAAAAGAAAGAATATAGCTGAGACCTGAGGAGAAACCCAGGGGAACAAAGACTTTCCTAGACTCTCAAGGGAATCCTCATTCCTCTGTTTAGTGTTCTTTCTACTGAACTAATATCCTGATAGAGTAATGGAAGCAGAAAAAATGTCTTTTTGAGAGAAATGTATCCCCAGATTCTTGGGAACCAGTCCTTCATCTCTAGACCTTCTGCCAATTCTACCATGGAGTTGCACCTCAGTCCTAGAGAGCCTGGGTGGGTCTGACCCTTGTGGGCATCAGGCTCCTCAAGTTGTAAGTTGTGACCAGGAATGCACTCTGTCTACCCTCTCTATGTTCTTGAATGGATCAGCTCAAATGATGCCTTGACAGCCCTCCAGAATCACTCAGCCCTTGGGCTGAGTGGTTACCTTCTCTCTTCCTACCCTCTCTACCCTCCCTCTTTCTCTCCCCTCCCCATCTCTCACTCTTCTCTTTCCTATTCACCTCCTGCACCATCCTCACTCCACTTTCACATCTGATTTTTATTCCAAAGAGACCATAGACACTTTTTAGTTAATTGTCAGTTGCTTCAGGCCATTGTGCCTTGACATGTGCCTCTGTTACCCCTTCCTGAAATCAATTAGACAGCTTTGAGCACTGCCCTGGACACAAGCACCAGACAAGGAAACTGGTTTGCTGAGACATCTGCCAACATTTTCTTCTCCATCCCTCCATGTGTGCCCCAAAGAGATAGCAAGCAGGATTAAGATTTGTTCTATAAGAGACTCAAAGGTGATTTTTGAAGAATGAGGAAAGAACAATGCAAAGCCAAAGCAACCGACATCTCAGGCAGCAAATATCAAGACAATTAACAATATAGATAGATCAGGGATACAGATATTTCATCTGAATTCCACACTTCTCCTCACCTGACTGTTTTCAGCACTACACCTCCTATATGGACTCAATTATCACAAGATTCATTTGCACTTATTGATATTTTTCTCAAAAAAGGGAGCTTTTCATTGCTATTATTATATTGTGCTAGTGAGTCTTGTCACATAAGTTGAGTCATAAAGAAAACTTAATGAATTGGTATACATAATACTTTTAGCACAATGCCAAGTACATGTTAAGTGGTCAAGAAATAATGGGTATTTTGACTATTGCTGTAATATTTGTATTCATGTTGGGGACAGGCTCGGTTTTCTGTTCTGTCTGTAATGGGTCACATAATATCCAACACTATAGTGGTTCTTTTTTTTTTTTTAAAGATTTTTTATTTATTTATTTTTAGAGAGGGGAAGGGAGGGAGAAAGAGAAGGAGATAAATATTAATGTATAGTTACCTCTCATATGCCCCCCGCTGGGGACCTGGCCCACAATCCAAACATGTGCCCTGACTGGGAATCAAACCGGTGACCCTTTGGTTCTCAGGCTGGCACTCAATCCACTGAGTCACACTAGCCAGGGCTGGTAGTTTTTAATAAGATTTACCAAGAAACTATGGACTGTTTTTGACATTATGTCCCACAGTGATCTCTCCTCTTTCCTAAACTCCTATTCAGTCATCCACGAAATATTTACCAAGCACCTACTGAGTGGCAGTCATTGTGCTAGCTGCTGGTAGGAAAGACAAAAAAGGTTCATGCCTTCAGAAGGGCTAAGCCCCTGGATTTTCTAGCCAAGCCACTGACAAGAGCAACACTATATATACAAAGTATAGCCAGATACTGTTCTCATTACCTGCATTAATATACTTACTCTTCACAAATAGTCTATGAGGGAGTGACTGCTCTAACTATCATTTTATATTTTATATATAATAGGCTGAGGCCCAGAGAAGTAGACTAATTAGCCCAAAGCTACACAGCAATGAGCAGCAGAGCTAAGGGGTTAAACACAGGCAGTTTGGCTCCAAAGTCCACACAAAAAACTACTAAGTAATACTCTATCATTTGGCACATGTTGCTTCTTCTTGTTAGCAAATATTTTTCATTCGTTTCATTTGTTTTCATTATGCAAGTAGATTAGAGTATTCTTAAACTCTATAAAAAGAGGAAGCAGATTAGTTGTACCAGGGGCCAGGGAGAGGGGGAGGGAAGAGTGACTACTAATAGATATAGAGTTTCCATTTGGGATGATACAAAAATTCTGGAACTAGATAGTGATGGTGGTTATACAACATTGTGAATTTACTTAATGCCAATTAGTTATACACTTTAAAATGCTTAAAATGGTATGTTATGGAAATTTTACAGCACCCACCAAAATTTTTTGAAATCTTAGGTTTAGGGTTGTCTTATATTTTTCATATCCTCACAATTCCTGGGATTTTAAAGTTCTCATCACACATTTTTTGATTGGTTTCTTCAAGGTCACTGGTCTTAGAAATGGGGCTTGCTTTGTTTTTATCATCATCACTCTTGTGATTATTAAAAACAGAGCCCTTCTAGGAGTTCAGAAGTTTCCCATTAATCTATGAGTGACTAGACCATAGATAGTGGTGATTCTGAGGGTTAGGGAACAGGTGTTTAGCACCAGGGACTGGGCTAGACCAGACAAGGTGCTTCCCCAGAGGTGGTGACATAAAGAGATGAGAAGACACAAAGATAACATTTAGAAGGCTGAGTTCAGAGCCAGAGGAGTGGCTGAAGTTTGATGTCTGAGGAGTAAATCAGGGCTGAAACAGAAAACAACCCTAGGCTCATGAATTGAGAGAACTTGAAGCCTTGTGTAAAGCAGAATACAATAATATCAAAACAGTATAAAAATAATCATAGTGAATCAAACCCTTAGATAGTGCTTTCCACCTGCCAGATGCTCTTTTAAGGATTTTTACATCTCAATTCCTATATTCTTCATTGTTATTACTTCCATTTTATAGATAAAAACTAAAGCACAGGGAAGTTAAGTGACTTGCCTAAGGGCACGCAGCTAACAAGTGGTAGAATCTGGATTCCAAGCCAACTGATTAGGAGCCAAGGATTGACTCTTAATTATAAGAGTTAAGGAGTTAATATGGAGTTAAGATTCTGGTTCTCCTGAGGACTAACTTCTAGCCTGAGGAAATAAGAGGTCCACAGGAGGTTAAGGTTTTAGGATACATATTACACTCAGACCTCAGGGGCCTGGATTAACAAAGGAATAAACCAGTTACCACTACCAAAAAGAGGCAAAGGCCAGTAGGTAGGAACACAGACTCTGGCCTGGAAGCCTGAACCTTGGCTCTAGCTCTTCCACTTTGCAGTGTGAAAACTTGAGTAAATTATTTCTTCTCTCTCTGCCTCAGTTTTCTTATCTATATAAAATAAGGATATAATAATTTCTACCTCACAGACTTGTGGTGAGCATTACATAACTTTTGTAAAGCATTGAGAACAGTGCCAGACATACTAGCAAAATGTGACCACTAAATAAAATAAATTCATTTGAGAAAACAGCCACAATGTCCTGCTAGGGTTAGGGTGGGAGGACTCAGCGCAGAGCAGCAACCAGATGAGGGGATCTTTTTCTGTCTTTTAACAAAGAAAACCTAATTCTTGGCTAAAAAAGAATTGGTGGCTGGTATCAAATGAAATTCACTCATGCCTTGGGCCACTCACTTATTTGTGTAGCCACACAGTTCTTCATCCCTCCTCCTATCTTGCCATCCTCCTCAGGGAGGAAGGGTCCAGGGGGTGCCTGCCTCAAGCTGCCCATGTGGTGATATTTAATTAATCTATTCATTTCATCCCACAGTTTGCTCAGTAGCTCCCTTTTTTTAATAGTACCTGTGGTTTGAATATGTAAAAACTCAACCCCAATTAAAATTGTTGAAACACCAGTAGTCTCTGTTAATAAAATATCAGAGGGAGGCTGGGTTTTTTTAACAGTCTTTTTTAAAAAAACTCTTAAAGGGTGAGCAGACTGAGCCCAGTTAGAAAAGAAAAGAATCAATAAACTCCTTCTTGTTCCTAAACATCTGAGGATGGCATCTCTAATTCTATTTTCTGGTCTGGAGCTTTGTAGAAAGAAGTCCTAAAGTGTTGGGAAATACCCAGCCTGGTTTCAGAAGCTGTAACCCTGCCAATGGGCTAGAGGGCCCCAACACTGGAAATAATCAGGAGGCTTGGAGAAACAGGCTCCTGAGGAGACATGGCCTGTCCCCCACTGGCAGGGACATAGCCCCTGCCTCTCTGCTTTGCCATGGAGCGTCAATTAGCCAATGGCAGGTAAGTGACGTTTTGCTGAGGTTAACGACCTAAGACAGGGGGTGGCCAATTTTGGCAGCAGACAAATTGAAATTGGATCATCAGCTGACACCATACACAAAAATAAACTCAAGATGGATAAAAGACTTAAATATAAGTCACAACACCATAAAAATCCTAGAGGAGAACATTGGCAGGAAACTCTCAGATATCCCACGCAGCAATTCTTTCAATGATATGTCTCCTAAAGCAAGGGACATAAAGGAAAGAATAAACAAGTGGGACCTCATCAAAATAAGAAGCTTCTGCACGGCAAAAGAAAACATCAGCAAAATGAAAAGGGAGCCAACTGTATGGGAAAATATATTTGCTAATGATACATCAGATAGAGGTTTGATCTCCAAAATATGTAAAGAACTCACTCAACTCCACTCCAAGAAGACAAATGACCCAATCAAAAAATGGGCAAAGGACCTGGGCAGACGTTTTTCCAAGGAGGAGATACAGAGGGCCCAGAGGGATTTGAAAGGATGCTCGGCATCACTAGCCATCAGAGAAATGCAGATCAAAACCACCATGAGGTACCACCTCACACCGATCAGAATGGCCATCATAAACAGATCCACACACAACAGGTGCTGGCCAGGCTGTGGAGAAAAGGGAACCCTAGTCCACTGCTGGTGGGAATGCAGACTGGTGCGGCCATTGTGGAAAACAGTGTGGAATTTCCTCAAAAAGCTGAAAATGGAACTGCCTTTCAATCCAGTGATTCCCCTGCTGGGACTATACCCTAAGAACATGAAAACGCCAATACAAAAGAACCCATGCATCCCAACGTTCATCGCAGCCCAATTTACAATAGCCTAGTGTTGGAAGCAACCTAAATGCCCATTAGTAGATGATTGGATCAGAAAATTATGGCACATTTACACAATGGAATACTACACAGCAGAAAGAAAAAGAACTACTAAACTCAGTGACAGCATGGATGGAACTAGAGGGTATTATGCTAAGTGAAATAAGCCAGGGGGCAAAAGACAAATACCATATGATCTCACCTATAAGTGGAACCTAACCAACAATACAAAGATGCAAGGAAAATAAGACCAGCAACACTGAAAGGAAAAGAAACCAACAGAGACAAGAGGGAAGGAGGGAGGGGGGCAGGGGAAAAGGAAGAGAAGGGGAAAGTCAAGGAACATATAGCAAGGACTCATGGACAAAACCAAAGGGGGAGAGTTGAGGGAGGGAGGGAGGGAGGAAGAAGGGGCAAGGGAAAGTGGTGGGCAGTAAGCAGAGACAAATGTATTTGAAGAAATAAATTAATTAATTTAAAAAAAGAAAAAAAAGAAAAAAGAAATTGGGGGACACGAAGAAGGGGTGAAAAGGCTCCCAGAGCCCTTCAGCTTGGCTTGGACACTGCTGGAGTCCTCATTGCAGCCTAGAAGCAGTCTCCTTAACCCTCGGTGGCTCCCTCCCCCCGCCTGGCTAAGGCTCAAAGCAGTGAGGAAAAGCAAGCCCTAAATCAGATCTGGCAGGTCCCAGGGTAATCAGGACTAAACGTAAATTCTTTAGAGTGTGCTCTGTTCCTCCCTCAGATCTCTGGTCAGCTCATGCTGCGAAAGACTTTTATTTACACCCCTTACCTGGTATCGTTAAGACTTTTACTTTATTTACATCTTCTACCCTATATCTTTAAGGCACCTTTAAGTTCTTTCCTCTTATCTATATTCTCTATTGTAGATCCTGGTCTCCTCTTGGGCCTATGTAAATCAGTGTACTGCTATCACTTGTCTTGTTAAAAGCATCATATATTCACTGTGAAATTTACCATACTGATGTAATGAGATAGTGTTTGCATTCCTGTTACATACCCTACTGATAAGATTTTCAACAAAAGCCTTGGAACAAAGGGCAATGGGGCCTTTCCCACTAAATGGATGTGCCACGGCCTTCTCTGGTAAGTGGGAAGTGCCCCTGTCTTCTCTCCTGGCAAACAGAAAAGTGTTTGAGAAGTTTTGTGTTTATTCTCTCTCATCCCTGACGACTTTGGGATGGGCTCTGCAGGTTTCAGAGCCCTGCTCCCACCTCAGCTGGCCCCAGCTGGTTTCCCTCAGGTTTCAGGGAGGGCTGCGATCTCTGTGGAGCTCCCAGCTGCAGCAGACCCCCTATAGCCATTGCGCAGTGCAACACTAGAGTCTGTGCCCCAAGATCTCCTATGAACTTTCCATGTGAGATGAGACTTTAACTAATCCCTTCTTAGGGTCTCATTTTCTCCATATGCCAAATGGGAGTGCCAGACCAGCTTGAATAGCCTATAGTCTAAAAATATCAAGTTGTCAAGTCTGTGGATTTGACCAAATTGTGAAATTCTTGACCATGGTAGGACAGATTTGCAGGACCATATGCCTCCTCAGGCACTCTCCTCTTTGCCACCATCCTGAAAAAATGGCCAGGGACATTTCCTTCCACTCCAGTCATTGGGTTTTGGGTCATGTCCGCTTCCCACAGTAACAAAGAGTCAGAGTTACAGATATAGGCAGTGCTGCACATCTAAGGGTCAGGATTCTCCATATTGAGTGGGACCACTCATCTAGCTAGATCCTATCTCCTAGAGCAGATTTATCTCTTTCTCTCTCCAAGCAAAGGGGAGGAGAAGCAGGGGCAGTTCCGCCATGACTCTGAACAGGGAAACTGGTCAGACAAACCTGGGTGTACAATCCTCCTGATGCATCCCTGATATATAGCAGTTACGTGACTTTGGATATGTTGGGGACCCTCTCTGTGCCTCAGTTTCCTTATATGTAAATAGGGATAAGTCTCTTCTTCATAAGTTTGTTACAAGGATTAATGTGATAATGTATCAATCACATAGTACAGGGCCTGACACGTATTAACCAAGAGTTATGGGTAGCTTGTAGATATCACTGACTGCAGTAGATAAAGACACAGGATAGCGAGGGAAACAAAAGGCAAAAGCATTAAAGGCACAGAGGAGGCAAATCACAAAAAGAGTTGTAGGTGCCAAGTGCTGTTCCCCTCAGGCCTTTGGGTGCATGTGTACTAGTAGAACTCCATCCCTTCTCCATAAAGCATGTGACACAGGCCAGAGCCAATCAGGGCTTCACATTATCCCAGTCATAATAACTGATTCAGAGCTAAGGACATGATCCAAGTCAACTTACCCATGCTGCCTTCTTTCACCCTGCAATACCAGGCGTGCAGAGTTCAGCCTCTTCTCTAGTAACAGTAGCTATGAAAATTCAAGTTACTGACCCTTTTGTGGTTTTTGAGGACTCTTGGAAATTTGCTGGGCTGTTGAGGGGAAATGATCTCATCACAAAGAAAGAGGTTTTGTAACATACTGCTATCTTCACCTTGCTTGACACTGTCTTCTCCTCTTTTCACTCCCTTCTTCCCCAGAACAACCCTGAAAACCCACCCAGGTGCTTCTGAGAATAAACTTCAGCCTGGAACACCAACTAAAACATTTTCCCAATAAAAGTAGCTTTCTCTTCTGAAGACTAATTCTGGTTGAAACAAATGTTTTCTGTCTCACCTCGTAAGTCAAATGCAAGGTAAGCTCTCCATCAGCAGAGGACATTATCATACCAGTTCCTGGGCAGGAGAAAAAATGAATATAGAGTTGTCTCAGCTCCTCATTTTGCTAGAACATTTCTCCCACTCCTGGAATCAACATCCCAGACAGAGAGAGTAAAAGGTTCTCTACTTTGGTTCCTGGAACAGAGAGACTGTGATGTACAGCCATCTCATAAGACTTAGGGTTTGCAGGTTTTGGTGCTGCCAGAATTGCCAAGGTTAAACATTCTAAGAGAACTAAAATTAATAACACAACAGTGACCTAACCCCAACTTTAGTTTCCTCCTGCTAGTTAATAAAATAATTCATTTAAACTGTTTTCCTCTTTATTGATGGTGAGGGGTCTGCTTCTCCCCCTGCCAGTTATTGCCTTTCTAGGAAAAGAGGAGCTAGGTTTATTGAATTATAGCATGTTATCCTGGCAGCAAGGTATCAATAGGAGTAGATAGATGTGAGAGAAAAACATGGAGACTCATGTCTATTCCTCACAATCCCTGCGGGGACAATGGAATTAGTTAGACTCTTTCACCCAGATGTCCATGCTAACATAACTTAGCAGTGTTCATATAACTTTGAGTAGGGGCCCTCATGTGTAAAATTAAGCTCTGTTATATAACTAGAAGGTCAGTATTGGCATCCTGCTGTCTTTGTGTGCACTTAGTACATAAAGGAGTCAGGACTTTCCATGGTGTGACTCATGGTTTATGTCACATATGGATCACCTCACCCCAGAATAAAGGCATGTCGGACATCCTGATTGCTCTGCATATATTCTTCCATCTGCCCAAATCCTGTGTGAACCTGCCTGACCTTGGACACTTGAAGGACAGCTCCCCTGCCCCTTCTTCCTCTTCTCAGCAAATCTACTCAAGCGCTCCCCACCTCCAGACTTTGGGAAGCTGGGAGTTCATTATGAACAGAAGCCAAGAATCAATAAATACATGGTTGAAATTTCAGTCACTGTTCTCGCCATTGACAAAGTAATTGCATCGCCCTAGTGTGGTTTGTGAGGTGGGGATGAGTGACAGGGAGCTCAAAGGAACTCTGCAGTGAGAATGATCTCTTCATAAAGCAAATTTAACTGTGTCTAATATCTAAACCTCACTTAAAACTCTTAAATGACTCCCCATTGCTCCTAGGATAAAGGTCAAAACATTTTATATGGCTTACAAGAGGCTGCAGGGTCTGGCTCCTGCTGACCTGTCTAATCTTACATCCAAACATTTCCCTCTATTCTCAACCACTCCAGCCACACCGATGGTCTTTCTTTTTTTGGTTTCAGTGTCTTAGGGGACCTCCAGAGCTCAAATCAAATATCATCTACTCACTCTGAAAGAACTCCTACTCTCATATAGCCTCTCATATTTGTCCTTCATTGAACTTGTCACAACCTGTGATTTTGTATATGATCATCTAATGATTAGGTTGAGGCTTTCTCTATCCCCAGTATGCAATTACATGTTTTGCTCACTAAGTATCTCCAGCTTATAGCACAATGTCCAGCACAAAGAGAGAATTGAATAGGTTTTTTCTGAATAAATGAATAAATGAATGAGTTATAAGGTAGGGCACATTCTGAGTGGAAGCTAGAAGTGGAGCTAAAACAGAGATTATGTAAAGCAGGGTAGGAGAAGAGGAAGAAAGATGAATGGAGCATATCACAAAATGATCATTACTCAGCACTATTGCATGACAGTCACTGTACTTGACACTGGGGACACAACAGTGAATAAAATAAACAACCTGCTCTACCTTTATAGAGCTTACATTAGAGGCCACACCCATCTCATTTTGCAGAATACCCACAGAGCAGTGTTCATCCTAGAAGTATCTCTACTTGCAATGTTATTCTAAGTTTTTGTGCCAAGAATAAATAGCACAAATGACCAGCTATCAAGGACCTCCCCTGGGCAACCTCCAGTGCTGGGATTTCCTCCAGGGGGAGGTCAAGTTAAGCACTTCAGCATATCCCCAAAATAAATCAACTCCACAATCTGTTGATAAGAAGTGGGTGACTGCCTCCAGATTCAGTGGAGGCATGGCAAAAGAGGATTAAATTGCATACCACAGAATCTCAATATCATCAGTCTCCCTCTACCCTTTCAACATCCCAGGCTCTTCCCCTCTGCCAGCCACTTCATCGGTCTTCTTTCCCTCATACACTACCTTTCACAATTCCTTCTGTCCTGAGCAATTCAGAATTTATTGTCAGCTTGCAGATTTGCCTAAGTGAACTTCTACACACCCCTTGATTTATGTTGTCATATAAACACTGATTAAATTAAATGGGCCTTTTCACTGATGTGCCACAACCCACTAAGTGGGAGTGGCTATCACATGTAGCTTTGGTCCTCAAACTAAGGATTCTAGTCTTTTCCCCAGAAGGCCATATGGAACACCAGAAGTTTTCAGTAGGGAAGTAACTCTGGGCAGATTACTTGCATCACACCTGAGATTCCACCTTAACTTTGTCCAGGATCCAGCTACAGAGAAGCCTGGGATGAAGCATAGAGGGAGAGCAGCTGTAGCTTTGAAAAACCTGCAGGTAGTTCTAAGCATGTCCAACTGCTAGGAATCCTCCTGATGGAGGGAGGGCTGAAGTTCCTTTGAAGAGAGGACATCTCTTATCTAAAACTGTGCTTTTGTAGAAGAGAAAAATGATTGTCTCCTTGAGAAACATTTATAAAATGGGACCATCATTCAGACCCTTTCTCTTTTATCTCCTTTCAGGGCTGATGCTTGCAGTCAGTGGTTCTTCTATAGTTAAGAGAGTGAAGTTATGCAAGATGGCAGCCTTCTTGTGTCCAGGACTGGGGGGTGGGGGGGGCAAGAGTTGTCTAGTAAAAATCATAATAATTAAAAAAAAATAACAATTGTAGCTACCATTTATCAAGAATTAAGCCTGCCAATCTGCTTAACATGCACTATCTTGATTAAATCTCACAATAACCTGGTAAAATGAAAATTATTATCACCAATGGAGTGATGACAGAGCTAAGGCTCACCTCTACTTTCAAGTCCTACCTCATTTAAAAGATGTGTGATACTGGGCAAGTTACTTTTTAACCTTTCAACTTCCATAACTTTCATTGAATCAGGATGTATACAAAAGTCTCTCTGGATACAAACCCCACACTTACCCCTGTGCCTCCTATCCAGTATCACAATAATTCACAGACCATTCTCTAGGAAAGGAGAGCAGCTGTGGTCTGAGCTTTTAGGGATACTAGGAGAATGAAAAGAAAGAACAAAAACAAAGTATGGGAAAAGGACATAGGCTTATAGATGCAATATGGAGCAGTTATGGGAAAAACAGAGGCATGAATACCACATGTTCTGAGAAAAGGGGTCTTGAGTCACAACTGGCCCTTTTGGCCATTCTGAGGGACAAGCTGGGAAGATAAATTGCTTTGTATTATTCATGGGGCCACCAACTCCTCAGGGCATCCACACAGAGACTGTCTGTGTAATTTCTCAGGAGCAAGGGAGAGACACTTGGAGTTGCCAATAGTCTTGAAGCCAAAGAAGCCAAGCCTTCAGTTTCTGGAGCTTTCACTGACTTCTCCCACCCCTCCCCCAAATGACAGAGAGTGAGGGTGGCCCACCTGAGTCTGGAATGAGACATTCACCTCCCACAACACGTTCACTCTCACAGTGCTTTTTCTAGATCTCTCTGATTTCACTTTGCTCTGACAGTCATGAGCAGGTCACTTCACCTTTCTGAACCTCAATTGTTCATCTGAGAAAAACCGTTAATGGCCCCAGAGGGTGGTTGTGAGGATTAAAGTTAACTCAGGTCAAATGCCTAACGTATGACTGACCTATAATAGACACTAATTAATAAAATGAGTTAATACTGGCCATTACCATTAATTTTTAAATAAAAATGTACTTGTCTTACCTATCGCATTCTAGAACTATAAGTTCCTGGAGAAGATTCATGCTTTATATTGTCCAGCACATATTTATGCTCAATAAAATGCATGTTAAATCAATGACTCCCTAGAATCCTAGAATTTTCAGATTAGGAGATATCTAAGATACAGCTATCTCAATATTATATATTATACACAGAAGAAATAGAGACCCCAACTCCACCATAAGTAATCTTAGCTATTGATTAACCTTTTCTGACCAGTTTTCTTACCTATTAAAATGGAGCAACTATGTTTTAAATCTTTTATTTTTAAATCATGTTTATTCTACTACAGTTGTCTCAAATTTTCCCCCTTTGCCCTACTCCACCCATCCCACCCTGCCCTCCCCCACTCCCTCAGTCAATTTCTCACTCTGTTATCCATGTCCATGGGTCATTCACACATGTTCTTTGTTTAGTCCCTTCTCTATCTTTCCACCGTTGTCCACCTTCTCCATCCCCTCTGGTCACTTTTGGTCTGTTCCGTGTATCCTTACCTGTGATTTATTTTGTTTGTTAGTTTATTTGTTGAAGAGATAACACATATAGGTGAGATTGTATGGTATTTGTCTTTCACCAACTGGCTTATTTCACTTAGCATAATATTCTCCACTTCCATCCATGTTGTTGCAAAGGTAGGTCTTTCTTTCTTTCTTTCTTTCTTTCTTTCTTTCTTTCTTTCTTTCTTTCTCTTTCTTTCTTTCTTTTCTTTAAATGCAGATTGATTTTCTTTATTTATTTTTTAAATGACAAAATCCAATATAAAATATAAAAAATTTGAATCCAATATAAAGCCTCTGCAATTAAAACAACACGACACCAGCACAGAAATAATCAAGTAGATCAATGAAATAAAATGAGCATTCTAGAAACAAATGTATATATCTGTCTAACAATGTGATATATGATTCAATTTATATTTCAAATCCATGGGGAAAATAAAGCTTATTCAACAAATACGGTGAATGGGCCACGATTACTTGAAATAAAACAAATATAGAGTCCTATTTCACACTTTATACAAAAAGTATTCAGGTGAATTAAAAATCAATATGTAAAATCTAAGGAGTTTTAGGAGAGAAATACAAAATAATATTTTCAATACCCTACAGTAACATATTCAAACCCAGAAGCTATAAAGTAAAATATTGACAATATGACTATATTAAACATTTAAGACTATACAGTAATATACATTTTAAAAAGTTAAAGGACAAATAATAGACTAGGAAAGTATTTGCAACACATCTAAAAAAGGGTTAATAGTTTTTTTTAGGGAAAAAATTCTATAAACATTTAATCAAAACATGGTTAAAGAATACCAAAAAGTTATTTTAAAACTTTTTTTTTTAAATAATAGAAATAGAGTTTAGAGGGACTATGGCAGAGGAGTGAGTGAAAGTCACACTGACCTCTTCCCAGGACCAAACTGGAATTGCAACAAAATTGTGGAGAAATCACCTGGAAAACAATGGAACGATAGCAAGAGAGGAGCCTTAAAACCTTGGACAGACAATGGAATCAGCTTTCACACATCCTAACAAGTGAGAGATGCGATGGAGGCACGAGAGGCTGGGCTGGGTGCCCACAGGTGCCAGTACCAGAGGGATACTGAAACAGCCAATTGGATCCTCCTAAAAAGAGCAGGGTCTGAATGTCTAGACTACAACATCAGAAGCCAAAAAAAGCACACAGATAAAAGAAAACTGCGAAAACCATAGTGGTGCTCTCTGCCAGAGACAGGTGGCTGGAGATACAAAGAGATGTTTAAAGGGCCAATGCAAAAAGTTGCAGTGGCGGCCACCTTCCTTTGTCTCTGGGCAGAGGCAGGACAGAGTGGGCTAGAGCCTGAGAAATATTGGTGAGGAAAGCTTTCAGGAGACAACCAAGACAGTGGCCAGCAGAACCCCATTGATGACTCACCTCCCACTCCGCAGCTTCCAACTTTCTCTGGCATAAAGGAAACATTACAACTGCCCTCAGGACACTCCACACAGGAGTTGAACACAGACCTGAGTGCTGAGTGAATAGTACAGAGCAGCCGACAGAGATAGTAGATCCTGGCTAAAGAGGACACAGAGCTGCCCAGAGACTCTTGAGGAGAGACTGGAGATGGAGGCATTGTGGAGAGAACTGAGGGAGTAGCCAGGGGGTTCCTGGTGCTGACTCCTTCCCCATTCCTCAGTCTCCATCTTGTTCAGGCAGGCCATCCCCCAAAGAGGTAGGAGCAGGAAAGGAAACAATACTCATGCCCTCAGGACACTTCACACAGGAGATGCTGAGTGCAGAGATGCCTGCTGAGATAGTAGGCCCCTGGCTAAAGGGGACACAGAGATGCCTAGAGATATGCTTCAGGAGAGACTGGAGATGGAGGCGTTGTGGAGAGAATGGAGGGAGTAGCCAGGGAGTTCCTGGAGCTGACTCCTTCCCCATTCCACAGTCTCCATCTTGCTTTGGCAAGCCACACCTCAAAAAGTGAGGAGTGGGAAAGGAAACGATACACCTACCCTCAGGACACTCCACCCAGGAGTTGCACACAGGACTGGGTGCTGAGTGGAGTGCGGCTGGCAGAGATAGTAGATCCCTGGCTAAAGGGAACACAGAGCTGCCCAGGGACCTTTGAGGAGAGACTGGAGATGGACACTTTGGGAAGAGAAGTGAGGGAGTACCCAGGGGGATCCAGTGCTGACTCTTCTCCCATTCCACAGTCTCCTTCTTGCTCAGGCACAGCACTCTCTTGAGAGACAGCAGCCTGTAAAAACACAATAGCCCCACCCTCAGGAGGCACTGGCCCACTCTGTGGTGCCTAAACCTGACAGCTGTGGACAGAGTGACTAGATTAACAATTGCAAGAGAGAGACAAAGGCAGTAGATTCCTGGAAGTCTCAAATGGATGGCCTGAGCTCAGACAGGGTCAACAACTGACATTATCAGAGGGAGACCCAGAAAGAAAAGTGGCGGGGGGAGACCTGTCTGCTACCATATAAGTTCAATCCATAAAGTCAGGAAATTGAGATGTCAATTGAAGAAGAAGAAGGAGGAGGAGGAGAATCATAAATAATGGGAAGGAAAAGAAACAACCCCCAAATAGGGGAAAGGAGGAATCCCCATAGAGAGAACTAAATGAAATAGAGACAAGTAAACTATCAGTTATTGAATTCAGAACAATGGTTCTAAAGGAAGCTCAATGAGCTCAAAAGCTCAAAGAGAACTATGAGAAACTGCAGGGAAACTATCAGGAACTCATTGCAAAATATATCAAGATGGAAAAGGACACAGAAACTATCAATAACAGACAAGACAAAATGAAGAATACCATTTCTGAATTGAAGAACACAGTAGAAAAAATTAAAAGCAGGCTAGATGAAGCAGAGGATAGAATCAGCAAGCTGGAGGACAAGGTAGGAAAAAAAAAAAAGCTCCCAAAGAGCAAGAAATGGAGAAAAGACTCAAAAATAATGAAAAGGCATTCAGGGAAATGCAGGACAACCTTAAATGTAATAATATTTGCATAATAGGGATATCAGAAGGAGAAGAAGAGGAGCAAGGGATACAAAACCTATTTGAAAAAGTAATGATGGAAAACTTCTCTAATTGGAGGAGAGAAAGTATCAAAAGTACAGGAAGCACAGAGGGCACCATTCAAGAGGAACCCAATGAGGCTCACTCCAAGACACATCATCATTAAAATGGCAAATATCAATAAATGAAAGAATCCTAAATGCAGAAAAGGAGAAACTGGTAGTAACATACAAGTGAGCCCCGATATGGCTAGTAGGTGACTTCTCAACAGAAACACTACAAGCCAGAAGGGAATGACAAGAAATAATCCAATTTATGAAAAGCAAAGGTATACAACCAAGACTGTTCTACCCAGAAAGGCTCTCAATTAAAATGGAAGGTGAAATGAGTTTCCCAGACAAAAGAAGACTAAAAGATGACATCTCCACCAAACCAACACTACGGAATATGCTAAAGGGACGAGTTTAAGAAGAAGAAAAACAGTGAGAAAGAGAAAAACACAGGTACAAAGGGAAAAAAATGAAGTACCTTTCAATAATAACTCTAAAGGTAAATAGACTAAATGCCCCAGTAAAAAGACACAGTATAGCTGAATAGATAAGAAAACATGATCCACACATAAGCTGCATATGAGAGGCCCACGCCAGAACAAAAGACCTATGCAGATTGAAAGTAAAAGGATAGAAAAAATATTCTAAGCCAATGGTCAGGAAAAAAAGCAGGAGTAGCAATACTTATATCAGACAAAATAGATTTCAAAACAAAGGCCACAAAAAAATACCCAGAGGGTCATTTTATAGTACTCAAAGGAAGAATTCATCAAGAAGACATAAACATTGTAATCTTATATGCACCCAAAATAGGAAAACCCAAATATATAAGGAAAATCTTGGAGGACTTCAAGAAAGATATAGATACCAGGGGATTTTAACACCTCACATTCAAAAATGGATAGATCTTACAAACAAAACATCAACAAGGATTTTGCGGAACTGAACGGTTCATTAGACCTAATGGACTAAACTGATATATATAGAACCTTACATCCCAAAGAAGCAAAATACACCATCTTTTCAAATGCACATGGAACGTTTTCAAAGATAGACCACATGATAGGACACAAAGCAAGCCTCAGAAAACTCAAGAAAATGGAAATAATAACAAGCATTTTCTTGGACCACAAGGGCTTGAAGCTGGAAACCAACCTCAAAGAGAAACCTCAAAAACTTGCAAACTCATGGAGACAGAACAGCACACTATTAAACAACGAACGGGTCAATAATGAGATAAGAGAAGAAATCAAAACATTTCTGGAACCAAATGAGACTGAACATACTACAGTCCAAAACATGGGACACCGCGAAGGCAGTCCTGAGAGGGAAGTTCATTGCAACAGAGGCCAACCTAAAAAAGATTAAAACATTTCAAATAAATGACCTAACCCTACAACTTCAGGAACTGGAGAAACAGCAACAAATAAATCCCAGAGCAAGTAGAAGGAAGGAAATAATGAAGATTAGGGCAGAATAGAACGACACAGAGACTAAAAGAACAACTCAAAGGATCAACAAATCCAGGAGCGGGTTCTTTGAAAAGAGAAACAAAATCAACCAACCTTACTCCAGTCCCATACTTCTCATTATTTGGAATATTTCTTGCCATATCCTCCTGGCTTTTAGTGTTTCTTTTGGTAAATCAGCTTCTAGCCACATCAGGGCTTCCTTGTATGTTAGTAACCCTCTCCCTCGCCACCTTTAGGATTCTCTATTTGTCTTTGATATTTGCCATTTTAATGATGATGTGTCTTGGAGTGGGCCTCATTGGGTCCCTCTTGAATGGGACCCTCTGTGCTTCCTGAACTTTGAGACTTTTTCTCTTCTCCAAATAGGGAAGTTTTCCATCATTATGTTTTCAAACAGGTTCTCCACCCCTTCTTCCTCTTCTTCTCCTTTTGGTATCCCTATTAGATGTATATTATTATGTTTACAGTTGTCCTGCATTTCCCTGAATGCCTCCTCATTCTTTTTGAGTCTTTTTTTCATTTTCTTCCTCTTTCTGGGAGTTTTTCTTTCTCTTGCCCTCCAGTTCAGTGAGTCAATCCTGTACTTCATCTAGCCTGCTTTTCATTCCTTCTTCTATGTTCTTTAATTAAGAAATTGTATTCTTCATTTCTTTTTGCCTCTTATTGATAGTTTCTATGTCTTTTTTTCATGCTGATGTAGTTTGCAGCAAGTTCCTCATAGTTTCCTTGTAGTATTTAGTAATTCTCTGTAGGTTCATTTAGCTTGCTTAGAACTGTTGTTTGGAACTCAATATCTAATAGTTTACTTGCCTCTATTTCATTTATTTCTCTTTCTGGGGATTTTTCCTCTCCTTTCAATTGGGGCAGTGTTTATTTTACTTTCCATTATTTGTGGGTATCTTCTTTTTTGTTTCTGCTTATTAAATTGACCTGTTTTGACTTCCTTATTTTGTGGTGTGAACTTCTATGTTAGAAGACACTTTTTCTTCTTCTTCTTCTTCTTCTTCTTCTTCTTCTTCTTCTTCTTCTTCTTCTTCTTCTTCTTTCTTCTTTCTCCTTCTTCCATCCTTCCTTCCTTTCTTCCTTCCTTTCTGGATCTGCCTCTGATGATGTCAGCTGTTGACCACATCTGACCTTAGGCAGACTTTAAGTGACTTCCAGGAATCTACTGTCTATGGCTGCCTCCTTCATCTGTTAATCTAGTTACTTTCCCTCAAGAATCAGTGATGGGCCAAGTCCCTCCTGGGGGTGGGGCTATTGTGTCCTTTCACACTGCAGCCACTCAGGGGAGTAGTCTGCCTGAGCAAGATGGCTGCTGTCCTCTGGTTGAAAAGTCAGCACCAGGATGCCCCTGGCCACTCCCTCAGTTCACTCCCCAACACCTCTATCTCCAGACTCCTCAATCACCTCTAGACCACTCTGCATCCCCTTTACCCAGGGATCTACTATGTGTGACTGCTGCTCCATTCTTAACACCTGGCCTGTTCAACACCTGGTGAGGGCAGAGCCTCCTGGGGTGGGGCTACTGTGTCCTTTCACACTGCTGCCACTCAGGTGAGTGGTCTGCCGAAGCAAGATGGCAGCTGTGGAATGGGGGAGGATCAGCAGCGGGACTCCTCTGGCCACTTTCTCAGTCCTCTCCTTAAGCCCTCCTTCACAAGTCTCTCCTCAGGCAGCTCCAGCCCACTCTGCCCCTGACTCCACCTTAGCCCAGGGTAAATGGTGGCTACTACAAATTTTTTCATTGGCACTTTAAATGTCTCTTTGCATTTCTTGCCACCTGTCTCTGGCAGAGAACACCCTGCCACTTTTCACAGCTGGCTGTTATCTGTGTGCTTTTTGTGCTCTGGTGCTGTAAGCTGGAGATCCCTGCTTATGGTTTAGACCATTCTCTTCTCAGGGGGATCCCACTGGCTGTTTCAATAGCCCTCTGTCACTGCAGCCCATGAGCACCAAATCCACCTTCTGGAGACTCTACCACACTTTTAGCAGTTACATTGTGCTAAAGCTGTTTCCTCTGTCTGTCTGAGGTTTTAAGGTTCCCCTCTTGCTATTGTTCAGCTGAGTCCAGGTGATTTCTCCACAATTCAGTTGTAATTTAGTGTTCTCTCCCAAATAAACTAAATAAAACCAGGAAGGGGGTTCCTTTTCCAGGCAAAGTCATACTAATGAGTGGCTACCATCTTAGAAAACTTATTTCATCTCTTCTAAAATGTACCTCTTTTCTTGCCTTTTAACCTCTCTTATACTATGAGGCCTTTCACTATTAATGACATCTCATCATAGCTTTTAATCAATGTCATTCAATATATGGCCATCATTCCCTGTGTATGTCCAAATTTGATTGCTACTCAAGGTAGCATGACTGAACAGCCACAAACTTTTGGCCTTTTTGTCAAGCAACTGTGGAGGACAGTCTAACAAAGGGATATTAGTCTTAGTTTTCTGTAAAATACTTTCATTGTAACGTCATGTTAAGGTTAAGAAAATGTCAACATCAAAGCTTATAGAATGAGTGCCAGAGGCTTGAAAAAAATCCCATAGATAACAATGGAGTACTATTCTAAAATACGTCATATCAACAATACTTTGGAACATGCAAAGGCTAGTACTGTGTGGAAAAATACGGTCACCAGTGGCCACAGATGACTTTAAATTGAGAAATGACTCACAAGAGTTGTGCAAGGAATGTGAAAAGGTTTTAGGACTACCCTAAATATTTTTTTTTGCTTAAATTTCCTTTTTTATATATCATTAAGAATGAACACATGTTTAAGTCTATGTCTCAAAAGGCTAGCAAGTTCTTTTCATGAGTATAAAATCAAAATTCTAAATGGTAAGCATGTGTCCTAGCTTAATTAGTAGGACATTTAGTTTTTTTCTTAGTGAAATGTAGGAATAGTGCATCTTAAAATCACTAACATCTTAAATGCCAGAAAATATGGTACCAGAAAAACAAATACAAATGTAGACTTTAATAGATGATCCAATCACATGTTGTTTATCCAGGATCCTCCCCAGCTGAGACAGAGTAGCTAAGTCTGGTAAAATGAATACCAGGGAAGGAAGACTTCTTACATTTCCCTGTCTTCTATAATTTCTAGATCTGGCCCCTAGCCCTATCTTGAGTTCCCAAAGTACTGCCAGATGGAGAATGAAAAGACAGGGCTGTGGGCAACAACAGGCAAGTATTTGGCAAGGAACACAGTGGAGGAAAGACCTGTCCACCAAGTGGCCTCAACGACCCTGGCTGGAAGTGAAATGGATGGTCCTTTCTGAACACCTTTTAATGGTCATGCCTTCTCTGATCATCTATCCATTTGGAATGAGTTGGTGCTTTGAAAACCTGGAGAACTGGCTCTGCCTGAAGTCCTAAAACATATCCCTTATCCCTGTCTTTCTCCTAAGCCTGACTGAGCACTAGGCGCACAAGCTTTGAAGAGGGCCAGACAGACCTGCTTTTACATCCCACCTTTCTCATGTATTCATTATGTGTTGTGAATAAGATATTTAATCTCATTGGGCCTCCCTTCCTCCCTTCTTCTCTCTCTCCCTACCTCCCTTCCATGCTTCTTTCCTTCCCTATTTTTCCTCTTTCCCTCTCTTATATCTTTCTCTCTCTCCCTCCCTTGCTTCTTTATTCTTACTTAAACAAACACTCTGTGTCAAATAGCATCTTAAGTATTTCACAAAATTAACTCATTTAATCCTCAAAGCAACCTATAAGCATCTTCATCATCCTCATTGACAGACTGAGAAAGTGAGGCAAAGGGAGTTGAAACAACTCATCTGTGTTTACACAGCTAAAAGCTAGGTTAGCAAGGATTCAAACCCAGGCAGCTTGGTCCCAGAATCTGTGTATTTTTTTTCTCTGTTCTGCTACACTGCCACATTATTAGCAAAAAATAATAATCATCTATTACTAACAAATAGTAAAGATTTAATAAATGGCAGTCATCTACTTTTTATTTTCTGGGTTGCTAGTGGATTAAAAAATCCACATAGAGAGTAATAATAAATTCTACATAGAGAGTAATAATAAATTCTACTTGTATTGTTTGATATGATTAGAAATGTCTTTAAAAAAATTATAAAAAAAAAATAAATGTCTTTACTTACATTACCCACACCAGTCCTTATAATAGTCTTGTAATCCACTGTTTTTCTTATAAAAATGTTAAAATATAGTACTTTATTTGTTTCAGGCATTATAATAGGTGTCTTATATACTTAATCCTAAACTCACTTAGTCCTATAGCTCTGTGAAATAAATACTATTATTATCTCCACATTATTGGCCAGAGAGGTTAGGTAATGTGCCCAAGGTCACACAGCTAGTAAGTAATGGTACTGGAATGAAACTCAAAAAAGTCTTGTTTCAGATACTGTGGAGTCTATATATGAGGCTTGAGCCATAAGTGACAGAGCCAGAACTCAATTCCATATCTGCCTACCTTCAGATCTTGCTGTTCTAGACAGCAGAGTCAGAAAAACACTAGAAATTGAATACAGAAATATATAAAAGGATTGTACATCATGACCAAGTGTGACTTATCCCAGGAATTCAAGGTTGATTTAATATCTGGAATTCAAGTGATGGAATACATCACATTAGTAGAATAATGCACAAAAAAAACATCATCAACTGAATAGACACAGAAAAAGAAATTGAAAAAAATTTAACACCCCTTACAATAAAAACACTCAACAAATTAGAAATGGAACTTCCTCAAGCTAATAAAGGACAGCCATGCACACACACACACATGCACACACACACAATCATAGCTAACATCATACTTAATGGTGAAAGACTAAGTCTTTCTCTCCTAAGATTAGAAATAAGCAAAAGATGTCCACTATCACTTCTTCTATTCAACATTGTACTGCAGGCTTGAGTTGGGGCCACTAAGCAAGATATATGAAATAAAAGGCATTAATATCAGAAAAGAAGACATAAATCTATCTTTATTTACACATGAGATAATCTTGCATACAGAAAATCTTGCACATTAGAAATTGTCTGAATAATTCACTAGAGAATGTTTCTTGTATTCTCCACTACAAATCTATTAGAATGAATAAATGAGCTCATCAAGGTTGAAGAATATGAGATTGATATACAAAGGTTTATTATATTTCAGTATACTAGCAACAAACAACCAAAAAGTGAAACTAAGAAAAACAATCCTATTTACAATAACACCAGTAAAACTCTCAAGAAATAAATTTAACAAAAGAACTACAAAACATTGTCAAAAGAAATTAAAGACCTAAATAAACAGAAAGGTATACCATGTTCCTGGATCAGGTGACCTAATATTGTTAAAATAGCAAAACACCCCAAACTGATCTACATAGTCAATGCAATCCCTATCAGACAGTATGAAATGCCAAGAGACAGATAAGTAGAAAATGAAAAATTAAGAGATGAACTGGAAAAGAAACCACTTTCTTAGACACACATAACAAAAGATAATTAGAAATTATATATATCCACTATATATAATCTATATTAGTTTAATGATAACCTGCATACAATTATCATTTCAAAACTTAGACTCAAGTAACTTTTTTGTCATATTTATAAAATGCAGGGTTAACCTTTCGAAGATATGGTCTGAGTAGCTATCATGACTGACTAGACCTTGCCTGACTGTTATAGTCACTATATTGCCAAAGTGGCCAGACAGCCTTACTTTTTTAAATAGTGACTTAGCTTATTTTCATCTGGGAATGCTAAACAGTAACCAAGTTGAGGTGGTCACATGAGCAGTGAGCATCATTATCATCTACATGAGTCTCTTGATGTCAAATAATTTTCCAGCTAGGAGAAACTGTATTTATTCTCATTCATTCAGCTTGCACTGAATGCTGGCCATGATGCCACACCCCAACAAGGTGCCAGGATATGGAGGAAAACAAGCCCAATGCTTGCATCAGCCCTAGAGATTTTACCCTGCTGAGATATCACTTAATTTGGTGGTTGGCAATCAGGAGCAATTCTACATCCTGAGGGACATTTGGCAATGTCTGGGGACACTGTTACAATTAGGGCAATACTACTGGTGTCTTTTGAGTAGAGACCAGGGATGCAGCCATGTTTCTACAATGGATAGGATATCCCATCTGCCCATTTTACAGAAGAAGACACTGAAGCCCATGTAATGATGCCTCCTAGATCATCAGCTCTATAGAAGTAGACTCTAGTTTTCCTTGTTCCATTTTGCATTCAATAAATCTCTAATTTCCCTCATTTTGACGGAGATTGAGGATTCATTCTGACATGTTTTCTCCTTCCTAAAATCAATGAGTTCTACAGTGACAACCTGGTGGGAAGATGATTTAACCTGCAATGGAAAAGCACTCTTCTTTGATCCATATACTTGTTGCAGGACATGGATCTAGATTTGAGTGACAAAACTACATTGACATGGTGGAATTTGGCTCCTGGACTTTCTTGGAAAGTAAGGATGCTGTGAAAAAAAGCATGGTCTCAGGAGTTTCCTGTATATATTCTTTTCTTTTCTTGTTCATTCACAGATTCAACAAACACATACTGAGCCCCTACTATGTGCCAACTCCCAGCCTACAAATTAGAGGCATGATGATAAATAATAAATGTATGGTCCCTCTTCTCAAAAGCTCATGGTGAACAAGAGACACACAGGTAAACAAGGCATTACAATACACTAAAATAGAAATACTAATAGAGGCAAACATGGGAAAGAATAGGGATGTGCCAGTTAGTCAGTTATTGGTTGCAAGCAACAGAAAATAACTTTGATTTATTTGAGCAGAAAAGAAATTTACTAGAAAGGTACCAGGGAGCTAACAGAAGTATCAGAGAGCCTAAAGAATAAGACTCAGAATATAGGCAGGAAAAGGGAGGCTCAGCTGCAGCTAGTGTCTCACTCTCAAAACTACATTGATGAGGAATATACAACCACAATTAGTAAAGAATGGCCATCAGGTTAACAGCACTGCTCCAGCACTGGATAAGTTGTACTGGGCTCCTCTTTTCCTACAGCTCTGGAGCTGGCATGTTGCTGTCACAGCTGTATAAGAAAGGCTTCTCCATTGTTCCTGCTTCTTTAGCTTTCCAGATTCCAAAGTAAAGTCTTTGACTCATTCTAGCTGCAAGGCATGCTGTAAAAGTGAACAGCTCACTGGCTGAATGTCTATAGTTAGAGGCTAACTCTGTCCCCCTCCACCAAAGTCCTCATAAGAGGACGACATCCTGGGATTTTTTCAAATGTCACCTTCTCAATGAGACCAAATTGTATCAAATCAACCTGTTGTATGCTTGTACACCTGAAACTGACACAATGTTATATGTCAATTATATCTAAATAAAGCTGGGAAAAATAAGAAGAAAAAACACGCTCCTCTCATGGCACTTAACCTTTCCATCCTATATCTTCCTTCATGGCTCTTACTACTACCTCCTATACTATAGTTATATTTACTTTTGTCTCTCTAAAATGTAAGCTCCAGAGGAAAGGAATTTCTGTTTGGTTTATTTGCTTCTTTGTCCCCAATGCCAAGAGTGGTGCCTGAACCAGTAGGCTCTCAACAAGTACTGTTGAACAAATGAGTGAATAAATGAATGAATTCTCTAAACACAGGGAGATCAAAGATTCTGAGAATCCAAAATTTCAAAAAAAAATTCTTACTACAAAAATCCTATGGGGAAAACACAACATATCCTTGACCTGAGGGAATCAGAGAGAGCTCCCTTGAGGAAGTGATACCTGAACTGAGTCTTCAGAAGAGGCAATGCAGACAAATCACAGTCAGGAAAACTAGACTGAAGCAGTTATATGGGATTCCAACAATGTGTTGTTTTATGGTTTAGTATGTTTTGGGGATGCTCCTCAGCCAAGCTCCCTTCATCTCTTTTGTATGAAAGGGCACTGGGTTGAACCAGTGCGGTATCAGTCTTGAATACAAAAAGCAGCCAAGATTCAGACCTTGGGTGTATAAGGAATCCAATCAAAGATATCCAGGAGGGAGTTCCATGTAGAAAACATGATTTTAAACATTATTTTGGAGAAAGTCACTCAGAGCAATCAGGGAATAAATACTAATCACACCTACAAAGCAAATTAATTTTTACCTTGTTTCAAAGGTGCTTGTGTTGCCCTGACTAGTGTGGCTCAGTTGGTTGGGCATTGTTCCACAATTGGAAATGTAGTTGGTTCAATTCCCAGTCAGAGCATGTGCTTAGATTGCAGGGTCAGTCCCCTATTGGGGCATACAAGAGGCAACTGATCAATATTCTGTCTCACATGATGTTTCTCTCCCTCTTTTTTCTCTCCCTTCCCCTTTCTCTCAAAAAAGAAAATAGACATAAAAGGAATAAGAGAGGGCCCTTATTTGTCCTTAGTTAACATATTCATTGGAGAAAAAAAAGCAGTGCTTGTGTTATTTCCTGAATGGCTTCTTAAATAATTAGGTTGTCATAGGGCATTTTGTAATTCAACAAAACTCATAGGACATGGAAGGCCAGGAAAAAATAAGAGTAGGTGCAGGGTATATTCTGAAGTTCAACTCAATACATACAATATATTTTTCTATAGAGTCTTTTTTTTTCATGTACATGAAGGTTTATTCCAGTTTTATTTGTAATAGCCAAAAACTGTAAATAGCTTAGATGTCTTTTTTTGTAAACATATTTTTTTGATTTATACATCATGTTTATTCTATTACAGTTGTTTCAGTTTTTACCCCTTTACTGCCTCTACCTATCCCACCCATATCCCCTACTCCCACAGTCAATTCCCTCTCTGTTGTCCATGAACATAGGTCATTCATACATGATCTTTGTCTAGTCCCTTCCCTTTCTTTCCACCATTGTCCTCTTTCCCCAACTCCTCTGGTCACTTTCAGTCTGCTCCACGTCCCCATGCCTGTGGTTTATTTTGTTCATTAGTTTATTTTGTTGAATAAAGTCCACTTATATGTGAGGTCATATGGCATTTGTCTTTCATCAACTGGCTTATTTCACTTAGTTTAATATCCTCCAGTTCTAACCGTGTTGTCACAAAAGGTAGGAGTGCCATATCTCTCTGTCTATCTTTCTTTCTTAAATGCAGATTGATTTTATTTATTTTTTAAGTGTCAAAGTTAATTATAAAATATTTTTTAAATTAAAACCATTATAAAGTCTCAGCAATTAAACCAATATGACATCAGCACAGAAATAATTAAGTAGATCAATGAAATATAATGAGCATTCTAGAGACAAACGTATATATCTATCTAACAATATAATATAAGATTAAGTTGATATTTCAAATCAATAGGTAAAATAAGGCCTACTCAACAAATTAGGTGCATGGACCACTATTACATGAAATAAAACAAATATAGAGCCTTATTTCACACATTATACAAGAAATATTCAGGTGAGTTAAAAATCAATATATAGACTCTAAGGAGTTTTAGAAGAAAATAGAACTAATATTTTTCATGACCTGAAGTGAAATATTCAAACCCAGAAGTTATAAGTATTGACAATATAACTATATTAAACATTTAACTATATAGTAATATACATATAAAAAAGTTAAAGGACAAGGACTAGAATAGAAAAGTATTTGCAACACATCTAAAACATTGTTAATTGGTGGCTTTTTTTATAGAGAAAAAAGTTCTACAAACCTTTAATCAATAAATGGATAAAGAAAACCAAAAAGTTATTTAAAGCTTTTTTTTTAATAATAGAAATAGGCAAGAAATATACAAAAACAGGTTTAATTTCAACAAATAGTAAATGAACAATTAAAATAACATCATTGTCACAATCATATTAATGAGTATTAAAAATATTGGTAATATCAAGTATTGGCAACTCTCAAAGGAACTGTGTATTCAAAGGAACTTTTTCTTCATCTTAAAGCAGTCCCTTTAGCATATTTTGCAGTGCTGGTTTGGTGGAGGTGTATTCTTTTAGCCTTCTTTTGTCTGGGAAACTCCTTATTTCGCTTTCCATTTTAATTGAGAGCCTTGCTGGGTAGGGCAGTCTTGGTTGCAGACTTTTGCTTTTCATTACTTGGAATATTTCTTGCTATTCCTTTCTGGCTTGCAGGGTTTCTGTTGAGAAGTCAGATGCTAGCCATATGGGGGCTCCCTTATATGTTACTACCTCTTGCTCCCTTGCTTGCTTTAGGATTCTCTGTTTGTCTTTAATATTTGCCATTTGAATGATGATGTGTCTTGGAGTGGGCCTCATTGGGTTCCTCTTGAATGGGACCCTCTGTGCTTCCTGGACTTGTGTGACTTTCTCTCCTCCAATGAGAGAAGTTTTCCATCATTACTTTTTCAAACAGGTTCTCTATCCCTTTCTCATCCTCTTCTCCTTCTGGTATCCTTATTATATGGATACTATTACGTTTCAGGTTGTCCTGCATTTCATTAACTACCTTTTCATTCTTTTTAGTCATTTTTCATTTTCTTGCTCTTTCTGGGAGCTTTTTCCTACCTTGTCCTCCAGTTCACTGATTCAGTCCTTCGCTTCATCTAGCCTGCTTTTGATTCCTTCTACTGTGTTCTTCAACTCAGAAATTGAATTCTTCATTTCCTCTTGTCTCTTATTGATAGTTTCCATGTTCTTTTTAATGTTGATATAGTTTGCAGTAAGTTCCTCAGAGTTTCCTTGTAGTTTTTTGTAATTCTTCTGAGCTCACTGAGCTCATTGAGCTTCCTTAGAACCGTTGTTTGGAACTCAGTATCTGACAATTTACTTGCCTCTATTTAATTTACTTTTCTTTCTGGGGATTGCTCCTTTCCCTTTGAGTAGGGCATATTTCTTTGTCTTCCCATTAGTTGTGAGACTCTTCTCCTTGCTTCTGATTCTTAAGTTGATCTGTCTTGATCTCCTGACTTTGTGGTGTGAACTTCTATGGTAGGAGACTGCTGTTTTTACATTCTGAATCTGCCTCTGATCATGTCAGATGTTGACCATGCCTGACCTTAGGCAGTCTGTTTGAGACTTCCAGTAATCTGCTGTATATGACTCTCCTTCAGCTGTTAATCTATTCACTCTGCACTCAGCAGATTGCCTTAGACAGCTCAGGGTGGGGCGGAGTCCCTCCTGGGAGTGGGGTTATTGGGTCCATTCCTGCTGTTGCCATATGGGGGAGGAGTCTGCCCTGGGATCCCACCAGCTACTCTCTCATTTCTCTCCCCAAAGCCTCTGTCCTCAGTCTCTCCTCAAGTGTCGCCAGATGTCTCTGCGCATTTAGCCAGTGATCTACTGTCTGTTGCTGCCACTCTGCACACAGCAGACAGCTTAGACAGCACAGGGCAGGGTGGAATCTCCCCTCGTGGTGGGGCTATTGGATCCTTTGATGCTGGTGCCATTCAGGGGGCGTGGTCTTCACCTGAACAAGATGACTGCTGCTGCATGGAGGATTAGTCAGCACCGAAATCCTGCCGACTACTCTCTCAGTTCTCTCCCCAAAGCCTCCGTCCCCAGTGTCTCCTCAGACATCTCCAGCTCACTCTCCCCTGCCTTTGCCAGAGACCAGGGTAAGTGGTTGCAAATAAAAATTTATGTGTTGGCCCTTTAAACAGTTCTTTGCGTCTCTAGCCACCTGTCTCTGGTAGAGAGCAACCTTGCCGCTTTTCCCAGCTAGCTGTTTTCTGTGTATCTTTTGGGCTATGGTGCTGTGGGTTAGAGATCCCCAGTTTTGGTTTAGACCTCGCTCTTCTCAGGGCCATTTCAATATCCTTCTGGTGCACTCCACCCGCCTTCTCAGGTCTGTACTGCACTCCTTACCAGTTAGATTGCGCTAAAGCCAATTCTGTCTCTGAGGTTACAAGGCTCCTCTCTTGCCATTGCGTGTTGCTTGTTCCAGGTGATTTCTCCACAATTTAGTTGTAATTCCAGGTTGGTCCTGGGAGGACGTCAGTGTGACTTTCACTCACTCCTCCACCATCTTGATTCTTCTCTATAGAGTCTTTTATATAAAATATTTCCAGAAACTTTATGATCCAACAAGACAGAATTTGTTGTGTTATTTGCTTTCAGACCACATGGATTTTTATGAACATTTTGTCTCCCTTATGCACTAAATGAAGAGATATACAACCATTCTTACATAATTTTTTTAATTTATTTTTTTATTTTTTCAAATACATTTTTCTCTGCCTTTCCCCCACCACTTTCCCTTGCCCCCTCCCCAATCTTCCCTTTGGTTTTGTCCATGAGACCTTGCTATATATTCCTTGACTTTCCACTACAATTATCTTTTTTTACTTGAGCTGTTCCACAGAGCTCTCATGAAGAGATGAGTGTTATGTTATTTTCCCTGTGGAGGGGACAGCTTCTTCTGCTTTCAGTTGTCATCTCTGAAGGGCCATCCACAAGATGCTGGGGGTGCTAGGGAAAGAAATGGGAGCTAAGGATGCAATCCTAATGAGAGCTCATAAGATTCGCTGATCTGTGCAATTCAACCAATTCAGTCACAACTAGGGGACAGACAGTTTCCTGGTCTTGGGAATACAGATGTGTCCCAGGCATAGCTTTGTCACCTTGAACCTCACCTTATCTCCTTATGACATTCAAATAAATAGTAATAGAAAGGCAATCCACATTTTTGCAGCAGTTTTTACTAGAAATGGCAAGTAAAAAAAGAGTGTAGTACAGAGCAAAACTCAAAAATTATCTCCTAGCCTGTCTCTCATCTCTCATTTCATGTGCCCTAAAACTTCCTCATAAATCAAGCTCTGGTGGACATTCTGCTTTGTCTCCTCTGCCTCTTCAGGCCCAACTGCCTGGCTTCTCTCCATTTTCCTTTTCTCTCATCACCCATATACTGTACAAGAAAAGAGAGCATGCAAGGTGGGCCTGGAGCAGAAATACAGTACAAAAATTTATAACAATATATTTCCTTTTATAACCTGTTATAGTTTTTTTCAATGAGTGCCCATTCTGGACACAGTTGTGTTTAGTTAAATCTAGAGTGTAAAATATTATGTCACCAGGACTTCCTGTTTGTTTATAGATAAGCCCTAGAATTGAGTAAAAAAAAAAGGGGGGGGTGAAACTATGTATAATTTAACATGGAAAGTAAAGATTTAATTACTTCAACTGTGATCTAGAAACAACACCATCTTTGTAAGAATGGGGAAAACCCCAGAGAAAATAGACATTCTTTTTCCTTAATCCCTCAGCCAATGACTAGTTAAAAAATAATAATCCTGAGTCAAGCCAACATTTTTAATTTTTTTTTATTTTATTGTCTTTGAGAGGAGAAAGAGAGAGAATTGTTCAATTTATTTATGTATTTATTGGTTGATTATTGTACATGCTCTTCCAGAGATTGAACCCACAACCTTGGTATATTGCAATGATGCTCCTAACCAAGTAAGCTACCTGGCCAGAACCCAAGTATAATATTTACCATTTTTAAGAGTACAGTTCAGTGTCATTAAGCATATTCACATTGTTATGCTACCATTACCACCCATCTTCAGAATTATTTCATCTCCCCAGACTGAAACTCTGTTCCCCTTAAATGCTAATTCCCCATTCCCCATTCCCCTCCCTCAACCACTGACAACTGCCATTGTACTTTCTGTCTCTATGGATTTGATTATTCTATGTACTTCATATCAGTGGAATCATAAAATATTTGTCTTTTTGCGGCTGGCTTATTTCACTTAGCATAATGTCTGTAAGGTTCATCCATGTTGTAGCATGTGTTATGATTTCCTTTCTTTTTAAAGATGAATTATATTCCATTTTTTGTATAGACCACATTTTGCTTATCCATTTTTCTGTTGATGGACACTAGGGTTACTTCCATCTTTGGCTATTTTAAGTAATACTGCTATGAACCTGACTGTATTCAAGCTGTAATTTTTGTCCAACACAAAAGTCTGTAATCTGTTTTGTTCCTGCTGGATATTTCCTAGATATAAAATGAGCAGTCTAGAACACGTAGTGTTCTGCTTTCTCACTATTGAAGGAGATGCTTTGTGGAAATTCACCAACCCATATCTCCGGTTTCTAAGAACTGCCTCCTTCTCCTTCTCCAGATGCTGGAATTATGTAGCTTTCATTGTGAGTGACTCCACCCCTCCTTGGACACAGCTGATTGGATAGGGGAAAACGCTGACCAGAGGATGCCAAGCCATTGGCTGAGATAAGTTAATCAAGTTTTTCCTCTTACAAATTGGCACTCATGGCTGGTTTTTTTTTTTTTTTGGGGGGGGGGTGGTCTGAATACTGGACTTCAATAAAATGTAAATTCTGGGATGGGGTGTGGAAGGGAGTGGATGTTGGGCCTGTCACCCTGCTCTCCAAGGCAGAAGGCAGAAACAAATAATTTCCAAGAAAAAAGAGTTTAAATCTTAGAACTGAGAGAAAGGCAGGAGACACCCTGTGTGCTTGGCTGGACAGAAAAAGTGATACTGCAAGACAAAGGCTGAACAGAAACTAAAACAGAAAGAATCTACCTTTGGTGCCACTGGTCTTTCTGTTCCTGAAATGCTGCCTTTCCCATTTCTGCATTCCATGAGATGCTTGTTTATCTTTCCAAAACAATTTCCCATTTTGCTAAAGTTATTTTGAATGACTTCTGTTTTCTGTAACCCAATGTGTCAAAATAATTTATTGAGCTATTAATTTGTTTTCTTTCTCTGCTAGAAGAGAAAGAAATGAAAGAGTAATTTTCTCTTTACCCCCACTTCCTAGAAAAAGCAGTCACAGTTTTGTTTATGCTTTATTGTTCAAAAATTGGACCATCTAATGTGGTACACACATGTGGCCATTGAGTGCTTAATATGTGGTTATTCCAAAATGAGATAGGCTCTAAGTGTAAAATACACTCTGAATTTTAATGGCTTAGTACTAAAAACAGATGTAAAATATTCCATTAATAACTATATATTAATTATCTGTTCAACAGTAATATTTTTATAAAATTAGATTAAATTATCATTACAATAAATTTTACTCATTTTGTTTGACTATCTTAATGTAGTTACTAGAAAATTATAAATTACATATGTGACTCAAATTCTATTTATCTTGGAAAGTGTCATTTTAAGGCTTAGGCCAGTATTGGAGTGGAGAGGGGAGTGGCAAGAATTCCAAGAATCCTTCTTAAGGAAGCCCCTACTCACATCTGTAGTAGACACTTCAGACCAAAGATGGGGACTAAGCTGGAGTCACCACAGAAGGACAAGAGGAGAAAGACTGGTGTTGTGGATGGAGGAGGGAATAGTGTAACCCTGGAAGAGAACTGAAACCAAGACAGTGGATGGAGGCAGGTTCTATGAGTGCTGAAGGCATGGGCTCTTCTGCCTTACAGTACCCTCAGGAGGCCAACTTCTGATAGAGTGATGTCTGGATTCTAAACTTGATGTCCAAGAACCAGGACTTTGACAGCTGTAGAGAGGTCACTGTGACTGATCCATAGTTCAACTGAGCCACTGTGGAGAGCATTCCCAAAACAGATCGCTGAGGACAAAACCCTTGTGGCACCAAAATAAACTATAGGACTTAATAAAATCTCACGTGGTGAGGGAGACAGCCCAGAGGTGACAGATATTGAACATCTCATTTGTCATTTGGGTTGTAGCTTAGAGCCAGAGTTCATTTGACTTTGATTAGAAAAATGAAGAAATGTGAGGTTTCCTGCTCCCTTGAGGTGTGAACCAAACTCATGCCTATTGCACAACTAACCTTTGACTAAGGGAGCCACGCACCTACAGGTCTTCAAATGTTTATTTAGAGCATCTAAAGTGAAGGTGCCTGAGCCTCTCTGCACATGGCTGGCTGCAGGTCTTCTCTCCCAAAACCTCCAACCTGAAGCATCAGGACCCATATGCACTCCAGTTGGATACCAGATCTCCTTAGAATTATACTCACAACTTCCAGGGCCCAAGAGAATTCCTAGTAATACTGACACTGCCATCATGAAACCACTATCCTGGAAAAGATCATTAGGATAACAGTACTGCTGTCTTGTTCTAAAGTGGGGAGAAACCAAAGGGTAGAAGAGAGCGAGGTAGGACTTGCTTGAGGTCATACAGGCAGTAGTCTGATCTCTAACTAGAAGATGTCTAGTTTTTACTCTCCTGAGCATCTCCAATGCCCCCATAGCTGGATTCTCAGCACTGCAACCTCATGTCTTTTCTTTTCCAATTTGCAAGAGTCCAGACAGTGCCCTGGCCAGGTGACTCAGTTGGCTGGAGTGTCTACCTGTAACAGAAATGTTGTGGGTGCAATTCCCAGTACGGATACATGCTTAGGTTGTGGGTTGATCCCTAGCCAGTGTACACAGTCCCTGGTCCGAGCATGTACAGGAGGCAGCCAATTGATGTTTTTCTCTCTCCCTTCCTCTTCCTGTCTTTCTAAAAAGTAGTAACAAAACTGTCCTCAGATGAGGAAAAAATTTTTTAAAGATTCCAAGCACAGTCTTTCTAGTCAAATACTATGAAAATATCTAATTTGAGACATTAATACTCAACAGGGGAGAAACTGCCTTTACCAGAACTATGCACACATGCAACATTTTAGGAAGATGTAACATAGTATACCTGCTATAGCTATCACTAAGACTCAAATGAAGATGGTTTAAACAATAAGTTTCTTGTCTCATGAAATAATATGGACATGCACAACAAGTAAGGAGTCTCCCAAGTGCCTGAATCTCAGGATCCTTCAACATGCAAGGCATTGGCCTCAATGCCTTGTGCAGTCCAAGATGGCTCATTCCCCATACCTACATTCTAGCCTGTGGGAATGGGGAAAGAAAAAATGGGGACAGCATATCTGTGTCCTTTAGATGCATGACCCAGAACTTTTTCTATCTCTTTAGGAAAATGAATGTTTTCCCCAAGCAACAATTTTGATTACCTAATTTTACTAATTACATTAGTATTTACTATGTCCCAAGTGGTAGAGTTGCAAATGCCATCACATTTAATTCTCAAAAGCAGACAGTAAGGCAGGCATGGTGCTATTACTTCCTTCATTTTATGGTTGATAAACCTGAGACACAGAAAGATTGCATGTCTTGCCCAAGGCCACTTGCTCAAGTTAGAAAATGGAGAGCTAGGATCTGAACCAGGGCTGTGTGACTCCTTTATGCAGACATGTCACTCTCTAAATGCTTCCCTTATCTCACATAGCAGAGAGAGAAATAGCTCTGGCTGTTTTGACTGAAGATCCCAGAGCTCTGCTGCATCTGTCACATCCTCCTTGCTTCCTAAGATACCTCTGTGGAATTCTCAAGTCCCATAAAGCCTGGTGTGAAAACCACAACTCTTTCGGGTCTCCAGGGGTCTGCCTGGACTTGTGCTAAGAGGCTTCCTAGGCACCACAGCTAAAGATAAATTAGCCCTGCTAGTGTGGCTCAATGGATTGAGCACCAGGCTGCAAACAAGTGTCACTGGTTCAATTCCCAGTCAGGGCACATGCCTGGGTTGCAGGTCAGATCCCCTGTAGGGGATGCACAAGAGACAACCACACATTGTTGTTTCTCTCCCTCTCTTTCTCCTCCCTTCCCCTCTGTCTAAAAAGTAAATAAATAAAATCTTTAAAAAATTATTTAAAAAGATAAATTAATATCCCCCAAACTTCCAACTAGTATGGGAAAAGCAGTGGGTTTGACACAATGAAAAGAATCATGATGGACTCGGGCTTTGTTGTGTCATCATTTTGAGCTTCAGTTTCCTCAGATATAAAATGGTCATAATGATGTTAACTTCATAAGGGTGATGTGAAAATGAAATAAAATGATGTATGTGAAGGAGTTAACTGTGCACTGTGCAAACAGTAAGTGCTAACTAAAATCCACTGGCAGTGTTGTTGAAGGAAGCCTCGCAATATTATAATTTCCTGGACCCACAGGTGGCAATTCCTCTTTGTCTCTTCTGACAACATAAAATGGTAAAAAATAATTAAGTAGATTTGAATGAGAATGCCAACTCTGCCATTAGCTAACTGGGTGAGTTACTTAACCTCTCTGAGCTTCCATTACTGCTTATTCACAAATGGGAAGAATTTCCTACCTTATGTTATAAGAATAAAGTTAAATGAAGAATGCCACACAAGAAAAAGCATACAAGCATTGTCTTCCTTTCTTATTTCCTAGGGACTTAGGGGCTTGGACTGAACACTGACAGTCCCCAACACCCATGAAATCCACAGGTGTTTGCTTAGGGCAAAAATTTCCCAACCACTTCTCACCCCTGGGTTTACCATTCCCTCCTTCCCACCAGGCTCAGAGACCTCTGGCTTCAGTGCCTCTGCTGTATGACAACCTCCTCCTTGTTATCTATTCATCTCTAAACAACAAGGGAGAAAATACAGGCTGACTCTTGCCCTAGGCAGACTTTTCTCAGAGGTATAAATTGCTCCTCTAGCCAAGCCCCAACAAAGAGATCTGGAGCCTTTGATGAATTGTCTGCAAGCTCCTACCACATAGCCTTAGCCCAGGGAAAGAGAGGGATATCTGTAGCTCTGTCATCCAGCTGGCATCATACAGAGGGTGGATGTAGATTGCTAAAAAAATGACTTGTAAAAGGAGGCTTTTCAGGGCCAGTAAGACAATTTGCTAATTCTTTGTACCATCTAATTAATGCCCAATGTCTTCATGATGCTCCCATCATCTCATGAAAAGGAGCTATGAGAAGACAGACATCTGAGTAGAATCCATAATGATTAGGAGTAATTAGCTGTCATATCTGCCTTTGCCATTGCCATGGGGGTTGAATCTTCTCTGACTTCTCACTCTGGAATGTCTGTGTAGGATGAGGGATGGCAGAGAGTGTGAAGCTCTATGCCTGACATTTATTATGGATACAAGACAAAACAACAACCAAGAATAAAACATCCTGATTTCTCACTGGATGCCTTAGTGCTCTTCCAAGGGACTTCACAAGAACTCCTTGTGCACTCCCCACACCCACTCTTTGAGGTAGAGACCTTTATTATGCCCATTTACAGATATGCAAACTGAGGCACAGGAAGACCCACCTCTTTCTCCTTATCACACAGCTGTGAAGTAGCAGAATATGAATCAGCACTTTGGATGTCTTGCTCCAGAGCTGGTGCTCTCAAAAATTCAAGAGAAAAACTTCCAGTACTTGCAAATGGAGTCCAAGTTTCTTTCAGTACTAAGATCCTGTCTGGATGGCAAATCTTTTATTATATCTGTTTTTTAGGGGGGAGGCCCTTGAAGGATGGAGAGGATTTGGACACATGGGGATGTGGGAGGATGAGCATTCAAGCAGATCAAACAACACAAGTAAATGGACAGAGAGTATCATGTAGGTTCAGAAAGTGGACCCAGTGCAGATCACTTCACTGAAGAGTCCTGGAAGAGAAGGTTTGTAGGAGAGGGTTCAAGCTCCAGGATAAGGGCAGGTATGGGGTCACTGGTGTTTTAGAGTGGAAGAGGAGGGAGGGAGGGGCTGAGCCCTAGTGTGAGGGATGGAATGGAAGTTGCAGGCAGTTATAGATGATTCTGTGAAATTTGAGGAAGCATAAAGAGAAAGGAAAAGAAATGGAAGGAGAGAGAAAGATGAAACCCAGGAACAAGAAAAGTAGTTAAAAAAAGACAAGGAAAAGAAGGTAAATGAGAGAAAGAAGGAAATTACTTGCCAGGGTGCCTGGTACATTTCCCCTAAGTATAGGTAGGGCTCACATATCTGGTGACAGGCACACAGTAGAGATGTTATGAGGGGAATCTGGTTTGGGATTAAAGAGCACAAAAACACATAGTAAGAAAGGCATCCTCTTAAATTCGGTTCACTCCTGATTACATCACAAAAAGCACTTTAGTTTTGTGCCTTCTGATGTCTGCTAATCTTCCTTTCTCCAGAGTGGACCTTGGTAGCTTTTAGTGAACAATGGTAAATTGTATTGGAGAATATTATTTTTTCTTTTCTTTTTCTTTTTTTTTTTTTTTTGGAAGCAAGATATGACAAAGCTCCACAAAAATGATACCCAAATTGAGCAAACCACCAATTTTGCACCTCCATCTGTCCTTTAGAATAACCCGGGAATTTAAATATCCTCATGTCCAGGTTACACCTTCAGAGATTTTGGTTCAATGGGTCCAAGATCAATCCAAGATATTAGTATTTTTTTATGTTCTTGTGATAACACTAAGAGCAGCCACAGCTGAGAATCATTGACTAAAGCCTTGAAAGTATATCATTATCTCATTGAAATTGTAACCTATATTTCATTACCCTGAGGATGAAAACAAAAGCCCCTACCACACACCAGGGATCTGGCCCTTATTTGTAGTTCAGGTCTATCCCTTCATGCCCTCCCTTCATTACAACACCAAGAGTCTGGGCCCAGGCTCAGGATCAAGCACTAAAGTCTTGCAGAGTCCTCTGCCTTGGAAAAGATTCCACAAAGCTGCCTTACATGAAGATGTAAGTTACCATTGATAGTTAATTAGTCATTAATTTAAAAGGGAGCAAAAGGAATGAGATATTGAGCTTTATAAACCCAGGAGTGTAAGCCTGTTTGCTTCGCTAGGAAGTTGCGGCTTCATACACAGGGAATCATAGCAATACTCTAACAATGGCATTAACACTCCTTCTTTCCCCCTCTGATACCAGACTGTTGGGAGATGCAGGGGGAGGTACTGCACCATAGAGGCATGCCACTCTTACTTGGAAAGTTGATTGGTTCTTTTGAAAAAATACCTGGTATGTCCCAAACCCAAGCTAATATAATCTCAGGAGAACAAAACTGCCCTTTCTCACCCCTCTACCCCCACCTCTGACCCACACTTACCCATTTGTTCATGTGTTCTTGCTTCCCTGACCATGTATGTCTAAAAGTTACAAGGGCCCACAGAAGACTTCTTGAGCTCCAAAAGAGTGAGATTTAATATGAAGAAACTCTGGATGCTGGCTTCTTTTTGGCATTGCTGAGGACACTGCTGGACTTTTCCCATGGGTGACAGGGCAAGATGAGACATTGGAAACCCAGGGGTCTATTTCCACTTGAATAAATTGTCTCGCTACATAAAAATCTCCCATGCATGGGTTTTGGAATGTTTTCCCCATGATCCCATGGAAGAGCCTAATTTTCACCCACCACAAAGGCACATCAGCTTTTCAATTTTCTATCCTGAGCCATGCTGCTTTGAAAGTGCCCATAGCACCAGCTCTGGCAACATTACAGTTCAACCAGCCTCACTTAGGAGTCTGGGGAAATCCATGTACAATTCCAAGCCTAACTCAGTCCATCCATGCCAGTGGAGGAAAGCCAGTATGTGTTATCATTTTAATTAAGCCCATATCAGTGCCAAGTGCTCTCTTTAGAGGGAGTGTGGAAGGAGTCTCTGGAATACAAGACAAGTTGACAAGGTGGGGGTCATATTGGATCTCACATCAGGCTCAATTAGCATCTTCTGACTTGTGCTCCTGCCAGCATCAATCCAGGCTGGTGGGGTTCTGAGAATGCACTTATTCTTTCTGCAAACCAGGACCAAGGTTTTACTCAAAGGAAGTCAATTCTGAAGGATGCCAGTGCCTGAGACACATTCATCTACAAAACAGGAACTATACCTTTCAATGACTGTAGGGGGCCACATAAGAAACTAAGTGAATGAAGCATGTCAAGGTAGATGCAGTAGGGAGTAGCAAAGACTGTGGCATACTGGAAAGTAAATGCTAAGGAGAAAGCTGACATTGAGCTCCAGCCATATATTGCCCTGGAAGAATTGGAACAGTCTTCTGTTGTTTTGTTTTGTTTTGTTTTGTTTTGTTTTAGGAAAGAAGCCTTCTCATTTTCCCTATAGTAAAAGCCAAAATTATTACAATAGCTTATAAGGCCCTCATGATCGGCTCCTCCTTCCATCATCTTTATGGTCTTATTTTTTACCATTCTTACACAACTCAGAGAAAAGGCCATGTGAGGACACAGTTAGAAGGTGGCCATCTACAAGCAAAGAAGAAGGGTTCCGCCAGAAAACAACCCTGCCAGTACCTTGATCTTGGACTTCTATCCTCTAGAACTGTAAGAGAATAATTTTATGTTGTTTCATTCACCTTATGGCAGCCAAATACAACTAATATATCAAAGCGTCTGGATTTTTATATGAGATTTCCTAACGTAAAAATGCTGTCAATTGTTACAAAATTTAAAAATAAAAGATCGTTCTGTAGGCCAAACAGGACATATATATGAGCCAGGTACTGGACATGAGCTTCTAGTTTGTGATGTCAGGCTTCCTAGAAGTCATGCATCAAAAGGAGGGCTGTATCTCACTTTAGATCACCTGTACTCACCCAGCATCACTCAGGACAGGTGAAGGTGAGAGTATTTTTCAGCTTCATCTCTCCCTGACCCTGTGCAACTCACTGGAGCCAAAAGGCCTATAATAAAATGCAAACTGATCATTCCACCTCCATGTGCTTGAATCCTCTTGTGCCAACCTATTGTTCTTGCAGTGAAACCCTATCTCCTTACAGAGTTTAGATGGCCTTTTATCATCTGCCCCCTGGTTATCTCTCCACTTACCCTTCCCTTTTCTGTGCACCTACTACAATGAATAAAACATATTACCTAAAAAGGGAAGGAAAAATGTCCCGTTTTGTCTGGGCCTTCCTGCATGCTTTTCACTCCCTCTTAGATGACTGCCTTCTGCCCCTCACTCTTCATAGCTACTCCCTATTTATTTTTGAAACTTAAGCACCACCTCCACCAGGAAGACCACCTAGATTCCCTTACCTTGTCTCTGCCTACCCAGCATTCCCATGCTTTGGGTAGCAGAGCCATGATTTCTCTTTGAGAAAGTACCATTCCTCCCCCATTGCACACACTGTGGATGGGTATGGCAGAAAATGGCAGAATGTTTCCTCTATTCATTTCCTTTTCTTGGCACAAAGGGATACTATATTTCCTAGCTTTCTTTGCTGTGATAGTAAAATAATATGACTATGTTCTCACACTTGGCAGGGCTGGGGGAGTGGGGTAGAGAAAAGATAAATACCACCTCCAAGTACAGCCAAAAAGCCAAAATGACCACCCACATTCTTTTCCTTTTTACAGCAACAGTAAAGGCTCCATGTTGAAAACAGCAGAATCTCATGATGGATGGGGCCAAAATCCCTGAATCACTGCTTAGAAAAGAACCATCAGGAGAGCTGCCCAATTTTCACCTGGACTGTGACATAAGTAAGAAATAACATTTATTGTTTAAGCCATTGAGATTTGGGTATGGGTATGATGTTGGGATTTGCTACTGTAGTCTGTTCTTTTCTGATTATTACACTGTGAATGTCAATTAAAGCAGCCTGCTCCTTCCATTTGATTCAAGCCAGTTGGACTCTCAGGATTGAGATAAATATAAAACTACTAGTTCTGATTCATCCAGCAGAGGTTCTCTTCAGAAAAGTACTTCCCAGTCATTCTTTCTTCCTGGAACCTGAATTTATCTGGATCCTGCCCTTTGAAATCTTGGTCAAAATGATTTTGAATTCTTGTCTCAATTGCCCCAGGTTTGATCTTTAAGCCATGGAATTTACTTCTTAATTCTGGTCTCCCTGCCATTTACCTGTCTGACTAACCTAGAAATTTTATACCATAAGTACCTTAGAAAGCCTCACTTCCTACTCTTGGTCACTCATAGTTCAGGCTCTGTCACTGGCCCTTGAAAGGTGTCCTGGCCACACTAGAAAGGCCATGACTGCATCCAGTCCACTATGCTATAATTCAACATGGCCTGAGGCCCCTTTGTGTAATTTCCTTTCTAAATCCATTTATGAGTCTTTAAAGGTTTCTGGATAGAAATAAACTACTGTAAACCAATGATTAATGATTTAGGACCTGGAGCCAGATTACCTTTATTTAAATATTCATTTATTACTCACTAGTAAATGACCTTAGACATAACCTTCAGAGCCCCAATGTTTTTATTGGTTAAATGGACCTAATAACAGTCTCTAGTTTCAAGACTTTTATGAAGATTCAATAAATTAATATAGGTAATTACTTAGAACAAGGTCTGGTACAGGATAAGTGTTTAGTGAATATGAGCTGCTGTAGTTATATGCCACATGCTAACCATATCTTCTCTTTAACCCTGTTATAAATAATATTATACTCTCCTGTTTACAGAGGAGGAAGGTGGAACTCACAGAGGGTAAGTAACTGGCCTGGATTACACAATTTATCAAGAATGTAGCCAAGATTCTAAGTCATGCATTTTTGCCCCACTCTACTTCTCTGCTTCTCCAAAACCAGTACACAAGAAAAGCCAAGGTTTATGAAGCACCTATTAATGTTTTAGGAACAAAGTTTGAGTCTTTTGAATATACAGTTTCAAATATCCCCCAACAGCTACAGGCAGTAGTTCACGTTATCCCCAACTAGCACATGGAGGAATCCCTGTGAAGGTTAAATAAATGGCCCAAGTTCACACTGCTAGTAAGAGCACTGGAAAAATTTTTAAAAAGGAGGAGAGGAAGGGAGAGAAGGAGGAGAAAGAGCATTAGGCTTTGAAGCCAGGTCAGTTTGATTCCAGAAGCTCAATCTACTGTACCTGGCTGCCTTTCATAATAATTAGAGATGTTGAGCTTTCTTATAGGTCCCAGGAAAAGTACAACTGTCACAGCTCCCTTTCAGGCAGGGCATGTCATCTTCAGGAAACTGAGGTGCAAGGATCTGAATTCATTGCCCAAATTCACACAGCTCATAAACTGCAAAGGTAGGAAAGGAACTCATAACTGCAGCCTCCATGGTATTTGTTCTACCTTGAAATGAAGCTGCAGAGACTAAAGTCCTCCTGTAATAATAACATTCCTCCCATCATCTCACTGCTCACATTGCCAGCTGTGCCATAGCAGCTCATTAATTTAGATGTTTTACTATAATTCAGAATTCAAGATGCTTTGATAAATTGAAGTTTTCTGAATGCTCTAAAAAAGGATTGGCCTAACAAATGAGAGGTAAATATTAGATTATAGCTCTTCTGGACATATGCAAGGCATGTATTCTTATATAAGCTTGTTCATCTGAAACTGCATCTTTTTGAAGAAATGGTCTCCCAGAACTATTGGGGAAGGGCTTCAGGGTGCCAGCTTCAATAGCTAACTAATGGCATGTAAGCTGTTGACATCAGGGGATATTGAAACTCATCCAGCTCTACCTACAGGTGAAAGATGCTCCCAACACCAAGCCTCCCAGGTCTCCCTTAGAAGGATGCAAAGCTAACTGGCAGCTTTCCTCCTCTGTTGCCAGGTGAGGCCATTTCCTGAAAGCAGTGAGGATCTTTAGGACTTTGAGATATCAGAGCTTTCTCACAGCATACATTAATTAGATCCCTCTCCACAAAGAGGCAAGAAAAAATTGTTACCGAACAAATGGACCTGTGGCGGGGTGGGGCGGTGTGCCCAGATGCTATTATCAAAACAACACTCCCTTCCCTGGGGTCCCTTGGTTAAGTCCTTTGCCCACAGCCCTTGGAATTATGGCTCTGAATGGCAGAGTTTGGTGAAAAGGAAAGGAACTATTTATTCAAAAGTTATACAGGTTTGATTAATGGCTAAATGTCACCCTTAAACCTCAAAATCCCTTTAAAACAATCACTAGCACACACATCATCCTGCCTTTCCCCCCTTTGCCCAGTTAGGCCAGTCAGGCCTGTCAGGGGTACTGTCCTTCAGAAGAAAAAGAACAGAAGTCTGGGGCTCCGCTAGGCAGGCCTCTCATGGTTCTCAGCACCATCCGCTGCAGCATCACAATCTCCATTTTTAATCCATAACCATGTGGCACCTTCTCATGGCCCACTAGCAAGAGTCCTTTCTCCCCTCTTTCTTCCCACATGGTCTTCACACTTTCCCAGAGACTGCATCCCTTGTTCTCTCCTGTAGGCCCCTGTCTCTTCTCCACGCTCCAGTTACATTTTGTATTTAGTCTTTTAAACCTTCCTGATTAGCTTTGGTGATATGCAAAATAACCCTCTTTGCATATGAGGAATGCAGCTATCCTGTTATTGACATGCAAAATGACTCTCTAGGGCCATGCTCAAGGCTCCCATCCCCCATGGTAGCCCACCCTGGCGTGGGGAGAATATATTTTTCTTGGACACCCTAATCTATGGACCCTGTCACAAATACCCTTTGGTGGGGCCTTGGATGTGCCCCGTTACAAAATCACAAATTGTTAGTACCACAAAAGTAAAATTTGCAGTGAGATAAATCTTTTCCTGGACTTTCCAGTTACATAAGCCAGTAACACCTGCAACTAGAGAATGAAAACCCACTACAGAGGAAAGGTTGTCTGTGGCCCTGAACTGTCTGGCAATGCCCCTGTATTATGGAAACCTTGCTATTCCACATCCTGATGTGTATAAGATCACAAAAGATCCATAGAAAAATGTTTGGCTATTTCAGACTCACATAAGGCAAACACAAGTAAACCAAGGAAGCCTTTATGTTTTTCCTTCCTAGGAAGGCCTACTGTTTTAATTCATGTTAGCATATTAATCACCCTTATGCAGCTGGGTGCTGCTAATTAGAAATGAATGGTCTTTGTTTATTCATTATAGAAAACTCAGCAGGAAAGTCTTTCTACTTAACAACATTATGTTAATTTGAGTTTGGTTTTCAAAGGTCTTAAAACTGCTTTAAATTAAAAGTTTTTTTCTTGAAGACAGTTGTCCCCAATAAACCTACAAAATAGTATCAGAAGTTTAGATACATGAAACAGACTAATAGCTGCCAGAGGGGATCCAGTGGGGATGGGATGAAAATGGTGACGAGATTAACCAAAGAACATTTATGCACAACCCATGGATATGGACAACAATATGGGGATTGACTTAGGGAGGGGAGAGGGTGAGGCTGGGTGGAAGTGGGAAGAGAAAAAATGGGAACAACTGTAATACAATAAACAATAGAAGTAAATATTTTTTAAAATGTAAAAAAGTAAAGACAGTTTTTTCCCCTTTGCTCTTTCATTCTTTGCAAGGAAATTCCATGTAGAGAGCTTCTGGCCCTTTCTCAGTTTCCTTCCTTGTTCCTGTGGTCAGGGAGAGCCTGTTCTGCTAGTGGGCAAGTAATTATGTTAAGAGCTACTGACAATGCACAGCACACCTCTTTGCTTCTGCCCCTCTCGTTTGTTTTTTCAATATATGCACTTTCAATAGTCTACAGATGAATTTCTCCTCTCCATCTGCATGTAGAAAGCACCCCTCCCACCAGCCAGATTTCTGTGTGTGCTTCCTTGCACGTGTCTAGGTGGTAAGTCCAGCCAACCTTATGTTGACCAACTGCCTTCAAGTAGGGATTAAGGAAGCAAGAGACCCTCATTTGAGTTTCGATCTAAGCTGTGTTCTTATTCTTGTTTTTACCTGAGACCTCTGAATTGAGGGGAGTATTTTTCTATGTGATCAAATCATCTTGTTTCCACTTGCCTAGTGAAGATTTTGTACAGTGTCTACTGGGCCAAACATGCAAGAGAGCAGGAGCCTGGCTCCCTGAAACTCTCTTGCAGTTTATAATTTAGATATTTCAAAATTATCTTTATCATAATTAGCCTGAAGTATTAGAGATTGAAACTGCATATTTATTTCCCTTGTGGAATAGCTTGAATTCATTGTTGCCCAATTCTGCAATAAAAAGTCTATACTTATTTAGATACCAACATTTCTCGTAATTTTTTTACATACATCATCTCATTATCCTTCTAACATTCCTAAAAAAGTGATATTGTTATTCCATTTCTCACATAAGTCTAGGAGAGGACAAACAGCTTGCTCAAAGTCACACAGCTAGTGCAACATGGAAGTGGAAACTGATCATATCTGACTCCAGAGCTCTGAGGCATTGCTTTAGAGTGGCCTATCAATAGTAACTCAGGGCTTTTCGATATAGATGAAGATGCTGTTCTAGGAAATGGAGAGAACCCAAACTTGCAACTGGATAACCTGACAGCAAAAGTTTCTCCACAACTTTCAGGGCATTGGCTGCACACTGGAAGGTGACATCACTCCCACCAAGGCATTTTAAAAGCTTAGTTTTAAAAATCACTAAAATGTATTCCATCAAACTATGAAAGAGTTGGGGATTCTTGACAGGATAACATATAATCCTAGAATTGCTTGTAACCATCTTACCACCATGATGGGAGAGCTTGTCTGAAAGCTCACACCAGATTGAGGAAAGAATGTCTATGAGGAGCTCCTGGAGCCAGTCACACCTGCATATTTACCACTTTTCTAAAATTACTTCAAATTGCTATCCAGTTCTTTCACATCCTGTACTTGTAATTAGAAATCAATTTGTAGAGCAGGAGCTCCAAAGCAGGGAGCTGCTTAAGTGTTTGTGATAGTCTGAAAGAAAAAAAAAAAAAGCCTGGAGGACTAGCAGATGTGGACATGCCATTTATTACTCACATTACAAGAGCGTGCACTGATGCCAGTGGGTCCAGTCTGATGCTCATTATAAGGGGTCCCAGACAAAGGAGCCATGTGTCCTGTGTGTGACTCTAAAATACATTACCTCAATGTGTATGTACAAAAAGAAAGGTCAAGAAGCAGTCACAGAGCCAGAAACTGCTCCCAAAAGGAGAAGTTACAATTCATTCCAAAAATAATACACATTCCTTCTGACCAGGGGCTCCCTGGCCAGCCCTCATCATTCATGGTGGAAGAGCTGTGTATTAACTCCCACACTCCACCTTAACATTCTCTTCCACCTCACATTCTTCACATTAATTCTTCCAGTAAGGGACCGGTGTGGTGAGCATGTTGTCATAGCACATCCATACACCACAGGTATAGTAGAGGCTAAACCCTAAGATTAAAAGTGACCCAGGAGGAAGGAATGCCACCTGTATTCTGTAGCAGTCGTTACCATAATATTCTTGCACAGAGTGGCTGACAGCCACTACATACCATACCAAACTGTGTATGTGACCTAAAACTTGGTACAGTTATCTTGCTCTCTCATGATGGAAAACAGCTTCTCGTGTGTCTGTTTAAAGAAGAGATCAGAAGTCTTCCAGCCTAGCAGACAGTCCCAGCATGTCTGGTTCACAAGGTGGATCCATCACGGAAGACTGGCAGAAGCCACAGTCAGGAAGTCTGTGCAGATCCAACAGTCTGCGTGGTTGTTTACAACAGCCCATATTCTTCCCCATTGAGAAAAGGTGTTGTTTATGCAGAATCTAACAAGAAAATAAAGAAAAATTTGCCAGAAAAATGAGGTAAACAAGGTCATAGATACAATCTATGAAAACAGAAAGAACACAAAAGTAAATGAACACAGCAAATCATAAACCAATTTCTGAGTCTGCAAGAGTGTGAGATGAAAAGACCCTCAAATACAAAGCTTTTTCTGGAATTAAATTACTCAGTAACGACCTGATAGATCCTTTTTATCTGTATTTTAAATGTTTCTGGTGATATCAGATACTCAGATAAATTCTGCATATTTGATACAGTATCAGTAGTTCTCAATAATTCCAAATCAAAGGATGAAGGAAAAATGAAACACTACTTTGAAAGAAAATTGGAAAAATTCAGGAAACAGGCTTGTTCACAGGTGAGAAATAAAATTTTACAGACTATATATTTAATTACATTCTACTTTCCATAATTGTGTGTAATAAATGTTATTTAAATATGTTTTCTCCTAATATCACCCTCATTTTTATCAAAAAGTCAAATCAAGGCCAATTGGTTTATAGCATTAAGCTCAGTTTCAGTTTAGCCTGATTATTAGCATAAACACAACAGGAATAGCAATTGATCACACAGGCTCTTTAAGACTGTTTTGTTGGAACTTATACATGGAAGTTTCAGACTGAGTTTCAGTCAGCCCTGAAACACACAGAAACCAAACCACACACTCCTGTCATAAGGCATTGCCTGAAGTACCTTCATACCTCAAGTTCTTGAGTCCCATGGTGTCTTGAGGTTCCTCCTTGTCACCTTTCAGGAAAGAAACCTTTGCTCCATTCAAAGCAAATGAACAGGAGAAAAAAGCTGCGGTAACAATACTTAGATCATACAAAATAGATTTCAAAACAAAGGCAATAAAAAGAAACACAGAAGAACACTTCATAAACTCAAAGGAAGAATCCATCAAGAAGACATAAACATTGTAAACCTATATGCACCCAACATAGGAGCACTCAAATATATAAGGAAAATCTTGGAGAACTTTAAGAAAGATATAGACAGTAACACACTGATAGTAGGGCATTTTACCACCCCAATGTCAAAAATAGATAGATCTTCCAAAGAAAATATCAGCAACGATATTGTGGAACTGAATGATGCCTTGCTCAAATGATCAAATGGACTTAACTGACATATATAGAACTTTTCGTCCCCCCCGAAAAATACACATTATTTTCAAATGCACAAGGAACATTTTGAAATAGAGACCATACGATAATACAAAAAACGAGCCTCAACAAATTCAGGAAAATTGAAATCATAACAAGCAAATTCTCAGGCCACAAGGGCTTAAAACAAGAAACCAAACACAAAGAAAAAACTCAAAACATTCAAACTTATGGAGACTGAATAACATGCCATTAAACAATGAATGGATCAGTAATGAGATCAAAGAAAATAACAAAAATCTCTAGAAACAATCTCTAGAAAAGGAACACCCAACACTCCAAAACCTATGAGACACGCTTAAGGCAGTCCTGGGAAGGAAGTTATACCAACACAGGCTTACCTAAAAAAGTTAAAAACATTTCAAATAAATGACCAAACTATACATCTTTAGAGAAATAGTAACAAAGGACAGAACAAGCAGAAGAAAGGAAATAATCAAAATCAGAGCAGAATTGAGTGACATAGAAACTAAAAGAACAATTCAAAGGATCAATAAATGGAGGAGCTGGTTCTTTAAAAAGATAAACAAAATCAACAAGCCTTTAAGCAGACTCATCAAGAAAAAAAAGGGAGAGGACCCAAATAAAATATCTGAAATGAAAGATGAGAAATTATAACTGCTACCACAAAAATACAAAGGATTTTAAGAAATTACTATGAACAATTATAAGCCAAGAAATTTGAAAACCTGGGTGAAATGGACCAATTTCTAGAAAAATATAACCTTCCAAACTGAATGAAGAAGAAGGACAAAGCCTTAACAGGCCAATAACAGCTGGTGAAATTAAAGCAGTAATCAAAAATCTCCCGGCACACAAAAGCTCTGCACTGGACAGTTTCACAAGAGAATTTTACAAAACATGTAAGAAAGACGTAACCCTTGTCCTTCTCAGACTATTCCAAAAAATTTGAGAAGAGAGAAGACTCCCACATTCCCACATTTTAATGAGGCCAGCATCATCCTAATCCCAAAACCAGATAAAATCACAACAAAGAAAGGAAACTACAGGTTAATTATGTCTGGTAAACATAGATGCTAGGGTTCTCAGCAAAGTATTGGTAAGCCATATCCAGCAACACATTAAAAAAGATCATCCACCATGATCAAGTGGGATTCATCCCAGGGATGCAAGGATGGTTTCATATTCACAAATCAATATACTTAATATATCACAAAAGGAAACAAAACGAAAGACAAAAATCACATGATCATATCAATAGATGTGCTAAAATCATTTGATAAGGTACAGCACACATTTATGATTAAAAAAACACTCAGAAAATTAGGAATAAAGAGGGCATAACTAAATATAATAAAGGCCATATATGAAAAAGATACAGCCAACATCATACTCAACAGGCAAAATCTAAAAGCTTTCCCAAAAAGATCAGGAACAAGACAAGATTTTCTGCTTTCATCATTTCTACTCAACATAGTATTGGAAGTGATAGACACAGCGATCAGACAAGAAAAACAAAAAAAAAAAGAAAAAAGAAAAAGCATCCAAATTGGAAAGGAAAAAGTGAAACTGTCATGATTGCAGATGACATGATAGTATACATAGAAAACGCCATAGACTCCATCAAAAAAATATTCAACCTAATGAGTAAATTTGACAAAACATCGGAATACAAAGTCAATATTCAGAAATTGAAGGCATTTTTGTACATCAACAACAAAATATCAGACTGAGAAATGAGGGGAAAAAATCCCACTTACTATTGCAACAAGAAAAATAAATTATCTAAGAATAAACGACCAAGGAGATAAAAGACCTGCATGCAGAAAACTACACAACACTGAAGAAAGAAATTAAGAAAGACAGAAATAATGGAACCATATACCGTGTTCATGGAATGGAAGAACTAACATCATCAAAATGTCCATACTACCCAAAGCAATTTATAGACTCAACACAACCCATATTAAAATACCAATGAGATATTTCACAGAAATAGAACGAACATATAAAAAAAAGTATATGGAACCATAATTGACTCCAATAGCTACAGTAATTTTGAGAAAGAGGATCAAAGTAGGAAGGATCAGAAGACCTGACATTAAACTATATTACAAAGCCACTGTAATCAAAACAGTCTGGTATCAGTACAAGAAGACACACATAATTCAATGGAACAGAATAGAGAGTCCATAAACACACCTATGTCTCTATGGTCAATTAATATTTGACAAAGGGAACAGAATCATACACTGAGGTAAAAATAGCCTCTTCAACAAAGATTGAAATTCAATCAGCAACTTACACCATACACAAAAATAAACTCAAGATGAATAAAAAACTTAAATATAAGTCTCAACACTGTAAAAGTCCTAGAGGAGAAAATAGGTAGGAAACTCTCAAATATCCCATGCAGCAATATTTTCACTGATATGTGCCCTTGAGCAAGGGACATAAAGGAAAGAATAAAGAGTTGGGACTTCATCAAAATAGGAATCTTCAGCATGGCTAAAGAAAACATCAGCAAAATTAAAAGGGAGCCAATCGTATAGGAAAAATATATTTGCCAATGACACCTCAGAAAGAGGTTTGATCTCCAAAATATATAAAGAACTCACACGACTCCACTCCAGGGAGACAAACAATCCAATTAAAAAATGGGCAAAGGACATGAACAGACAGTTCTGCAAAGAGGACATACACAAGGCCGAGAGACATATGAAAGGATGCTCAGCATCACTAGCCATCAGAGAAATGCAAATTAAAACCACAATGACATACCACTTCACACCAGTCAGAATGGCCGTCAGAAACAGAGCAACAAATAACAGGTGCTGGCAAGGCTGTGGAGAAAAAGGAAGCCTAGTACACTGTTGGTGGGAATGCAGACTGGTGCAGCCACTGTGGAAAACAGTGTGGAATTTCCTCCAAAAGCTAAAAATGGAAATGCCTTTTGGCCCAGTCATTCCACTGCTGGGATGATACCCTAATATTCCAGAAACACCAGTTCAAAAGAACCTATGCACCTAATGTTCATAGCAGCACAATTTACAGTAACCAAGTGCTGGAGGCAGCCTAAGTGCCCATAAGTAAATGAGTGGATTAACTTCACGACAGCATGGATGGAACTGGAGAGCATCATGCTAAGTGAAATAAACCAGGGGGCGAAAGACAAATACCATATGATCTCACCTATAAGTGGAACCTAACCAACAATACAAAGATGCAAGGAAAATATGACCAGCAACACTGAAAGGAAAAGAAATCAACAGAGACAAGAGGGAAGGAGGGAGGGGGAGACAGGGAAAGGGAAGGGAAGGGGAAAGTCAAGGAACATATAGAAGGACTCATGGACAAAACCAATGGGGAAGAGCTGAGAGAGGGAAGGAGGGAGGGGGCAAAGGAAAGTGGTGGGGGGGAGGCAGAGACAAATGTATTTAATAAATAAATAAATAAATAAATAAATGCTTGGGGGAAAAATAAAATGTGGTTTGGTATATAAAAATTTAAAAAAATAAAATAAAATAAAAGTAAAAACAAAACAAAACAAAATAAAACTATGGTACATTTACACAATGGAATACTATGCAGCCAAAAGAAAGAAAGAGCTACTATCCTTCGTGACAGCATGAATAGAACAGGAGAGCATTATGCTAAGTGAAATCAGCCATGTGGTGAAAGACAAATACCGTATGATCTCACCTATAAGGGCAACCTGACCAGCAAAACAGCAGGCAAGGAAAATATGACTTAGCAACATTGAAAGAAAGAAGAAACTAACAGGGAGAAGACAGAGGGAGGGAGGGGGTAACAGGTAGTGGAAGGGGAAGGATCAGATCAAGGAACAGGTGTGAAGGACACATGGAGGAAGACATAGTAGGGAAGGATTGAGGGGAGGAGGTGGGAGTGGGTGGGGCAAGGGAAAGTGGTGACAGGTAAATGGAGACAGATATATTTGAAAAACTGAAAAAAGAATTAAATAAATTAATAAAACATGTATTTATATCAATAACTTAAAAAGACATTAATTAAAACTGGTTTTCACATCAAAGCATTTGTTCAGACCTCTTAATCCTATTTAAGTATATAAGTGTTTACTCTCTTTAGGCCAATAAAATATTACTCTAATTATGCCATCTGGAGGCAGAAAACATAACACATGCAATACACAAACACATATATAAAACCCATGAAGAATGAACACATAAAGATTATACATATAATCTGATTTACCAATTTAGAGAAATCACAAGATTTTTTTTATATTTTACTCATGTTTATTCTATTACAGTTGTCTCAATTTTTCCCCCTTTTCCCCACTCCACACATCCCACCTCATGCCCCTCTCCCACAGTCAATTCCAACTTTGTTGTCTATGTCCATGGGTCATTCATACATGTTCCCTATTTAATTCCTTCTCTTTATTTCCACGATTGTCTTTCTTCTCCATCCCCTCCAGTCACTTCCAGTCTGCTCCATGTTTCCTTGCTTGTGTTTTATTTTGTTTGTTACTTTATTTTGTTGAATAGATTTCACTTATGGTTGAGATCATATGGTATTTATCTTTCACTGACTGGTTTATTTCACTTAACATAATATTCTCCAGTTCTATCTATGCTGTTGCAAAGGGTAGGAGTTTCTCCTTTCTTTCTTTCTTTCCTTCCTTCTTTCTTTCTTTCTTTCTTTCTTTCTTTCTTTCTTTCTTTCTTTCTTTTTTTGTTTAATGCAGATTGATTTTATTTATTTATTTTTTAATGTCAAGATCCATTTTAAAATATTAAAAAATTAAAAACATTATATATTCTCAGCAATCATGACAGATGCACAGAAATAATCAAGTAGATCAAAGAAAAATAATGAGCATTCTAGAAACAAAGATATATCTTTCTAACACTATAATATATGATAAAATTGATATTTCAAATCAATGGGAAAAATAAGGTTTACTCAACAAATAAGGTGCATGGGCCATTATTACTTGAAATAAAACAAATAGCCTTATTTCACACTTTATAAAAAAAATATTCAGGAGAGTTAAAAGTCAATATGTAGAATCTAAGGAGTTTTTGGAAAAAATACAAACTAATGTTTTTCTTATCCTGAAGTAACATATTCAAACCCAGAAGCTTTAAAGTAAAATATTGACAATATGATTATATTAAACGTTTAAGACTATAATATACATATGAAAAAGTTAAAAGACAAGTAATAGAATAGGAAAGTACTTGCAACACATCTAAAAAAGGGTTAACAGATTTTCTTTTGTTTATAAGGAAAAAAATTCTACAAACATTTAATCAAAATGGATAAAGAATACCAAAAAGTAATTTAAATCTTTTTAATAAAATAATAGCAACAGGCAAGAAATTTATAAAAACAGGTTTAGTTTAAGCAAAAAATAAAATAACAATGAAAATAACACATTATTGTCTCAATCAGATTAATAAGTATTTAAAATATCAGTAATATCAAGTATCGGCAAATGTGAAAGGAATTGAGTATTCATAGATTCTTTTTCTTCATCTTATTAAAGTAGTCCCTCTAGCATATTTTGAAATGCTAGTTTGGTGGAGGTGTATTCTTTTAGCCTTCTTTTGTCTGAGAAGCTCCTCGTTTCACTTTACATTCTAATTGAGAACCTTCCCGGATAGAGCAGTATTGGTTGCAGGCCTTTGCCTTTCATGACTTTGAATATTTCTTGCCATTCCCTTTTTGCTTGTATTGTTTCTGTTGAGTAGTCAGCTGCTAACTGTACCGTGGTTCCCTTATGTGTTACTACCTCTTTTTTTCTTGCTTCCTTTAGGATTATCTGTTTGTCTCTGATATTTGCTATTTTAATGATGATGTGTCTTGAAGTGGGCCTCACTGGGTTCCTCTTGAATGGGACCTTCTGTGCTTCCTGGACTTATGAAACTTTTTCTCTCCTCCAGTTAAGGAACTTTCCCTTCATTACTTTTGCAAACAGGTTCTCTATCCCTTACTCCTCTTCTTCTGGTAACCCTACCAGAAGGATATTATTATGATTCAGATTGTCCTGCATTTCTCTAAATGCCTCTTCATTCTTTTTGAGTCTTTTTTCATTTTCTTGCTCTTTCTGAGAGATTTTTCTACCTTATCTTCCACCTCACTGATTCTATCCTCTGTTCATGTAGCCTCCTTTGGATTCCTTCTACTGTGTTTTTCAAGTCAGAAATTGTATTCTTATTTCCTCTTATCTCTTTTCTATGCCATTTTCATGCTGATATAATTTGCGGTAAGTTCCTTATAGTTTCCCTATAGCTTTTTGTAGTTTTCTCTGAGCTCACTGAGCTCAATGATCTTAGATCTGTTGTTTTGAACTCAATATCTGATAGTTTATTTGCCTCACTTTCATTTATTTCTCTTTCTTGGAATTCCTTCTTTCTCTCAGACTGGGGGGTGTTTCTTTTTCTTCCCATTATTGGTGAGACTCTTCTTTTTTGCTTCTTCTTAAATTGATCTGTCTTGATTTCCTGACTTTCTGGTGTGAATTTCTATGACAGAAGACTGCTGTTTGTTTTTTTTTCCTTTTTGGATCTGCCTCTGCTGAGGTCAGATGTTGGCCGTATCTGACCTTAGGCAGTCCGTTCAAGACTTCCAGGAATCTAATGTCTGTGGCTGTCTCCTTCAGCTGTTAATCTAGTCACTCTGCACTCAGCAGGTTGGCCTAGAGACACCACAGTGTCAGACAGAGTCCCTCTGGGGGTATGGTTATTGGGTCTTCTCACACTGCTGCTTCTCAGGGGTGTGGTCTACCTGGGCCACATGGCTGCTGCTGTATGGGGGAGGATCCAGTACCAAGATCACTTCAGCTACTCTCTTAGTTCTCTCTCCAAAGCCTCCATCTCCAGTCTCTCCTCAAGTGTCTCCAGACCACTCTGTGCCCCTTTAGCCAGGGACCTACTGTCTGTGGCTACCACTCTCTACTCAGAGGTTGGGTTTTAGCAACCTGGCCTAGGCTGAGCCTCCTGGGGGTGGGGCTATTGGGTACCCCCACGCTGTTGCCCCTCAGTCAAGTGGTCTGCCTGAGTGAGATGGTTGTTGCTGCATGATGGATGAGTCAGTACCAGAATCCCACCGGATACTCTCTCAGTTCTTCCCAAAACCTCCTCCCCCATTCTCTCTTCAGGTAGCTGCAACCCACTCTTTTGCCACTTTTGCTGGAGCTCTTGGTAAGTGGCTGCCAATACATATTTATGCATTGGCCCTTTAAATGGCTCTTTGCATCTCCAGCTGCCTGTCTCTGGCAGAGAGGAACCCTGCTGCTTTTTGCAGGTGGCTGTTACCTGTGTACTTTTTGGGCTCTGGTGCTGTAGGCTGGAGATTCCTGCTAATGGTTTAGACCTCACTCATCTCAGGGGGTTCCAATTGACCATTTCAATATCCTTCTGGTGCTGCATCCTGTGGTTGCCTCACCCACCTTCTTGGGTCTCTAAGCACATTCCTTACTCATTAGGTTGTGCTAAAGCTGATTTTTCTGTATGTCCAAGGTTTAAAGGCTCCTCTCTTGCTATTGTTCAGTTGAGTCCAGGTGATTTCTCCACAATTTAGTTGTAAATCCAGGTTGGTCCTGGGAGGAGATCAGTGTGACTTCCAGTCACTCCTCCGCCATCTTGATTCTCTTCAAGATGTTCTCTTTTGCTTGTCTTTTTGCTTCTTGTCTCTGCACAATCCTTCTGCACCTTTCCTAGTTGCCCTTTAACTCATCCAGAAATTAGAACAATTTCCTTTTAATTCTATTTTCTTCAACTGCAGTGCCAAAATTTATGCCTTTGATTACCAAAGCCATATATTTTTCCAACTTTAATGTAAGTAATTAGCATTTTTAGATTGAAAAATTCATGAATATTTTTCATAAATCTTTTCCCATTCATTAGACCTTTAGAAAAACAATTCTAATTCATCAAAAATATGAACTAAGGTACTCCTTTCCAAAACAGAAACAAAGAAACAAAAAATCTAAAACAAAGACAAAATTTAAAGAAGAGACTAGGACTAGCTTTAGTATCTCATCTCTTTATTTTTCTCTCTAACTTTAGCCCATGGTCTAATTGCTGCACTTTTACTTCAGCTGCTTCTTCCTTTTCTCCCTTGCAGATTTTCTGCAAAACTAATGGGAACATTTGTGGCATTATCCCCAATACTGGTGAACCACCCTGGGATTCCCCCAGCTATTTATAAGATTAAGCCCTGGCCTCCTCCACCTGTCATGTTATCACATACAGTCTACTCAACAAGGGTATTTTCCAGGATATTCTGTTTGTGATGCCAGTTGTAACTCAGCATCTCCAAACCAGGGAGCTGGTTAAGTGTTTGCGATATTCTGAAAAAAACTACTTGGAGGACTAACAGACGTGGACAGCCCACTTATTACTTACATTACAGGGGAATGCACCAACGCCAGTGAGTCAGAGTGAGAGAATCCACACCTCTTTCCAGTCGGAGGCTCATTATAATGAGTCCCAAACAAAGGAGGCATGAGTTCTTGTGTGTGACTCTAAACTACATTACCTCAGTGTGCACGTGTCAAAAGAAAGGCCAAGAAGCAGTGACATGACCAGAAGTTGCTCCCAAAAGGAGATGAGGGAGTTACAATCCATTCACAAAATAATACACCTTCCTTCTGACCAGGGAACCCCTGCCCAACCCTCACCATGGGTGATGGGAAAACCATATATTAACCCACACAATTATAAACTGTTACATCCTCTTCTGATCTTTTTCAATTATGTGAGTCAAAACATATTTCTTTCCTTATTAGATTATGAGTTGGACTTTCTTTCTTTTGCACCTATAAGACTCCTGAGTAATTATTAGTTTTCTATTGTTATTGTTTTCTCTTTATAATTAAAGTTAATATCATTACTTTATATGAATGGGTAAATCATTTAACTGTGAATATAGAGGTTCCTCACACTTTACTTCATACCAAACACAAAAATTAATTCCAGATAAATTACAGACCTAAACCTTAAAGACTAAAAATATAAAAACTTTCAGAATGAAAAGTATGACAATGTTTTAGGAAATTCACTTAACATAATGCTCTCCAGTTCCATTCATGCTGTCATGAAGGGAAGGAGCTCATTCTTTATTTCTGCTGAATAGTATTATATTGTGTAAATGTACCATAGTTTTTAGATCTACTCATTTACTGATGGGCACTTAGGTTACTTCCAGCACTTGGCTACTGTAAATTTTGTTGCTTTGAATATTGGGGTGCATAGGTACTTTTGCATTGGTGTTTCAGGATTCTAATGCTATAATACCAGCAGTGGAATTGCTGGGTCAGAAGGCAGTTCCATTTTTAGCTTTTTGAGGAAATTCCATACTGTTTTCTACAGTGACTGAACCAGTCTAAATTCTTACCAAGAGTGTTCTAGGGTACCCTTTTCTCCACAACCGTGCCTGCACTTGTTTGTTGATTTGTTCATGATGCTGTGAAGTGGTATCTCATTGTGGTTTTGATTTACATTTCTCTGATGGCTAGTGATGCTGAGCACCTTTTCATATGTCTCTGGGCTCTGTTTATGTTCTCCTTGGAGAAGTATCTGTTCAGATCCTTTGCCCATTTTTTAATTGGATTGTTTGTCTTCCTGAAGCATTCATGTGAGTTCTTTATACATTTTGGGGATCAAACCTCTGTCCAAGGTGTCATTGATAAATATATTTTCCCATATGGTTGGTTTCTTTTTCATTTTGCTGATGTTTTCTTTAGCCATGAACGTTTAATATTTTGATGAAGTCCCTTTTGTTTATTCTTTCTTTGATGTCCCTTGCTCTAGGACACATATCAGTGAAAATATTACTACATAGACTATCTGAATTTCCTGCTTATGTGCTCTTCTACAACTTTTATGGTGTCACAACTTATATTTAAGTCTTTTATCCATCTTGAGTTTATTTTTGTGTATGGTGTAAGTTGGTGGCAGAGTTTCAATTTTTTCCACTTAGCTGTCCAGATCTCCCAACACCGATTGTTAAAGAGGCTATTTTTATTCCACTTTATACTCTTGCTCTCTTTGTCAAATAATATTGATATAGAGATACAGAATTCTTCCTGGGCTCTCTATTCCGTTCCACATATATATGTGTCTGTTCTTATGCTAATACCAGACTGTTTTGATTACAGTGGCCTTGTATTATAGTTTCATGTCTGGTATTCAGGTCCCTCCTGCTTTGTTTTTCTTTTTCTTTTTATTTTAATTTATCTTTTCAAATACATTTATCTCTGCCAACCCCCCACCACTTTCCCTTGTCCCTTCCCTCCTTCCCACCCTCAGCTGTTTCCCTTTGGTTTTGTCCATGAGTCCTTGCTATAAGTTCCATGACTCTCCCCTTCCCTTCCTTGTCCCGGCGCCCCCTCCCTCCTTCCCTCTTGTCTCTGTTGATTTCTTTTCCTTTCAGTGTTACTGGTCTTATTTTACTTACATCTTTGTATTGTTGGTTAGGTTCCACTTATACATGAGATCATATGGTATTTGTCTTTTGCCCCCTGGCTTATTTCACTTAGCATAATGCTCTCCAGTTCCATCCATGCTGTCGCGAAGGGTAGTAGCTCTTTTTTTCTTTCTGATGCATAGTATTCCATTGTGTAAATGTACCATAATTTTCTGATCCAATCATCTACTGATGGGCATTGAGGTTGCTTCCAACACTTGGCTATTGTAAATTGTGCTGCTATGAACATTGGGGTGCATACGTTCTTTTGAATTGGCGTTTTGGGATTCTTAGGGTATAGTCCCAGCAGGGGAATCACTGGATCAAATGGCAGTTCCATTTTCAGCTTTTTGAGGAAATTCCAAACTGTTTTCCACAGTGGCTGCACCAGTCTGCATTCCCACCAACAGTGTACTACCGTTCCTTTTTCTCCACAGCCTTGCCAGCACCTGTTGTTTGTTGATCTGTTCATGATGGCCATTCTGACCGGTGTGAGGTGGTACCTCATGGTGGTTTTGATCTGCATTTCTGTGATAGCTAGTGTTCACCTTCTGACTTCTTTATGGCTATCTCTCTGGTCTTCTCTCAGCTCTAGGTCTTACTGTCTTAGTCTTAAAAAAATAAAAATCCTCCTGTTGAATGTTAACCCACCCAGCTGGTTTTGCAGATCTTCCCAGTTATTACAAACAAGGTGGGGGCTGAGCTACTTTTTTTCCTTTCCTGTGGTTCTGCAAGGATGGGGGCTCAGTTTGGGCTACAGTAATCCCAGGCACCCATACCCTCATACCACCTGGGTGTGATGTCAGCGGTGTGTATCTTGTTACCTTTTATCCCCTCAGTGACTTTGTGCATTCATGTCTCTCCTGGCATGTGCCTGGAGCTTCCCTGCCCTAGGAGATGAGGGAGCCACTGGGTTGATATCACTGATCTGGCTCTCCTTCTATGCCCCGTGGTAATCATGGTCTCAAGTGCCAGGCCCATGGACCTTCCCTGATGGCCTATAAAACCTTCTTACGACCCATCTTGAAGCATCCTCTGCACACTTTGGCTTCCAAACCTCATATCAGCTGAGATGTTGTTGGATGGTCACTTTGTTTTTTGTAATATTGGCTAAGTGTCTCAGTTGGTTATGTGAGCAAGTGGGCTCAGCTCCTATCTACATCATCATCACCATCTATTCCAATGATTTCCTTTACCTGTTTTTAATTGGACTATTTGTCGTCCTGATATAGAGTTATGTGAGTTCTTTATATATTTATATGGAACCATAAATGACCCCAAATAGCCACAGCAATTTTGAGAAAGAACAAAATATGAGAGATCACAAAACCTGGTATCAAACTATAATTCAAGGTCACTGCAATCAAAACAGTCTGATACTGGTGTAAGAAGAGACACATAGATCAATAGAACAGAATAGAGAAACCAGAAATGAAACCATGTCTCTATGGTCAATTAATATTTGATAAAGAAGACAGGAGAATATAATGGAGTAAAAATGGCCTCTTCAACAAATGGTGTTGGGAGAGCCAGACAGCTAGCTACATTAAAAAAAAAAAAAAAAAAAAAAAAAAAGGAAACTTAACCGCCAACTTACAAGATACACAAAAATAAACTCAAGATGACTAAAAGACTTAAATATAAGTTGTGAAACCATAAAAGTACTAGAAGAGAACATAGGCAGGAAAATTTCAGATATTCCACATAACAATATTTTTACCAACATGTCCCCTAGAACAAGAGACATAAAGGAAAGAATAAACAGACAGGACTATGTCAAATTAAAAAAACTTCTTCATGGCTAAATAAAACATCAGCAAAATGAAAAGAGAACCAACTCTATGGGAAAATATATTTGCCAATGATACCTCAGACAAGGGTTTGATTTCAAAAATATATGTAGAACCTGCACTAACATTGTATTTTGTGAGGCTTGTTTTCTCTCCTATTGACTCTACTTGAACTAATCAAGACAAACTCCTGCTTATAAAACAATGATAAAATTGTTTGTAAGTGGAAATAAGTCTCACACAGTATCTCACTAATAGAAATGGGACATTTCCTGAGGTACCTGTACAAATTTGTTAGGCATGCAAGATTAAATTCAATTTTATCTTGGCTCAGTCATACACACTCTGAAAACAAATTCTATGGGATGGAATTTTCAGCTGCTCAGCTGGTTCATGATAAAGGTGGCAGAATCCTCGACAAACATGCAGAAACATTTCCACTGGAAGACAGGGGTTTTTAATTGCCAATGAACTGATATACCTTGACCAACTGAGAGAGAGACAGAGCATAAGGAATAAATATGCAGACTTTGGAGATAGAATCTCCATGTTTAAACCCAGCTCCACCACTTTTTAGATGAGTAGCTGTGAACAAGTTTCTCAGTTTTGTTGTTTCTCATTTTCCGGTTCTATAAAATGGGGTGAATTTTATAGGCTAACCCCTACAGTCAGTTGTTGTGGGAAATAAGTAAACTATTGCATGTCATTAGTGCAGTCCCTGATGTACAGGAAATGCTTAGAACCTGTTATGATTAGTGCATAGGGGCTTTTCAAAGTTGTCTAGTTGCTCACAGGACACAGCTCAAACTTAGGATCGTATTTGCCAGGCCCTGTACACTCTGACCTCTGATTACTACCCCTAACTTCTCTCCTGCTTCTGGCTCTATCCCCTCCCCCACTGCTACTCAACTATTCACAGTATCCCAGGTGTCCTCTACTCTCTATCCCATCCACACCACTGCTGTCATATATAAATTCTTATTTACTCTTCAGAGGTCGCATGCTCCAGGAATTCTTTCCTATCTTTCCATCAGTCAGGAGGACTGGAGACCCTTGAAATTTTTTAAATTGCAATGTATTGTAAATTGGGAATTATCTATAATTGAAGAAAGCCAGATAAATTGAAAATTAAAACTATTACCATTTTTTAGTTTGTCAAAAATCATATAACTATTCCCAACTATTAAATATTTCATAATTTCTTATATCAAGTTCAGTATTTGTTATTTTAGTGAAGGGGATTTAGCACACATTGGCAGTTACTTGAGAGATTCATTAATGGCACAAAATGACTCTCTATGTTGGAGCAGAATCCAGCTGTTCCTTCAGAGCTACTCTGTGGATACATCTCCATCCCAGCCCCAGGATAAACCAGTCATGATGCTTATCTTACAATCAACATACAAACCTCAGCTTTGCTGATTGAATCCACAATTTGCCAGCACATCAATAATAGGTCCATTTTCAGCTGAATATGCACATAAACCAAGTTCTCAAGATTAATGTTTAAATCCCAAAACTTAATGAAATAATTTTCTATGTGAAATCATTACCACACAGATTGGAGTCCTCTAACTCCATATGACCAGAATTTTCTCTCCCCATCAATAGAATATTGACCAAAGAATATTCCACATCCATTCTATTGAGAGCTAGGAGAGTTAGATGAATCAAGTGTTCAGCAACATCAAAATGAGATAGACTAATGCATTAATCTTAGAATAATAGATGGTCTTGCCTGATATTTCTTCAACTTCAGTCACTTGGTGCCACCTACATTAATGTTTGCTATATTCACTGGTACTATTACCTACTATCTTGATAAAAGCTTCTGGACAATCTCTTTGTGGGGTGGGACTAGGAGCCCCCAAATAGTACTTCTTTATATCAAGATTATTTACTTTTGTGATTGGATATTCCTAATATAGTTGAAACCTGTAGATCTTCTTTAAATGTAAAACTGGCTTTGAAAACTTTTTATCAGATGATAATGTAGAGGAGATACCATTTGTATGTAAGAATGTGTTACCTTTCAGAATAATAGAATCTTAAGAATTGGTGCTTGTATGTATCTGGGCAACCTCACTTTAGAAGCTTTGACTGTCATTAATAAGTTTGGAATATGCTCAGATGGCTAGCACTCCAGGAAATTCAGGAAGAATGAGATGACTACCCAGTTGATTCCACTATCATTGTTCTGCTGAGACCCACTGATAGAAATTCAAATGATCACTGAGTGGATACACAAGTTTTCTTGAGGAGTCACAAGTTGTTGGAATGGTCAGTCTGAAGATTTAATAACTCTAGCTCCTTATTTCCTTTGACTAGGGACTCTCCTTTCTTCCTCTCTGGGTTTAAGGAAGTTGGAATATAATAAAAATTTACATCTATTTAACCTATGCCTGTACAGCTCTATTCCTCAATGTAAACTCCATTTAGTTGGTGAAAAAAGAACCTGCTTCTAACTTTTCCTTTGGTACTAGAAACTTAGCCCATAATAAAAATTATACGTAGAGACAGAAAGTAGAACAGATGTTACCCAGATCAGAAGGAAGGAAAAATAGATAATTAAGAATGTAATGTCTGTTTAAAATGATGAAGCATTATGAAGATGGATAGTGGTGATGGCTGCCTAACAGTGAGAATGTGTTTAATGCCACTGAATGGTGCACTCAGAAATGGTTAAAATGGTAAATATATTTTAATACAACTAAAAATCCATTGGCCAATTATTAACAGAAGAATAGAAAAATTGTAGTATATTTATAAAATGAAATACTATTCAGTAATATAGAAAAGTATTGATACACCCAACAACATAGATGAATCTCAAAGACATTATGTATACTGAAAGTAGCCTTACAGAGAAGGCTATATACCACATGGTTCAATTTACATAAATTTCCAGAACAGGCTAAATTATTCCAAGTGAAAAATATCAGAATGCAGTTGCCTGGAAGAAAAAAAAAAAAGTATTGATTAGAAAGAGGCTTGAGGGGATTTTCTGGGGTGAGGGAAATGACATCTTGTTTTTGTGGTCATATACAACTTTCAAAATTTATTTAATTGAACATTTAATATTTGTATATGTAAATTATGCCTCAAAGTAAAAGGAAAATTACATTGATTAGAATTTGTCTCCTAGCTGGACAGCACTTAGCTGAGAATGAATAACCTCTCTCCTTTCTCCTGTCTCCAATGCTGTGCAATCACTTGTCCATCTTTTTTATTTTATTAAATTTATTGGGATGGAAGGTCCAGCCAAAATGGAGGCATAGGTAGATACAGTTTGATTTTTCACAGAACCAAAGAAAGACAACAAATTTAAAAGCAAAAAACAACGAGAACCACCAAAAAATTGAACTGTGTGGAAAGAAGAAAGATTCATCCAGATCAGTAAGAAGGGTGGAGATGGGCAGCTGGGGTGGAGAGGACATGTGGAAAGGCAGTGGACAGGGCAGTCACACATCCACCTTTGTATAATCTGGGAGGAATAACTGGGGATGGAGACAGACCACATAAACGAGGATTCCAGCATGGGGAACTAGAACCTCAAAACCTCTGGAGGTAAAAACTTGTGGGGGTTATGGTGAGGGGAGAAACCCCCAGTCTCACAGGAGTGTCCATTGAAGAGACCCACATGGTCTTATAATGTACATAAACCTATCCACCTGGAAATCAGCACCAGAATGGTCCACTTTGCTTATGGGTAGTGATGTAAGTGACTGAAAGCAGGCAAGAGCTGAGCAAGTGGCATTGTTCCTTCTCTGGCAACTCCCCCACATACAGCATCACATCGCAGCAAAGTGGGTTGACGTGCCCTGGATAATACGTAAGACTCTGTCTTTTATAATGTAACAGATGTATTGTGACAAAGAAATATGGTTCAACTGAAAGAACAGATCAAAACTCCAGAAAAATAACTAAGCCAACCTATCAGATGCAGAGTTCACAACACTGGCAATGAGGATGCTCACAGAAATGATGAATACAGACAAAAAATAGAGGAAGAAGTGAAGGCTATACCTATTGAAATAAAGAAAAATGTACAGGCAACCAACAGTGAAGGGAAGGAAACCAAGACTCAAATCAACGATTTGGAACAGAAGTAAGAAATAAACATTCAGCCAGAACAGAATGAAGAAACAAGAATTCTAAAATATGAGGAGAGGCTCAGGAAGGTCAGGAACAACTTTAAGTGTTCAAACATCTGAATCATAGGGGTGCCAGAAGGAGAAAAGGAAGACCAACAAAATGAAAACTTATTTGAAAAAATAGTGGAGAACTTCCCTATGCTGGCAAAGGAAATAGACTTCTAGGAGATCCAGGAAGCTCAGAGAGTTCTAAAGAAATTTGAACCAATGAGGAACACATCAAGGCACATCATAATTAAATTACCCAAATTGAAGTTGAGGAGAGACTCTTTTATTTTAATTTCCTTTTTTTATTTTCCAAATTTCATTGGTTTTATTTTGTTTTCTTTTTTTTTTGTTGTTCAAATACATTTTTCTCCACCTTCCCACCACCATCCCCTTGCCCCCTTCCCCCACCTCCCTCCCTCAATCCTTCCCTACTTTGGCTTTGTCCATGAGTCCTTGATATATGTTCCTTGACTTGACCCTTCCCCTCCCTTCCCTTTCCTTCCCTTTCCCTGCCTACCCTTCCCTCCTTACCTCTTGATTCCGTTGGTTTCTTTTTTCTTTCAATGTTGCTGGTCATATATTCCTTGCATCTTTGTTTTGTTGGTTAGGTTCCACTTATAGGTGAGAACATATGGTATTTCTCTTTCGCCCCCTGGCTTATTTCAGTTAGCATAATGCTCTCTAGTTCCATCCATGCTGTCACGAAGTTTAGTAGTTCTTCTTTTCTTTCTGTTGTGTAGTATACCATTGTGTAAATGTACCATAGTTTTTTGATCCAATCATCTATTGATGGGCATTTAGGTTGCTTCCAACACTTGGCTATTGTAAATTGTGCTGTTATGAACATTGAGGTGCATAAGTTCTTTTGAATTGGCATTTTGACATACTTAGGGTATAGTCTTATTCTTAAATCATGTTTATTCTATTACAGTTGTCTAAATTTTTCCCCCTTTACCCTCCTCTACCCACCCCACCCAAACCACTCTTCAACAGTCAATTCCCACTCTGTTGTCCATTTCCATGGATCATTCATACATGTTCTTTGTTTAGTCCCTTCTCCTTCCCGAATTGTCTTCCTTCCCTGTCCCCTCTGGTCACGCAGTCTGCTCCATGTTTTCATTCCTATGGTTCATTTTGTTCATTAGTTTATTTGTTGCAGAGATTCCACTTTTAGGTGAGATCATATGGTATTTGTCTTTCACCAACTGGCTTATTTAACTTAGCATAATATTCTCCAGTACCAACCATGTTGTCACAAAAGGTAGGAGTTCCTTCTTTCTTTTTATTTTTTAAATGCAGATATATATTATTAATTTATTTTTAAAATTTCAAAATCCATTATAAAATATTAAAAATTTAAGTCCATTATAAAGTCTCAGCAATTAAAACAACATGACATCAGCACAAAAATAATCAAGTAGATCAATGAAATAGCATGAGCATTCTAAAAAAAGTATATATCTGTCTAACAATGTAATAAATGGTTAAATTGATATTTCATAATCTTTGGGGAAATTAGGGTTATTCAACAAATAAGGTTCATGGACAACTATCACTTGAAATAAAACAAATATAGAGCCTTATTTCACATATGCAAAAAACATTCAGGTGAGTTAAAAATCAGAATGTAAAATCTAAGAAGATTTAGGAGAAAAATACAAACTAACATTTTTCTTGCTCTGAAGTAAAATATTCAAACCCAGAAGCTATAAAGGAAGATAATGATAATATGACTATATTAAACATTTAAGACTACACAGTAATATACATATAAAAGTGTTAAAGGACAAGTAATAAAATAGGAAAGTATTTGCAACACATCTAAATAAGAATTATTATTTTTTTGAAAAAAATCTATAAACATTTAATCAAAAACTGGATAAAGAATACCAAAATGTCATTTAAAGCTTTTTAAAAATAACAGAAATAAGCTATAAATCTACAAAAACAGGTTTAGTTTCAACAAATAATAAAGTAAGAATTAAAATAGCACATCATTGTCACAATCAAATTAACAAGTATTAAAAATATTGGTAATATCAAGTATTGTTGACTGTGAAAGGAAGTGGGTTTTCATAAACTCTTTTTCTTAATCTTCTTAAAGCACTCCCTGAGCATATCTTGCAATTCTGATTCAGTGGAGGTGTATTCTTTTAGCCATCTTTTGTATGAGAAACTCCTTATTTCACCTTCCATTTTATTTTATTTTATTTTATTATTTTTAATTTTTTTATTCAAATACATTTGACTTTATTTACCTGTCACCACTTTCCCCTGCCCCACCCGGCCCCACCTAACCCCTCAAATCTCCCCCACCTTGACTTTGTCCATGTGTCCTTCACACCTGTTCTTTGATCTGACCCTTCCCCTTCTCCTCCCCTCTTTGCCTTCCATTTTAAATGAGAGCCTTGCTGGGTAGAGAAGTCTTGGTTGCAGGTTCTTGCTTTTCATTACTTGGAATATTTCTTGCCAGTCCCTTCTGGGTTGTAGTGTTTCTGTTGAGAAGTCAGCTGCTAGCCATATCGGGGCGCCCTTGTATGTTACTACTTGTTTCTCCCTTGCTGCTTTTAGAATTCTTTCTTTGTCGTTGATATTTGCCCTTTTAATGATGATGTGTCTTGGAGTGGGCCTCATTGAGTTCCTCTTGAGTTGGACCTTCTGAGCTTCCTGGACTTGTGTGACTTTTTCTCTCCTCCAATTAGGGAAGTTTTTGGTCATTACTTTTCCAAACGGGTCTTCTATCCCTTCATTATCCTCTTCACCTTCTGGTATCCTTATTCTGTGGATACTATTATGTTTCAGGTTGTCCTGCATTTCCCTGAATGCCTCTTCATTATTTTTGAGTCTTTTTAAATTTTCTTGCTCTTTCTGGGTGCTTTTTTCTACCTTATCATCCAGCTTGCTGATTCATTCCTCTGCTTCATCTTGCCTGCTTTTGCTTTCTTCTACTCTGTTCTTCAATTCAGAAATTGTAGTATTTATTTCCTCTTGTCTCTTAGTGATAGTGTCTATATACCCATTTTCAAGCTGATAGAGTTTGCAGTAAGTTCCTCATAGTTTCCCTGTAGTTTTTTATAATTTTCTTTGAGCTCACTGAGCTCATTGAGTTTCCTGAGAACCATTGTTTTGAACTTAATATCTGATAGTTTACCTGTCTCGATTTCATTTAGTCCTCTTTCTGGTGATTCCTCCTTTCCCTTTGACTGGGAGGTGTTTCTTTTTCTTCCCATTATTTGGGAGACTCCTCTTTTCTGCTTCTTTTTCTTAAATTGATATGTCTTGATTTCCTGATTTCTATAATAGGAGGCCAGTGTTTTTTCCTTCTAGATCTTCTTTTGATGATGTCAGATGTTGAGCCTGTCAGACCTTAGGCAGTCTGTTTGAGACTTCCAGGAATTTACTGTCTGTAGCTATCTCCTTCATTTGTTAATCTACTCCCTCTGCACTCAGCAGGCTGGCTTAGACACCACTGGGCAGTGCAGAGTCCCTCATAGGGACTGGGTTATTGGGTCCTCTCATGCTGTTGCTTCTCAGGGGCATAAACTGCCTGAGCCAGATGGCTGCTGCCATATGGTGGAGGAACCAGAACTGGGATCCTTCTAGCTACTCTCTCTGTTCTCTCCCCAAAGCCTCTGTCTCCAGTCTGTCCTCAAGTGTCTCTAGACCATTCTGCGCCCCCTTTAGCCAGAGATCTACTATTTTTGGCTGCCATCTATACTCAGCAGTCAGGCTTTAGTACTACAGGGGCAAGGCCGAGTCTCTCCTGGGAGCAGAGTTATTGTGTCCTCTCATGCTGTTGCCATTGAAGGTAATGATCTGCTTGAGCAAGATGGCTGCTGATGTCTGGGGGATGAGTCAACACTGGGATCCCACTGGCTATTCTCTCTCTTCTCTCCCTGAAGCCTCCTTCCTTAGTCTCTCCTCGGACATCTCCAGCCCACTCTACCTCTGCCTTTGCTGGAGACCAGGGTAAGTGGCTGCAAATAAAAATTTATATGTTAGCCCTTTAAACAGTTCTTTGCATCTCTACCCACCCATCTCTGGCAGAGAGCAACCCTGCTGCTTTTCACAGCTGGCTGTTATCTGTATACTTTTTGGAGTCTGTTGCTGTAGGTTATCCCCTCGCTTATGGTTTTCCCCACTTATGGTTTTGACCCTGCTCTTCTCGGGGAATCCTACTATCCATTTCAATATCCTTCTGGTGCTGCCACCCGTGGGTGTCCATCTCGCCTTCTCAAGTCTCTACTGCACTCCTTACCAGTTTGGTTGTGCTAAAGCTGATTCTTCTGTCTGTCTGAGGTTAAAAGGTTCCTCTCTCACTATTGTTCAGTTGTTTGTTCCAGGTGATTTCTGCACAATTTAGTTGTAATTACAGATTGGTCCTGGAGAGGATGTCAGTGTGACTTCAACTCACTCTTTGACCATCTTTTTTCTCTCAGGGAATCTTAAAAGCAACCAGAGAAAAGGATACAGTTACCTACAAAGGAGCTCCCCTAAGACTATCAGCTGATTTCTCAAAAGAAACCTTACAGGAAAATAGAGGGTGGAAAGAAGTATTCAAAGTCATGAAAGACAAAGACCTACATCCAAGATTACTCTATCCAAAAAAACTATCATTCAAAATGGAAGGACAGGTGAAGTGATTTCCAAATAAGGTAAAGTTAAAAGGGCTCATCATCACTAAGGCCTTATTGTATGAAGTGTAAAAGGGACTTATCCTTGAAAAAAGATCAAAACTGTTAATAGTAAAGTGATATCAAACTCACAACTATCAGCAGTATAAAAAACAAAAACAGAAACAAACTAAGCAAACAACTAGAATAGGGACAGAATCACAGAAGAGGAGATCACATGGAGGCTTATCAGTGGAGACGGGGAAGGGGAGAATGGCAGAAAAGTTATGGGTAATAAGAAGCATAATTGGCAGGTGCAAAATAGACAATGGAAGATGATGGATAGCCTAGGAAATGGAAAAGCCAAAGAATTACCCATGGACATGAACTAAGGTGGGGGCGGGAGAATGGTGGTGGGAGGGGTGGTACAAAGTGGAGGGGGATAAAGAGGAGAAAAAAGGGATAATTATAATTGTATAATCAATAAAATATTCTAAAAATACGTTTATTGGGGTGATGTTGGTTAACGGGATCATATAAGATCCATCTCTTTTTGATTGACACTTTATTTGGTGCTGTTAATGCATTCAGTTAGGATATACTAACATTTTACAGGCCTTATACCTATTCAGTTCTTTTAAGGTGATTTTTCACATCGCTTTTTCTGATTCTTTATAAGAATTATAAAGAATATATAAGGTTATATATTTTCCTCACAATAACCTCCAAAAGTCAACCTTACCAACAATAATCAAATTTTAAGGATATGCTTCACTGGAGCTTCAATACTAAGCTATTATATTATTTCTAATTTATAATGCCCAGGTTTAAACAAAATGGCCCACTATTTTAGTTTAAAGTCAGAAAATTATTCAGTTTAACCATATGAAATTGCCAACATTTCACAAACTTTTAGCAACAATGTGGCAACTACATATGGTACAAAAATTAAAATTTAAATGAGATAATCGTGCATTTTCCTCATCATTCTGTACAGTTACTACAAATTAAGATAACTATATATTTTTAAAAACTAGAAAAACTTGAGAAATTAACCCACATAAATGGAACTAGGCAAGGTGGTGGAGTAAATGGAAATCACACTAACCTCCTGCCAGGACCAATCTGCAATTACAACTAAATTGTGGAGAAATGACCTGGAAAAACCAACTGAATAATAGTGAAAGAGAAGACTTATAACCTCAGCCAGACAGAAGAATCATCTTCAGCACAAACTGACTCCTCTGTAAAACAGCATACAAAATGTGGTGGGCAATCAACCAGCTAGAGGGAAACACCCACCACAGAATGACCCAACAACAGTCAGAACCCAATTATATAAAGAAATCCAACATAAATATCATAAAGGGAATCTGAGGAGCATTATGTTCAGGAGATCAAATACATGGCACCACTGAATTTCACAGGTATCCTGCCATAGAAGTTCACATAACAAAGTCAGATGGGAAAGAGAAGAATAAGAATAATGAATAAGAATAAGAATAAGGATGAGAATAAGAAAGAATAAGAAGAATGAGAATAAGAATGAGAATGGGGAGGAGGAGGAGAAAGGGAGGGGGAGGAGGAGGAGAAGAGAAAGAGAGAAAGAAGAAGAAGAAGGGGGAGGAGGAGGGAGAAAGAAAAAGAAGAAAAGAAGAAGAAGAGGAAGAAGAAGAAGAAAAGAAGAAGGAGAAGGAGGAGGAGAAGAAAACAAGAAGAGCCTCACAAATAATGAGAAGACAAAGAAACAACCCCCAATAGAAAGTAAAGGAGGAATCCTCAGACAGAATGGTAAATGAAATAGAGGCAAGTCAACTATCAAATATTGAGTTTAAAACAGTAGTTATAAGGAAGCTCAATGAGAAGAGTGAGAATTACCAAAAACTCCAGGGAAGCTATGAGGAACCTATTGCAAACTACATCATCATGAAAAGGGACATAGAACCTACCAACAAGACCCAGAAGGAAATGAAGAATACAATTTCTGCATTGAAGAACACAGTGGAAGGAATCAAAAACAGGCCAGATGAAGCAGAGGACTGAAACAGCGAGTGGGAGGATGAGGTAGAATAAAGCCCCCAGAAAGAGCAAAAAAGAAAAAGAAAACAGATTCAAAAAGAACAAAGAAGCAATAAGTGAACTGCAGGACAAGATGAAATATGATAACATCCATATAATAAGAATATGAGAAGGAGAAGAGAAAGAGCAAGGGGTAGAAAACCTATTTGAAAAAGTAATGATGGAAAACTTCCCTAATAGAAGGAAAGAAAAAGTCACACAAGCCAAGAGAGCACAGAGGGTCCCATTCAAGAGGAACACAAAGAGGTCCACTCTAAGACACATCATAATTAAAATGGTAAAATTCAAAGACAAAGAGAGAATATTAAAGAGAGCAAGGGAAAAACAGGGAGTAACATACAAGGGAGCTCCAGTAAGGTTAGCAGGTGACTTCTCACAGAAACAAACAAGCCAGAAGGGAATGGCAAGAAATATTCCAAATAATGGAAAAAAAAAAAAAAAAGAGGTCTGCAACCAAGACTACTCTACATAGCAGGCTCTCAATTGAAATGAAAGGTAAAAATGGAGTTTCCCAGAAAAGAGGTGAAAAGAATACACCTCCAAAAAACCAGCATAGCAATATATGTTAAAAGAAATGCTTTAAGAAGATGAAGAGAGAGAGCAAGTGAGAGAGAGGAACACAACCCCAAAGGGGAATAATGGCAGTGAATAACTATCAATTATAACCTTAAATGTAAATGTATTAAATACTTAAATCAGAAGACACAGGGTAGCTGAACAGATAAGAAAACATGACCAGCACTTATGTTGTGTCTAAGAGACCCATCACAGAACAAAACACCTATACAGACTAAAAGTGAAGGGCTGTAAAAAAGTTATCCCAAGCAAATGAAAGGGAAAAACAAAGCCAGAATAGCAATACTTATATCAGATAAAATAGACTCCAAAACAAAGCAATAGAAAGAGACACAGAAATATGCTTCATAATGCTCAATGGAACAAGAAGATATAAATATTATAAAGATTTATGCATCCAACATAGAAACAAATATATAAGGAAAATCTAGGACGACTTCAACAAAGATATAGAAATTAACATAATTATAGTAGGAGGGTTTAATACCCCACTGTCAACAATGGATAGGTCTTCCAAAAAAAAATCAACAAAGATATTGTGGAACTGAATAATTCATTAGAACAAATTAACTTAACTAATATATATAGAGCCCTTAATACCAAAGAAGCAAAACACATATTCTTTTTATATGTACATGGAATGTTTTCAAAGATAGACCACATCATAGGACAAAAAACAAGCCTCAACAAATTCAAGAAAATTGAAATCATACCAAACATTTTCTTGGACCACAGCAGCTTGAAACTACAAACCAATATCAAAGAAAAAACTCAAAAACATTCAAACTAATGGAGACTGAATTGCATTCTATTAAAAAATGAATAGGTTAAAAGAGAGACCACGGAAGAAATGAAGTTTCTGGATATCAATGAAAATGAACACACAACAGTCCAAAATCAATGGGACACTGCAAAGGCAGTCCTGAGATGGAAGCTCATATCAACACAAGCCTACTTAAATAAGACAGAGAAATTTCAAATAAACAGGAAAACCCTACATCTACAAAATCTAGAGGAACAACAACAAAACCCAGAGATAATACAAGGAAGTGAATAATCAAGATTAGAGCAGAATTAAATAACAGATTAAAAGAACAGTTCATGGGATCAACAAATCAAAGAGATAGTTCTTTGAAAAGATAAACAAAATTAACAGGCGTTTAACCAGACTCATCAAGAAAAAGAGAAGACACAAATAAATAAAATAAGAAACGAAAGAGAAGAGATTACAACTGATACCACAGAAATAAAAAAGGTTTGTAAGACATTACTAAGAATAACTATATGCCCAGCAATTAGAAAACCTCAATTACAGAGAGCCACAGGGAAAAAAAAAAAAAGAAGAAGAAAACCTCAATTAGGACATATTTCTAGAAAACATAAGCTTCCAACACTGAACGAAAAAACAGAAAGTCTGAACAGACCAATTACACCTGGTGAAATTGAAGCAGTAACCAAAAAACTCCCAGCACACAAAAGTCCTGGACTGTACAGTTTCACAGGAGAATTTTACAAAACATTGAAGGAAAAGCTAACCCCTGTCCTTCTTAGATTATTCTGAAAAAACAGAAAAGAGGGAAGACTCCCAAACTATTTTTATGAAGCCACATCATCCTAATCCCAAAACCAGATGAAACACAACAAAGAAAGAAAACTACAAGCCAATATGGCTGAACATAGATGATAAAATCCTCAACAAAACATTGACAAACTGCATCCAACAATATATTAAAAAGATTGTCCACCATGACCAAGTGGGATTAATCCTAGGGATGAAAGGATGGTTCAGTATTCACAAATAATAAATATAATACATCACATAAACAAAAGGAAAGACAAAAACCACATGATCATATCAATAGATGCATAAAATGCATTTGATAAGACATAGCACCCATTAATGATAAAAAACATACAGCAAATTGGGAATAGAGGGAGCATACCTCATCATAATAAAAGTCATATATGAGAAACCTACAGACAACATCATATTCAATTGGCAAAAATTAAAAGCTTTCTCACAAAGGTCAGGAGCAAGACAAGAATGTCTGCTTTCACCACTTTTATTCAGCATAATATTGGAAGTCTAAGCCACAGACATCAGACAAGAAAGAGAAATAAAAGGTAGCCAAATTAGAAAGGAGAAAGCAAAACTGTCATTGTTTTCAAATGACATGAAGTGTATATAGAACACCCTATAGACTCCACTAAAAAAGTACTCAACATAAAAAGTGAATTTGGCAAAGTAGTGGGATACAAATTCAAATTCAGAAATCAATTGCATTTTTGCACACCAACAACAAAATATCAGAAACAGAAATCAGGAAAAAATATCATTTGTTACAGCAAGAATGAAAATAAAATGCTGAGGCATAAACTTAACCAAAGAGGTAAAAGGCCTGTACCCAGAAAACTATACAGCACTGAAGAAAGAAATGAAGAAAGACACAAATAAATGGAAGCATGTATTGTGTTAATCGATTGGAAGAACTAACATCATCAAAATATCCATACTACCCAAAGCAATTTACAAATTCAACACAATCCCTATTAAAATACCAATGATGTATTTCATAGACGTAGAACAAACATTTAAAAAATTATATGGAACCATAAATGACCTCACATAGCCACAGCAATTTTGGGAAAGAAGAACAAAGTAGGAGGGGTCAGAATACCTGACATCAAACTATGCCACTGTAATCAAAACAGTCTGGTCCTGGCATAAGAACAGACACATAGATAAATAGAACAGAATAGAAAGCCCAGAAATAAACCCATGTCTCTATGGTCAATTAATATCCTGCAAAGAGTGCAGAAGCAGAAAATGGACTAAAAATAGCCTCTTCAACAAATGGTTTTTGGATAGCTGGATAGCTACATGTAAAAAATTGAAATTCGACCAGCAACTTACACCATACACAAAAATAAACTCAAGATGGATACAAGACCTAAATATAAGATGTGACACCATAAAAGTCCTAGAGGAGAACGTAGGCAGGAAATGCTCAGATATCCCATGCAGCAATATTTTCACCAATATGTCCCCAAAGCAATGGACGCAATGGAAAAAATAAACAAATGGGACTTCATCAAAATAGGAATCTTCTGCATGGCTAAAGTAAACATCAGCAAGATGAGAAGGGAAGCAACTGCATGGGAAAATTTATTTGACAATGATATCTCAGACAAGGTTTTGATCTCCAAAATATTTAAATAATTCACACAACTCCACTCCAGTAAGACAAACAACCCAATTAAAAAATGGGCAAAGGACCTGAACGAACACTTTTCCAAGGAGGACATACACAGAGCCCAGAGACATATGAAAGGATGCTCAACCTCACTAGCTGTGAGAGAAATGCAAATTAAAGCCACAATGAGATAACACTTCACACTGGTCAAAATGGTCATCATGAATAAGTCAACAAACAATGGGTGCTGGCCAGAAGAGGTAACTCCTATTACACTGTTGGTGGGAATGCAGACTGATGTAGTCACTGTGGAAAACAGTTTGGGATTTCCTCAAAAACCTAAAAATGGAATTGTCTTTGACTCAGCAATTAAATAGCTGGCATTATACCTTAAGAATCCCAAAATACCAATTCAAAAGAGCTTATCCTCCCCAATGTTCACAGCAGCTCAATTTACAGTAGCCAAGTGTTGGAAACACCTATGTACCCAACAGTAAATGAGTGAATCAAAAGACTGTGGTACATTTGCACAATGGAATATTATGCAGCAGGAAGAAAGAAAATAAGGATCTACTACCCTTTGCAACAGCATGGATGGAACTCGCAAGCATTTTGCTAAGTAAAATAAGCTAATCATTGAAGGACAAATACCATATTACCTTACCTATAAGTGGAACCTAATCAGCAAAGCAAACAAGCAAGCATGGAAAATATAACAAGTAACATTGAAATAAAGAATAAACTGTTAGTAACCAGAAAAGATTGCGGAGGGGGATTACAGGAAAAAAAAAGGGAAGGGTGAAGTCAAGGAACATGTATAAAGGACCCATAAACAAATCCAAAAGGAGGGAAGAACTGAGCGTGGGAGGTAGATATGGTTGGGGCAGCAAAAAGTGGTGGTGGAAAAATGGAGACAACTGTATTAACCAACAAAACAAACAAGCAAGGAAAATATAACCAGCAACATTGAAAGAAAAAAGAAACCAACAGAGTCAAGGGGGAGGGGTGGGGAAGGCAAGGAAAAGGAAGGGAAAAGTTAAGTCAAAGAACTTGTATAAAAGACCCATGGACAAAGCCAAAGTGGGAAAGGATTGAGGGAGGGAGATGGGGGAGGGAGGCAGGGGAAAGTGGTGGCGGGAAGGTGGAGACAAATGTATTTGAACAAAAAATAAAAATTAATAAAAAATAATAGAAAAAAGTAGTAAAAAATATTATACTTATTTTCCTTGTCAGGTCAGCAAAATGTATAATATATATTTTTGGTGTGCTGCAGAATTTTAATAATTAGTTTATGTATGCCATGAGATGCAAAAGGTTTAAAATCAATGGACTAAAATACAATACAAATCAGAGGATTTTAAGTTTCACAATACCAGAAACTCTCAAAAGAGATGATAGAATGTAACCAGGATCTGTCTTTTAGTGTAGAATATTTAATTTGTTGAAGGCAATATGAAAAAATGCATATGAATTTAAGAGCACAAAACTTATGAAATGTACATATCTGTCTTCAAAGCTCAGTTTTCCCTTTTCTTCATGCATAACATTAAGAAACTTATCTAACCTTTTGGACTTTAATCACTTCCCTGCAAAATAGAGATGATAATGAATTATTCATTTATTTAGTCATAAAATATGAACTGAACACCTTCATACTCTAGGCCTTGAATTGCACTTTGGGATATAACAGTGAACAAAATAAACCAAAATTCCTGCTTTCATGGAATTCACATTCTAGAGAAAATAAGAGAGAATAAATCAGGGCAGTAAATTGTGGAGTGTGTTTGAAGTTGGGGAGAATTTCAGGAGATGAAGATTCTGCATGAGGGGGTAGGAAAAAATCCAATGGGTTTTAAGTTGTACTTGCCAATAGGATCAATTCCATGTACCCAAGGACAATCACTCCAATAGAGTTGAGTATAAGTTTTAGATGGGTGGATGCTTGGGTAGACTAGCATGGTGGCTAAGCAGAGTGATGGATGAATTAGAGAGCTGTGCAGACAAAGAGACCGACCTAAATAGATTGACACCAATGGCATCTCAATGTCTCTGACAACAGCATTTGTTTCTGGAATGATTGACTTTGATCTTTCATATCTGGTTAGTGCGACAGGCATTCACATGTCTGCCGTGCTGTGCCACAGGCATCCTTGCACAATCCTCTCCATCCTTGACAGTAAGTTGAAGGAAGTTCCTCCCCTCTCCAGACAGCACTTACATAAACCCATTCCAGTCCTTTGTAATGCCCATTAAGAACTATGGGAGAATTATTTTGCTTTTTCTAGAGGTGTCAATAGCACTGTAGCACTGTAGCCAAAAAGTCTCAATTTTTTATGTTTACAGTAGAATATATCTGGATTTTATCATAGCAAATTCCAGGAAGGAAAATAAACAACAACAAACAAAGAATTTGGGAATTTAGATGGAATAAGCTTGGCAACTTGCTTATAGCTGTCGAGCTGGATGTTGCGTGCATTGCAGTTCCTTAGATGGCTCTCCTCGTTAGTATGTGTGCTAGAGAGTTTTCATAGAAAAATTATAATAAAATATTTCCATTTACTTTCAAAAGGGAAAAATGCTTATAATCACACATATGTGCAATTAGAGCACTTATCTAGCTTTAGAGATTAATTCTGTTAGGTTGACTAAAGCTATTCTGTTAAATGGTGTATAGTATTTAAAGAACAATGTGGAACTGGAGAGCATTACACTAAGTGAAATAATCCAAGTGATGAAAAACCAATACCATATGATCTCACCTGTAAGTGGAACCTAACCAACAAAACAAACAAGTAAGCAAAATATAACCAGAGACGTTGAAATAAAGAACAAACTGACAGTAACCAAAGGGGAGAGAGGAGGGGGATAATAGGGAAAAGAAGGGGAGGGGTCAGGTCGAGGAACATGCATAAAGGACCCATGGACAATGCCAAAGAGTGGTAGGATTGGGGGTGGGAGGTGGGGGTGGGTGGAGAGAAGGAGAATGGTGGGGGTAAAATGGAGACAACTGTACTTGAACAACAATATAAATGCATACATACATACATACATACATAGCAAAGTGGTTCCATTTAATTGCTACCTTAAATTAAGAGCAACCTGAGCCTAGAGAGATGATTTTTTAGGGCAAGAGCAGAAGAGGTGACAGTAGGTTTCAAGTGTTAGTGATACCAAGTGTGAGCAGCTTAAGGAAAATCACCCTTTCCCTAAGAAGTATGCAGAACTTTCAGGTGGCAAGAAAAACTCTCCTGAAACTACTGATGCCAGTGGCTTGTTTTCACTGTTCTCAACAATCTGCCATCATGTAAGTAAAAAGGTTATTTGAATTCCTTACCAACTGTTCCTAAACAGAACATTTTAGTGATGAAGAAGAATTTTAAATAATTGAGCCTTGACTTACATGCCTTCAATGTTCATTTACTACATATTTTTCAATATCTGCTCTATGGCAGGCACTGTGCCAGGCACAAGGGATACAAGGTGGTGGGTAACCCAGAGAAGGCACTGTTTTTAGGAGACTTATGATCTAGCTGGGAAGTCAGATGTCTCAACAATTAAGAGCACAATCAAGTACTTAGTTACTGCATGCTAAGTGCTGTGAGGGAGAAAAGCAAAAGACTAGGAGAGCACCTTAGTCTGTTCAGGTTGCTATAAGAAAGATTTTTTGGGGTTCTCTGGGGTCTCTTTAATCAAGGCACTAATCCCATTCATGAAGGCCCCACCCTCATGATCTAATCACTTCTCAATGGCCCCACCTGCTAACACCATCACCTTAGGAGCTAGGATTCTAACATGTGGATTGAGGTTGGGGGACACAAACATTCAGACCATAGCAGAGGGCTTATTACAGACCTCATGTAATACTAGAAGTCAGTAAATGCTTCTTAGAGAAATGCCATGATAATTTGGAGCCAAATAGAGGCAGGGGAATGGTGTTGGAAACAGAGGAACCTGTACATGCAGAGTTCCTGAGGTAGGAAGATGCATGGTGCATTCTAGGACTAAAAGACTTGTGTCCTTGGAACTTCTGAGCGAAAGTGAGAGGGGCGTGAGATGAAGCAGGGTAGATCACACAAGAAGTTTGTAACCACTTCAAGGACTTGGGGCTTGTGCAGGTAAACTGTAGCCAAAGGGGTTAAAGTGGTTTTCCCCAAATTGCACCCAAGAGGAGACCAAAATTCAATAATGAGAAAAGTAAATATTTATAGAATACAGTAAGAACGTGCTGGACACAACCATGCAGGTAAAAATACACAGCAATGTATGTCCCTGACATGTTGATGGGATTGTCAATGTCCCAAGTGACCATCAGAGGAAGTTTCCAGGGACCTGTCTCCAGCACTGCCTGGAGAGTGGTTAGGGGGATAGCTGATGTGGGGTTCTCCTGCTTGAGTTTCCAAGAAGGCACAAGAAGCATAATGGAGAAAAACAGATGGTGCAGCAACCCCCTTTATGGCTCAGCTGTTTTGGTTGTAAAATTATTGATGGAGGTTGAGCAAGTGAAATATGGGGAGATACAATATTTGTTGAGTATTTAGTACCTGCCAAGCACTGCTCTACATGATTAATATGGCTTAGTTTGCTTAATTTCACAAGCACTCACAAGGAGTCACCACCATCATCATCACTGCAGAGCATGAGGCATTGAACAGCCAGTACCTGCTCATGGTCACCCAGCTATTAAACAGAATAGCTTTCCCCATGGTCTCTACTACCCCTTCCCAGTTTCTCTTGCCTCAAGAAAAACCTGGATATTAGATGCCACCTCAGAAAACATCCAAATATAATTTGGTGTTAAGAGTGTGGAATTGTGTTTTATTTTTTAATTGTTCAAATACATTTGTCTCCACCTTCCTGCCACCACTTTCCCCTGTCCCCCTCCCCCACCTCCCTCCCTCAATCTTTTTCCACTTTGGCTTTGTCCATGGATCCTTTATACAAGTTCCTTGACTTGACCTTTCTCCACCCCCTTCCTTTCCTCTTGATTCTGTTGGTTTCTTTTTTCTTTCAGTGTTACTGGTTATATTTTCCTTGCTTGTTTGTTTTGTTGGCTAGGTTCCATATATAGCTGAGATCATATGGTATTTGATCATAATATTAAAGTTGCAAGAATGGGTCACAGAATACTACCTGGATAGGAATGGAGGGTGGATTTTTCACACTGGATGCAAGCAGATCTGGGACAGAGCTTGCAAGCTGGCCACAGAGAGGCACAGAAACAAAAGAAAATGAGCAAGGAGTAAGAAATTATGTGTGTTCTTCCCTCCATTGAGTCTGGAGTGTAACCCATCCTACCCTGAGAATGAGGAGCCTTTGTCTACCTTGCAGAGGGAGTAGGAGAAAACAGAAAAAAAAAGCAGTGCTAGGGCCAGTCCTGTTGAGTTCATGGTACAGAGCACAGGGAAGCAAGTTTGTCTTTCAATGTAGCAACCTACAGCAAATTGTGGTCCAATGACTATTAGATTAGAAATTTCTTTCCCACTGGGATTGGATGACATGTAGATAATAGGATAGAGAAGGACAGGAATTCTCTTCTCCCTTGAGGAGGAGTCCAGAAATGTGAACAGAGAAGAAAACGCACCTTCCTTTGAAACACTGTCTAGGTTTGGTCTTCACTATCGTTGGGTTAAAAAGCTAAGCCAGTGGTCAATGGGAGTACAGTTCTCCTCATGGAGGAGCAGAAGCATGACAAGGCCATGCTGAAAAGATTTCCCTCTTAACACATCCTTGGGTGTTTTCTGGAACCAGGGCAATGGATGGTTCAGCTTTTGCCTATCAGAATTTTCTGAAATGGATCATGACAACTCAGTCACTAAGTGAAGGCTCTGTGGGCCGCAGAGTCCCAAAGAGCTTCAAATTCTCTCTTTTCCAATCCATCTCAAATTATACCCAGTTATGCGCTCTACAGAGCTTCATTGTGATTGTACACTGTCCCAAAAGAAACCAAACAACTCTTCAGTTCTCTCCCCCTCTTATTATAAATTAGAATTCAAAAAGTTAGAGTCTGAAATTGACCCCTTCCTAGTTGTTATTCTACTTTTTCTTAGCCTGAGTAGTATCATTCAACATTGTGAATAGTAGTAGTAGTAGTAGTAGTAGTAGAAGAAGTAGCAGCAGCAGAAGCAGCTGTAATGTGGTGATCAGTTATTATGAGCTAAGGACTATTCTAACCTCTTTCAGTGTTAATTTATTTAATGCTCATGACCGGCTTATTGGATTGGTACTCTTATTACCTAATCCTCATTTTATATATGAAGAAATTTATGCACAGAGGGAAGTGATTTGTGCAAGGTCACATGTCAGAGGATGGAACTACAGAGCATTATGCCAAGTGAAATAAGCCAGGGAGTGAAAGACTTTTGCCTTTTATTCACTGTGTATAAACTTTTTGTGCAGACCACATACAGGAAAACATATGAAAGTGCTGGGATCCAGTTACCTAGAAACCTTTATATCTAATGACATATGCCCAAAGAGCAACAGTTGGTAGTATAATTCCCATTTTGAATATGGGAGAACAGAGGCCCAGAGATCCTCTTGCCAGTTCATCTACTGTCCCTTATCCATATTTATTACTCTTCACCTTAATAACTTAATCAGCCTGGGGCAGAAAATGTGTGTGTGTGCATGGTAAACTAAAAAAAAAAATTATATAGATGATAGATATATAGATAGATATAGATAGATAGATGATAGATAATAGATATAGATGGTAGATAGATAGATATAGATATATATGAAAAATATGACAACTGTACACAATACAGAATAAAATAATTCCTGAATCAATGTTTACATGCTTGGAGAAATGTGTGCAAATCAAATTATCTACCACCTTGACTTATTGGGCTAAGAGCTTTTCCTCTACTTCTAATCCAAAATAGACTCTCAAGACAGCAGCCCTGTTTTCTCCCTGGTTCCTACTCTGGTAGTTGGGTTCTGAGTTATGTCCCCATTGGAACAGAATTCTACCCTCAGTGAAGGACAGCCCTTGATAGAGGCTTTGTGAAGTTCATCATAATAGACTCTGCCAGAAGCTCCCATCACCTAGACATGACAGAGATGACTGTGACACTCAGCTGAAGACAACAGAGTTGAACAGGGATCCAACTATACACAGGTAACAGTGGAGGTTTATATAGACTGAGAACTGGAGTTTTCTCCTTTTGCCTGGCTTTCAGGCAGGGACCTGGGAGGTGGTAGGTGGGGGGTGGAGTATTGATTGGTGGACTAGATAATGTTAACTGGACTGCCAGGTGCTCTGGGATCAAGTTTTTATCAATTAATAAATCAATGTTTATAATGCAGGGATGGCATGTGCACATCAGTGCCTGGTTAGTGTTCAGGGCTGTGCTTTTCTCCCTTTAATCCCAGAAAGGACTTTTAATCCTTTAGACATGAAGGCAAGGGTTTGGCAGTGTCTGAGCTGGAGGCAACTGTATTAGCAGCATCTGTGGAATCAGTAACCTGGACTCTAATCCAAAATGCATTTTACATATACACTACAAAACCTTAGGCAAATCACCCAACTTTCTTGAAGCACAGCCTTCCCATCTTCATTAGTATATAAATATGTAAACAATATAAATAAATATGTAAATAGTATATATTACAATATAGAAAATATATCTTATATGATTTATATAACATATATGTATATATATAAATAGAGAATATTTATATATTTGTATAAATATACATTAAATATATTTTATATGCATTATATAATAAATGCAGTAAATAAATAGACATGACATACAAACATATTTATACAAATATAAAACTATTACATATTCATATATAATATATGAATATATTGGACCTTGGGGATAGTGTTCTCTGAGACTCTCCTTATCTGCGAAACAGAACTTATACTAGGTTCATATCAGAGGATGGAAATGAGAATAAAATGAGAGTAAGCTATGTGAGATGTGAAGACACTCAATAAGTGGTACTTGTTTTTCTTCCACAACACTTAGGATCATTGTAATTGTAAGAAATATTCATCCTGTTATGTGTTTCATGTATGTCTCCCCTGCCAGAATTTGAGCTCAGTGAGAGCAGAAACTATCTCTTCCCGTTCATCACTGCTCCCAAGTTCTCATCAGGGTGGGCGGCATTCCATAAACTATGCATCTAGAACAAGTGACTAACATGAAGATATTAACACTCACCCCTAGGATAAAGACAACTGTGTGAATAAGAGTAAGTGCGTTAGAAACCATTAAACCATGAAAACAGCAAAGGTTGTTGTTGTAATGATCTGAGAGGTGCAGAGGGGACCATATCCCATTGGTGGGGTGGGGATGAGAAGGGAGGATTAGAACTCAGGAAAAGAGTTAGGGGAGCTGCCAGGGGGAGCTGTTAAGAGGGTGTAAAGATGAGTAATAGAGTGACATCACAGCTTTTGTATAAAATATCTAGGCCCTAAGTACAGGTTAAGGATCAAACCTTCTGTGCTAACCATGATGCTGAATTATTTGTGCACCTTTCTTCCTGAGAACTGACTTGCTCCAGAAAGTTTTTATTAGTTAATTAAGTCAATTTTATTAAACTTCCTACTAAGTGCACTTTATTGAATACTTAGTAAGTTTACTTCAAAGTGCTGGGAATAGAGCAATGAACAGAATAGACAAACTTTCTACCTTCACAACACACTTGCTACTGGGAACAGACAAATAATAAGTAAATAAGCCCCTACAGATATTGTGTCTTAGATAAGCCCCATGGAAGAAAGTAAACAGAGGGTATAGGAAATGATGGGATCAGGCTATGTTATAGAGGGAAGTCAAGAGAATTTCTGATAAGGTAGGACCTGTGAGGAAATGTGAAGGAACTGAATTCCAGCAGTGAGATGAGCTAGTGCCAAGGCTATGGAGTGGGAATGTGGTTTATTAATCTGGCTCTAGTGGAGTGAGCAAGGGAAAAGTAGAAAAAGAAGAGACCAGAAAGGTTGTAGGGACCCTGATCATATGGGGCCTCATTAAGCCATGATAAGCGATAATAAGTGTCACTATCTGATCTATCTTTTAATAGGTCAGTCCAGCTGCCCTGTGGAGAACAGACCATAAAGGATAAGAGTGGGAGGAAGAGACCATTGTGGGGTGGTGATTTCTGTGGTTTAGGCAAAAGGATGATGCCTGGAACCAGGGCATGATATGATGGAGGAGGTGGACAGTCTGAAATTAGGCTTTTCTTTTCCCTGTCAGCAAGAGCATTAGATTGCATCAGAAATCAGAGTTGGAATAAAGGGAACCTTCACCCTCAGCTGGTCCAAACACCTTCATTCAATCAATGAGATTTCCCCAGAATCACACAGGCAGAAATTGGACAGAGCCTGGGCATGAAACCCTAGTTCAACACCCTTCCATCTTGTGGCTTCCTTTTGGTCATGTTCCTATCCCTTCAGTCTCTGTGGCTTCAGATCCACAAAGAGCTACTGCATTTTAGAGGTTGAAGATAAAATTAAGAACAAGTTGCTTTTCATTTATAATTTATGCATGATATACCACCTACTTCCCAAAAGGATTTGAGAGAGCTCACAATAACAGTCATCTTTAAACCATCTACATAGCAACTAAAAAAAACATATTTTCAGAGAATCCTTAATGACACAAAGGAAATGCTCAAAACATAACTTAAAATGAGAAGACAGGACACATTTTATTTGCTATAATATTGTCACATAATATAAAGATATATAGGGAGAGGGAGGAGTGAGAGGAGAGGCAAAGAGAAAGGAAAAAAAGGTGAAAGGAAAGGTGGAATAGAAAAATAAAGTGGAACAAAATATTAACAGTGATTATTTCCCTCCTTAAAATTGTAGGGAGAAACCACATTGTATTACTGAACTCAAGGAGTTCACCACTTAGGGTGTTCTATTCAAGAACAAGACAAATAAATAAAACTATCTTGCAACAACCGTGTCTTGTTCTTGAGTAAAGCATCCTAAGGAGGGAATCCTTTGAATTTGGTAATATATCTGGCAACTCAGACGGAACTCTTTGAAAGGACTCCTCTCAGACTGGTGTGGACACTCAGTGAAGCAGTGGACAACAGTAGCTTGTTCAGGGCTTACAGGCCTGCACCTCCAACGGATAGAGGATCTGTCTTATGGGAGACTCCTGCTTGGTGCTGGCCACCAGAAGAGCTGCCTGGCCCTCCTCAACAGCAAAGCAAGTGGCTGCCTGAACCTGTTTTATTCAGTGCTTCAGAAGGGAGGCTGGTAGGCCAGCCTCTGTGGTCACCTTGTTGTTTCTATTCTTGTTTTGGCTATAGGGTTGTCAGAACGGTAGTTTCAGTTCTGGTGTGCATTTGGTTTTCCATTGTTTGGGCAAGAACTGTCTCTGAGAAGCTGGATTCAGGACCCAAACTTGGTCTAACTGGACAGTTGAGGAATGCCTGTGAGACAATCTAAGACATCCTTGAGTGACAGTCTCTGGCCTTGTTGTCCGGTAGGCTTCGTGCATTTTCCTTAACTTATATGTAGAAGTGCCACCTTAGGAAACTCAAATTCAATCCCTGAGTGCAGCCCCCTGAAGTCCATTCTGCAGAATTAGATAAAAAGTAGCTATGTTTATTTAACGTAAAGAAGGTAAGTGCTTATAGCCCTGGCTGGGTATCTCAGTTGTTTGGAGTGTCATCCTGTACACAAAAATATTTGATTCCTGGTTAGGACACATATCTACTTTGTGGGTTTGATCCCTGGTCAGGGTGCATATGAGAAGCAGCTGATCAATGTTTCTCACATCAATATTTCTCTGTCTCTCTCTGGCTCTCTCTCTCTGTCTTTCTCTCTCCCCCCTCCTCTTGTTCTAAAATCAATAAACATATCCTTGGGTGAGGATTAAAACAAAAAAGAAAAATAAATTAAGTGCTAATATAAATTAAGAAATATGCCCTGGCTGATGTGGCTCAGTGGGTTGAGCACCAGCTTGTGAACCAAAGGGTCGCTGGTTTGATTCCCTGTCAGGGCACATGCCTGTGTGGCGGACTGGGTCCCCTGTGAGGGGGTGTGCAAGAGGCAACCACACATCAATTTTTCTCTCCCTCTCTTTCTCCCTCCCTCATCCTTCTGTCTAAAAATGAATAAATAAAATCTTTAAAAAAATAAATTTAACAAATGGTTCAGTGGTAGGAGGCTTCCTATCTTGTCCAAAGCAACCTTGCTCCAGTAGAGTCCATTGTGGACTTGGGAGCATTGTTTTCTAAGTGCAGCTTCTTTGCTTTCTCAGGTTTCAACGTTCATTAACTACACATAAGCTTCTTCCTCCCCCACCCCAACAACCCCAGCCCTGCTTCTATCTGAAGTGTTTTTTTTTTTTTCTTTTTTTGCTTTGTTTTTTTTCCTGGAGCACCTGCAGTCAGGGTGAAACTTAATTGACCACAGAGACATGGGTTTATTTCTGGGCTTTCTATTCTGTTCCACTGATCTGTGTTTGTTCTTGTCCCAGTACCAGACTGTTTTGATTACAGTGGCTTTGTAATATAGTTTGCTGTCCAGTATTGCTATCCCTACTGCTTTGTTTTTCTTTCCCAAAAATTGCTGCAGCTATTCGGGGTAATTTATGGTTCCATATAAATTTTTGAAATGCTGTTCTATGTCTGTTAAATATGACATTAGTGTTTTAATAGCAGTTGTGTTGAATCTGTAAATTGCTTTGGGTAGTATGGACCTTTTAATGACGTTAATACTTCCAATCCATGAACATGGTACATGCTTCCATTTACTTGTGTCTTCCTTAATTTCTTCCCTCGGTGTTGAATAGTTTTCTATGTACAGATCTTTTACCTCCTTGGTTAAACTTATTCCTAGGTACTTTATTTTTCTTGTTGCTATAACAAAGGCAATTTTATTCCTGATTTCTGCTTCTGATATTTCATTGCTGATATACAAAAATGCCTTCCATTTCCGATTATTGACTTTGTATTCTTCTGTTTTGCAAAATTTACTTTTAAGGTTGAGTATTTTTTTATGGAGTCTATAAGGTTTTTCTATGTAAACTGTCATGTCATCTCCAAACAATGATAGTTTTACTTCCTCCTTTCCAATTTGAATGCTTTTTATTTATTTTTCTTGTCTGACCACTTTGGCTAGGACTTCCGGTACTATGTTGATTCAAAGTGGTGAAAGCAGGCATCCTTGTCTTGTTCCTGATCTTAGTGGGAGAAATTTTAGATTTTGTCCATGATGTTTTATTTTGAGCATTATGTTGACCTTAATTTTTTCATATATGACCTTTATTATGTTGAGTTATGCCCCCTTTATTCCCATTTTGCTCAGTATTTTTTATCATAAATGGATACTCTACCTTATCAAATGCTTTTTCCACATCTATTGAGATGATCATGTGGTTTTTGTCTTTCCTTTTCTTCATGACATGTATTATGTTTATTTATTTGTGAATCTTGAACCATCCTTGCATCCCTGGAATGAATCATACCTGATCATGGTGGATGATACTTTTAATGTATTGCTGGATGTGGTTTGCCAATATTTTGTTATGGATTTTAACGTCTATGTTCATAAGCAATATCATCCTTTGGGTTTCTTTCCAGATTGTGTTTTTACCTGGTTTTGGGATTAGGATGATGCTGGCCTCATAAAAAGAGTGTGAGAGTCCTTCCTTATGCTGGATTTTTTTGGAATTGTATGGGAAGGACAGGGGTTAGCTCTTCCTTAAATGATTTGTCAAATTCTCCTGTGAAACTGTCTGGTCCAAGGCTTAAGTGTGCTGGGAGTTTTTTGATTACTACTTCAATTTCACCAGCTGTAATTGGTCCATTCAGGGTTTCTGATTCTTCTTCATTCAGTGTTGAAAGGGTATATTTTTCTAGAAATTTGTCCATTTCATCAAGGTTGTCAAATTTCTTGGCATGTAATTGCTCACTGTAATTTCCTGTAAACTTTTCTATTTCTGTGGCATCAGTTGTTATTTCTCCTGTTTCATTTCTGGTATTATTTATTTAGGTCCTCTACCTTTTTTCTTGATGAGTCTGCTTAAAGACTTGTTGATTTTGTTTCTCTTTTCAACTAAGCTCCAGGATTGGCTCATCCTTTGAGTTGTTATTTTCATCCGTATGCCATTCAATTCTGCTCGGATCTTGATTATTTCCTTCCTTCTACTTGCTCTGGGATTTGTTTGTTGTTGTTTCTCCACTTCTCAAATTTGTAGGGTGAGGTCATTTATTGAAATGTTTCTATTTTTTTAGGTAGGCCTCTGTTGCTATGAAATTGCCTCTCAGGACTGCCTTTGCTGTGTCCCATAGGTTTTGGACTGTAGTGTGTTCAGTCTCATTTGTTTCCAGAAAAGTTTTGATTTCTTCTTTTATCTCATTATTGTCCTTTTCATTGTTTAATAGTGTGCTGTTCAGTCTCCATGAGTTTGCAAGTTTTTGAGGTTTTTCCTTGAGGTTGGTTTCCAGGTTCATGCCCTTGTGTTCCTAGAAAATACACGTTGTTATTTTAATTGTTCTGAATTTGTTAAGGCTTGCTTTGTGTCCTATCATGTGGTCTATCTTAAAAAGTTCCATGCACATTTGAAAAGATGGTGAATTTTGCTTCTTTGGGATGAAAGATTCTATACATGTCAGTTAAGTCCACTTGATCTAATGTCTCATTCAGTTCCAAAATATCCCTGTTGATGTTTTGTTTGGAATATCTATCCATTCTTGACAGTGGGGTGTTAAAACCCCTGGTATCAGTGTGTTATTGTCTATAACTTTCTTTAAGTCCTTCTAGATTTTCCTTATATATTTGGGTGTTCCTATGTTGGGTGCATATAGTTTTACAATGTTTATGGCTTCCTGATGGACTCTTCCTTTGAGTATTATAAAGTAGCCTTCTGGGTTTCTTTTTATGGCCTTTGTTTTGAAATCTATTTTGTCTTGTACAAGCAGAGTTACTCCTGCTTTTTTTTCCTGTTCATTTCCTTGAAATATTTTTTCCATCCCTTTAATTTTAGTGTGTGTAGATCCTTTGTTCTGAGGTGGGTCTCTTGTAGGAAGCATATGTGTGAGTCACGTTTTCTTATCCATTCAGCTATCTTGTGTCTTTTGATTGGGACATTTAATCCATTTACATTTAAAGTTATTATTGATAGGTACTTCTTCATTTTTTCCCTGTATACCTGTGATCCTCTCTTTCTTGTTTTTTTTAATCTTCTTAAACCAGTCCCTTTAGCATAACTTGTAACTCTGGTTTGGTGGAGATGTATTTTTTTTAGCCTTCTTTTGTTGGAGAAACTCTTTATTTTGCTTTCCATTTTAATTGAGAGCCTTGCTGGGTAGGGCAGTCTTGGTTGCAGGTTCTTGCTTTTCATTACTTGGAATATTTCTTGCCATTACCTTCTGGGTTGTAGTGTTTCTGTTAAGAAGTCAGCTGCTAGTTGTACCAGGGCTCCCTTGCATGTCACTATCTCTTTCTCCCTTGTTGCATTTAGAATTCTCTCTTTGCTTTGATATTTACCATTTTAATGATGAGATGTCTTGGAGTGGGCCTCATTGGGTTCCTCTTGAATGGGACCATCTGTGCTTCTTGAATTTGTGTGACTTTTTCTCTCCTCTAATTAGGGAAGTTTCCCATCATTACTTTTTCAAACAGGTTCTCTATCACTTGCTCCTCCTCTTCTCCTTCTGGTACCCCAATCATACGGATATTATTATGTTTCAGGTTGTCCTGCATTTCCCTGAACACCTCTTCATTCTTTGTATGTCTTTGTATGTTCTTGCTCTTTCTGGGAACTTTTTTCTACCTTGACCTACAGCTCACTGATTTGATCCTCTGCTTCATCCAGCCTGCATTTGATTCCTTCTACTGTGTTCTTCAATTCAGAAATTCTATGCTTCATTTCCTCTTGTCTCTTATTGATAATTTCTATGTCCTTTTTCATGTTGATATAGTTTGCAGCAAGTTCCTCAGTTTCTCTGTGGTTTTTTATAATTCTCTTTGAGCTCACTGAGTTCATTGAGCTTCCTTAAACCATTGTTTTGAACTCAATATCTGATAGTTTACTTGCCTCTATTTCATTTAGTTCTTTTTCTGGGGATTCTTCCTTTCCGTTCAATTGCAGGATGTTTTTTTTTTTCTTCCCATTATTTGTGAGACTCTACTTTTTCACTTCTACATCTTAAATTTATCTGTCTTGATCTCCTAACTTTGTGGTGTTAAGTTCTAAGGTAGTAGACAGCTCTTGTTTTTTTTTTTGTTTTTTTTTTCCTTTCTGGAACTGCATCTGATTCTGTTAGTTGTTGTTCCCTACTGACCTTAGGCAGTCTTTTAAAGACTTCCAGGTATCTACTGTCTGTGTCTACCTCCTCCAGTTGTTAATCTAATCACTCTGCTCTCAGACGACAGGCTTGCACAGCTCAAGGCAGGGAAGAGCCTCCTAAGTGAAGGACCATTGTGTCCTTTCACACTGCTACCAGTCAAGGGAGTGGTCTGCGAGAGCAAGATAGACCCTGAGGAATGGAGGAGGAGTCAGCACTGGGATCCCCCAGGCTGCTCCCTCAGTTCTCTCCCCAATGCCTTCATTTCCAGTCTGTCCTCAATAGTCTTTATACCACTCTACATCCCCTTCAGCCAGGGATCTACTATCTGTGATTGCTGCATTATACTCACCACACAGGCCTGCATAATGCCTGACCAGGGCAGAGCCTCCTGAGGGCAGAGCTATTTCATGCAGCTGCTTCTCAGGGGAGTGGACTACCTGAAAAATATGGAAGCTGCAGAATGGGATGTGAGTCAACACTGGGATTCTGCTGGGCACTTTATCAGTTCTTTACCCAAAGCCTTCCTCCCCAATCTCTCTTCAGGCGGCTCCAGCCCCCACTGCCCCCACCTTTGTCTTCACACCAGGGTAAGTGGCTGCCACTACAATTTTTTTTTAGTTGGCCCCTTAAATGGCTCTTTATATCTCCAGCTGCCTGATTCCATCAGAGAGCACTGCTCTACTTCTTGCACTTGGCTGTTGTCTGTGTGCTTTTTGGGCTTTGGTGTTGTAGGCTGGAGATTCCCACTTATGATTAAGACCCCACTCTTCTCAGGGGGGTCAAACTGGCCATTTCAATGTCCATCTGGCACTGCCACCCTTGGGCACACAGGACACCTTCTCAAGCCTCCACTGCACCTCTTACCAGTTAGGTAGTGAAAAAGCCAATTAATCTGTCTGTCTGAGGTTTTAAGGCTTGTCTCTCACTATTGTTCCCTTGTTTTCCAGGTGATTTCCCCACAATTTCATTGCAATTCCAGATTGGTCCTTGAAGGATGGCAATGTGACTTCCACTCACTCCTCCGCCATCTTGAAGTCCAAGGCCACTGTAATCAAAATGGTCTGGTACTGGCACAAGAGCAGACACATAGATCAGTGGAACAGAATAGAAAGCCTAGAAATAAACCTATAACTCTATGGTCAATTAAGATTTTAGAAAGGGGCAGAAGCATAAATTGGAATAAAAATATTCTCTTCAACAAATGGTGTTGGGAGAGCTGGACAGCTACCTGCAAAACAATAAAACTCGACCACCAACTTACACCATACAGAAAAATAAACTCAGGATGGGTAAAAGGCTTAATGTAAGTTGTGATACCATAAAAGTTCTAGAGGAGAACATAGGCAGGAAACTCTCAGATATCTCATGCAGCAATATTTTCACTGATATGTCCCACAGAGCAAGAGACATGCATAAAAAAAGAAACAGAGAAGAACATTGGCAGGAAACTCTCAGATATCCCATGCAGCAATTTTTTCACCGATATGTCTCCTAAAGCAAGGGACATGAAAGAAAGAATAAACAAGTGGGACCTCATCAAAATAAGGAGCTTCTGCATGGCAAAAGAAAACCTCAGCAAAATGTAAAGGGAGCCAACCATATGGGAAAATATATTCGCTAATGATACATCAGATAGAGGTTTGATCTCCAAGATATATGAAGAACTCACTCGACTCCACTCCAAGAAGACAAACGACCCAATCAAAAAATAGGCAAAAGACCTGGGCAGACACTTTTCCAAGGAGGAGATACAGAGGACCCAGAGACATTTGAAAGGATGCTTAGCATCACTAGCCATCAGAGAAATGCAGATCAAAACCACAATGGGGTACCACCTCACACCTGTCAAAATGGCCATCATAAACAGATCAACAAACAACAGGTGCTGGCGAGGCTGTGGAGAAAAGGGAACCTTAGTACACTGCTGGTGGAAATGCAGACTAGTGCAGCCACTATGGAAAGCAGTGTGGAATTTCCTCAAAAAGTTGAAAATGGAACTGCCTTTCGATCCAGGGATTCCCCTGCTGGGACTATACCCTAAGAACACCAAAACTCCAATACAGAAGAACCTATGCACCCCAATGTACATAGCAGCACAATTTACAATAGCTAAGTGTTGGAAGCAACCTAAATGCCCATCAGGATATGATTGGATCAAAAAGTTATGGTACATTTACACAATGGAGTACTACGCAGCAGAAAGAAAAAAAGAACTACTAATCTTCGCGACAGCATGGATGGAACTAGAGAGCATTATGCTAAGTGAAATAAGCCAGGGGGCAAAAGACAAATACCATATGATCTCACCTGTAAGTGGAACCTAACCAACAATACAAAGATGCAAGGGAAACTAGACTAGCAACACTGAAAGGAAAAGAAATCAACAGAGACAAGAGGGAAGGAGGGGGGGCGGGGAAAAGGAAGGGAAGGGGAAAGTCAAGGAACATATAGCAAGGACTCCTGGACAAAACCAAAGGGGAAGAGCTGAGGGAAGGAAGGAGGGAGGGGGCAAGGGAAAGTGGTGTGGGGTAGGCAGAGACAAATGTATTTGAAAAAATAAATTAAAATAAAATTAAAAAAAAAAGAACAAATGGGACTTCATCAAAATAAGAAGCTGCATGGCTAAAGAAAACATCAGCCAAATTAAAAGACAACCAAGCATATGGGAAAATATATTTGTCAATGATACCTCAGATGGGGGTTGATCTCCAAAATATATAAATAACTGACTCCACTCCAGGAAGATAAACAATCTAATTAAAAAATGGGCTAAGGACCTGAAGAGACACTTTTCCAAGGATGACATACACAGGGACCAGGGACATATGAAAGGATGCTCATCATCAATAGCTATCAGAGACTTAATAGCAAATTAAAACCACAATATGCTACCAGTTCACACCAATCAGAATGGCTATCATAAACAGGTTAAAAAACAACAGGTGCTGGCAAAGTTTTGGAGAAAAGGGAACCCTAGTACGCTGTTGGTGGGAATGCAGATTTGTGCAGCCACCATGGTAAACAGTATGGAAATTCCTCAAAAAGCTAAAAATGAAACTGCCCTTTGACCCAGCCTTTCCACTGATGGCATTATTCCCTAAGAACCTCAAAACACCAATGCAGAAGAACCTATGCATCCCAATGTTCATAGCAGCACAATTCATAATAGCCAAGTTCTGGAAGCAACCTAAGTGCCCACCAGAAAAAAAAATGGATAAAAAGAAACTATGGTACATTTACACATTGGAACACTAAAAAGTAGAAAGAAAGAAAGAGCTACTACTCATCTCAACAACATGGATGGAACTGGAAAGCATTATGCTAAGAGAAATAAGCCAGGAGTCAGAAGGCAAATACCATATGATCTCACTTATAAATAGAATCTATTCAACAAAACAGCAAGGAAACTATAACCAGAAACAATGAGAGAAAAAAGAAACCAACAGAAACAAGTAGGAAGGCTAGAGGGGGTGGTGCGGAAAGGAAAGGGAATGGTCAAGTCAAGGAACATATATAAAGCACCATGGACAAAGCCAAAGTGGGGAGGGAGTGAAGCGGGGACAGGGGAAGTTGGTAGCTAGAAAATAGAGACAAATGTATTTTAACAATAAAATAATAATTAAACAAACAAACAAATAAATGCATATATGCAGCCAACATGGGAATACCCACATATAAAAGGAAAATGTTGGAAAATTTGAAAAAAGATATAGACAGCAACACACTTATACTAGGGGCTTTAAACATCCCACTGTCAGCAATGGCTAGATCTTCCAAACAAAATTTCAAGAAGGATATTGCAGCACTGAACAATTCCCTAGATCGAATGGACTAAACTGATTATATATATATATATATATATATATATATATATATATATATATATATATATATATATAACACAACACAAAGAAGCAAAATACACATTCTTTTCAAATGCACATGGAACATTTTCAAAGACAAACCATGTGATAAGACAGAAAATAAGCCTCAACAAATTCAAGGGCTTGAAATTATATCAAACATTTTATTGGACCACAAGGGCCTGAAACTGGAAACAAACCTCAAGGAAAAAAACTCAAAGACATTCAAATTAATGGAGATTAAAGAGCATACTATTAAACAATGGGTAGGTTATTATGAGATCAAGGAAGAAATCAAAGTTTCTGGAAATGAGTGAAAATGAACACACCAGTCCAAAACCTATGGGACACAAGAAAGGCAGTTGTGAGAGGAAAGTTAATTTCAATACAAGCCTATATAAAAAAAATATAGCAAAAGGTTCAAAAAAACAACCAAATACTATATCTACAAGATCTGGAAGAACAAAAAACAAAGCCTGGAGCAAGTAGAAAACAGGAAATAATCTGGACTGCAGCAGAAAAAAATGACAGACTAAAACAACAATTCACAGAATCAATAAATCCAGAAGCCAGTTCTTTGAATACATAAACAAAATGGCAAACCTTTAACCAGACTCATCAAGAATAAAAGAAAGATTCCACATAGGAGTGAAAGCATAAGGTATTTGTCTTTCTCTTACTGGCTTATTTCTTTTAGCATAACATTCTTCAGGTCCATCCATACTGTCACAAAGAGTAAAAGTTTCTTCTTTTTTATGGCAGAGTAATATTCCATTGTGTAGATATCCCATAATTGTTTTATCCACTCATCGACTGATGGACACTTAGACTAATTCCATATCTTGGTGATTGCAGATAATGCTGCAATGAACATAGAGGTGCATATATTCTTTTGAATTAGTGTTTGGGTTCCTTTGTACATATTACCAGAAGTGGGATTGCTGGGTCAAAAGGCAGATCTATTTTTAATTTTTTGAACAAACTGAACTAACAAGCAAGAGTCAGATTCATAGAGAGAGAGCAGGATGACAGCTCGGGGGGAGGGGAAGGGTAGGGAGTGAAGGGATCCAGCAAAAAGGAAAAAGGACTCATGTACATGAACAACAGTGTGCTGATTGCAGAGTGGAAATGGGTATAAAGGGGCTAAATAGTGATAAAAAAGATAATACAAATATAAATAAATAAATGATGTTGCATTAAAAAAAGAATAAAAGAAAGAGGACCCAATAAATAAAACAAAAAATGAAAAAGAGATATCACAACTGACACCACGGGAATACAAACGATTGTAAGACATTAATATAAACAGGTATATATGAAGAAATGAAAACCTTGGTATAATGGACAAATTCATAGAAAAATATAATCTTCCAAAGCTCAATGAAGAAGAAGTAGAGAGTCTGAACATACCAATAATGGCTGGGGAAATTGAAACGTTAAAAAAAAAAACCTCCAGCACTCAAAAGCCATGGACTGGACTGAAACTTCAAAGGAGAATTTTACAAAACTTTTAAGGAGGAACTAACCCCTGTCTTTCTCAAACTATTCCAAAAAAACCCAAGGAGGTGGAAGCCTCCATTTTTTTTTTAATGAATCTGGCATCATCCTAATCCCCAAAACACACAGATAATGACACAACAAATTAAAAACAAAAAACAAAAACTGTCGGCCATATCTTTGAGGAATATAAAATTGTCAACAAAATACCAGGAAACTGAATCCAGCAATACATTAAAAAGATCATACACCATGATCAAGTTGAATTCATTCTGGGAATGCAACAATGGTACAATATTCAGAAATCAATAACTATAATACACCACATAAACAAAAGGAGAGACAAAAATCCCATGATCATATCGATAGATGAGGAAAAGCATTTGATAAGGTACAACACACATTTATGATAAAAACACTCAGAAAAGTGGGAGCAAAAGAGGCATACCTCAACATAAAAGATATATATGAAAAATCTACAGAAAACATGATACTCATGAGCTTAAACTAAAGGCTTTTTCACTAAGATCTGCAACAAGACAAGGATGTCTGCTTTCACTACTTCCTTTTTTATTTTTTTTAATTTTAAGTCATGCTTATCCTATTTCAGTTGTCTCAAATTTTCCCCCATTGTCCTTCTCCATCCATCCCACCATGCCTACTTCTCCCACAGTAAATTCCCACTCCATTGTTCATGTCCATGGGTCATTTATACATGCTCTTCATCTAGTCCTTTCTCCTTCTTTCCACCATTGTCCTCCTTCCCCATCCCCTCTGGTCACTTTCAGTCTGCTCCATGTTTCCATGCCTGTGGTTTATTTTGTTCATTAGTTTATTTTGTTGAATAGATACCACTTACAGGTGATATCATATGGTATTTGTCTTTCACTGACTGGCTTATTTCACTTATCATAATGCTCTCCAGTTCCATCTGTGTTGTTGCAAAAGGTAGGAGTTCCATCTTTCTTTTTATTTTTCTTAAATGGAGATTGATGTTATTTATTTATTTTTACAAACTTCAAAGTCCATCATAAAATATTAAAAAATCTAAACACATTATAAAGCCTCAGCAATTCAAACATGACACCATCATGGATATAATCAAGTAGATCAATGAAATAAAATGAACATTTTATAAACAAATGTATATATCTGTCTAACAATGTAATATATGATTAAATTGATACTTCAAATCAATGGAGAAAGTAGGGCTTATTCAACAAATAAGTTGCATGGACTACAATTACTTGAAATAAAACAAGTATAGAGCCCTATTTCACACATTATACAAAAAATATTCAAGTGAGTTAAAATGCAATATGTAGAATCTAAGGAGTTTTAGAAGGAAATACAAACTAATATTTTTCTTACCTTAAATTAAAATATTCAAACCCAAAAGTTATTCAGTAAAATATTGACAATATGACTATCTTAAATATTTAAGACTATATTGTAATATACGTATAAAAATGTTAAAGGACAGTAATAGAATTGGAAAGTATTTGCAGCACATCTAAAAAAAGGTTAATAGTTCTTTTTTTTCTTTTAGGGAAAAATTCTATAAACATTTAATCAAAAACTGGATAAATAATACCAAAAAGTCATTTAAACCTTAAAAAAAAGAAATAGGCAAGAAATATACAAAAACAGATTTAGTTTCTACAACTAATAAAGTAAGAACTAAAATAGCATATCATTGTCGCAATCAGATTACTAAGTATTAAAAATAGTGGTAATATCAAGTATGGTGATTGTGAAAGGAATTGGGTATTCATAGACTCTTTTTATTCATCTTTTTAAAGCAGTCCCTTTAATATATCTTGCAATGCTTGTTTAGTGGAGGTGTATTCTTTTAGCCTTCATTTATCTGGGAAACTCCTTATTTCCCCTTCCATTTTAATTGAGAACCTTGCTGGTACAGCAGTCTTGGTTGCAGACCTTTGCTTTTCATGACTTGGGATGTGTCTTGCTGTTCCCTTCTGGCTTGTAGTGTTTCTGCAAAGTCATCTGATAGCTGTACCAGAGCTCCCTTATATGTTACTACCGCTTTCTCCCCTGCTTGCTTTAGGATTCTCTGTTTGTCTTTGATATTTACCATTTGAATGATGATGTGTCTTAGAGTGGGCCTCATTGGGTTCCTCTTCAATGGGACCCTCTGTGCTTCCTGGACTTGTGTGACATTTTCTCTCTCCAATTAAGAAAGTTTTCCATAATTACTTTTTCAAACATGTTCTCTATCCCTTCCTCTTCTTCTCCTTCTGGTAACCCAATCATACGGATATTATTATGTTTCAGGTTGTCTTGCATTTCCCTCAACACTTCTTCATCTTTTTTAGTCTGTTTTTCATTTTCTTGCTCTTTCTGGGAGCTTTTTTCTACCTTATCCCCTAGCTCACTGATTCAATCCTCTGCTTTATCTAGTCTGATTTTAATTCCTTCTACTGTGTTCTTCAGTTCAGAAATTGTATTCTTCATTTCCTCTTGTCTATTATCGATAGTTTATGTCCTTTCTCATGCTGCAAAAGGTTGCAGTAAGTTCCTTTTAGTGCCTCTGCAGCTTTTGGTAATTCTCTCTGTGCTTAGTGAGCTCATTGATCTTCAATAGAACTGTTATTTTGAACTCAATATCTGATAGTTTACTTGCCTCTATTTCATTTAGTTCTCTTTGTGGAGGTTCCTCCTTTCCCTTCAACTGGAGGGTATTTCTTTGTCTTCTAATTATTTGTGAGACTTCTCTTTTATGCTTCTGCTTCTTAAATTGATCTATCTTGAATTCCTGGCTTTGTGGTGTAACTTTCTATGGTAGGAGACCACTGTTTTTTCTTTGTGGATCTGCCTCTGCTGATGTCAGATGTTGACCATGTCTGACCTTAGGCAGTCTGTTTGAGACTTGTTGTTTCCTTCCGCTGTTAATCTAGTCACTCTGCATTCAGCAGGCTGGCTTATATACCACAGGGTGGGCAGAGTCCCTTCTGTAGGTGTGATTATTGGGTTCTCTCAATCTGCTGCTGCTGCTTAAGGGAGCTGTCCACCAGAGCCAAATGTCTGCTGCTGTATGGGGGATGAATCAGCACCAGGATACCATCAGCTACTCTTTCTTTTCTCTCCCCAGAGCCTCCTTCCTGGGTCTCTTCTCAGGCATCTCTAGCCCACTTTGCCCCAACTTTTGTTAGAGACAAGGGTAAGTGGCTGCAAATAAAAATTCATGTCTTGGCCCTTTCAATGGCTCTTTGAGTCTCCAGACCTCCATCTCTGGCAGAGAGAAACCCTGCCACTTTTTACAGCTGGTTGTTATCTGTGCACCCTTTGGGCTCTGCTGCTGTAGGCTGGAAATCCCCACTTATGGTTTAGACCCTTCTCAGGGGGATCCTTCTGTCCATTTCAATATCCTCCTGGTGCTGCCACCCATGGGGATCATGCCTGCCTCCTCAAGTCTCTATCACACTCCTTACTAGTTAGATTGTGCTAAAGCTGATTCTTCTGTGTGCCAAAGGTTATAAGGCTCCTCTCTCACTATTGTTCTGTTGTTTGTTCCAGGTGATTTCTCCACAATTTAGTTGTAACTCTAGATTGAGCCTGGGAGATTGTCAGTGTGACTTCCACTCACTCCTCCCTCATCTTGATTCTTTGTCTTTTGTTATGTTAATCAGGCTACTTTTGATCTATGCCTAAGGCTGAAGACCAGTGCCAGATGAACCTACCATGTGATTAGAGGATTGGAAATATCCATCCCCTAGCTCCACCTCTGAGGAGGGGATAGTGCCTGGGAATTGTTGTTAATGATTTCTCCACAATTTAGTTGTAATTCCAGATTAATCCTGGGAGTAGGTTAGTGTGATTTCCACTCAGTCTTCCACCATCTTGATTCGCTGCTTTCACCACTTCTATTCAACATAGTATTGGAAGTCCTAACCTCGGTGATCAGGAAAGAAAGAGAAATAAAAGGCATTTAATTTGAAAAGGAGAAGTAAGTTGTCACTGTCTGCAGATGATGTGATATTGTACATAGCACCCAAAACATACTCCACCATAAAACTACTGCTAATAAGTGAATTTGGCAAAAGAGTGGTATACAAAGTCAGTATTGAGAAACAAAAGTAATTTTTGTACATCAGCAATGGATATTAAAGAATGAAATCAGGAAACAAATCTCATTTGCTATAGCATCAAGAAAAATAAAATCTTTAGGAATAAAACTGAACAAGGAAGTAAAGGCCTTCTTCTCAGAAAACTACACAACACTTAAGAAAGAAATTAAGGAAGACACAAATAAGTGGAAACATATACTGTGTTAAAGGGTTGGAAGAATTAACATCATTAAAATGTACATACTATCCAAGCAAAATATAGATGCAATGCAATCCCTATTAAAATATCAATGACTTATTTCACAGAATTAGAACATTTCAAAAATATATATAGAACCATTAAAGACCCTGAATAGCCATAGCAACTTTGATAAAGAGGAACAAAGTTAGAGAGATCACAATAACTATATTTAACTATTACAAGGCCACTGTATTCAAAACAGTCTGGTACTGACATAAGAGCAGAAACATAGATCAATGAAACAGAATAGAGAACCCAGAAATAAACCCATGTCCCTGCGGTCAATTAATATTTGACTAAGTGTACAGAAGCATAAAATAGAGTAAAAATAGCCTCTTCAACAAATAGTGTTGGGAGATTTGGACAGCTACATGCAAAACAATGAAACTCAACCACCAACATACACCATACACAAAAATAAACTCAAGATGGATAAATGGGATTGGAAAGATGGCGGAGGAGTGAAAGGGAGTCACGCTGACCCCCTCCCAAAACCAAACTGGAATTGCAACTAAATAATGGAGTAATCACCTGGAAAGCAGTGGAGCGATAGTGGGAGAGGAGCCTTGGTGCTGCGGACAGTGGATTCTACTCTCACACATCCCAACAGGTGAGAATTGCGGTGGAGGCTCAAGAAGGTGGGCTGGGTGCGCACAGGCACTGGCACCAGAGGGACATTGAAAACGGCCAATTAGCGTCCCCCCGAGAAGAACGGGGTCTGAATCATAAACAGGAACCCCTAAACTACAACAGCTAAAGCCGAGAAAATTACAGACAAAACGCAACCCCAAAAAGCTTAGGGGTGCTCTCTGCCAGAGACAGGTGGCTGGGGATGCAAAAAGACATTTAAAGGGCAAACGCAAAAGTTGCAGCGGCAGCCACCCTCCTGGATCACTGGGTAGAGGCGGCAGCAGGGTGGGCTGGTGCCTGGGGAGGAAAACTTTGTGAAGAGAACTGACACGGCGGCCAGTGGAGCCCGGGTGATAACGCACTTCCCACTCTGCAGCTACCATCTCGCTCAGGCATAAGGGAATCAATTAACCTGCCTTTTGTGCGCTCCGCACACAGGTTGTACGCATGTGAGCTACGGGGCTGAGTGCAGACTGGCTGGTAGAGCCGTGAGGAGAGACTGGAGACAGAGGCGTTGGGGAAAAAACGGGAGGAGGAACCGGGGAGTCCCGACTCCCTCCCCATTCTGTAGTCTCCATTGTGGGCTGGAAAGGCGCCACACCAAAGAGGCAGAAACGGGGTGCGCATGAACCAGACTGCCTGCGATTGAAACGCAGTCCGCACAGGGGTTGGATCCCTGGCCAAAGGGGTCACAGAACTGCCCAGAGGCCTCTGAGGGAAGACTAAAAACGGAGGCATAGGGGAAAGAACGGGAAGAGGAACCGGGGAGTCCCGACTCCCTCTCCTTGCCGTAGTCTCCATTGCGCGGGAAGAGGCCACACCCCCAAAGAGCCAAAAGCTGAAAAGCAAACATAGACACCCCCAAAACACCCAGAGCAGGCGCGCACACTTGCGCCGAGTGACCCGCGAGGGTTGGCGAGTATGTGTGTGACCCACGCGGGCTGGCGAACGCTTGCACCTGCCGCCAAGGCCTCACAAGACTGGCACCCATACAGCCTGCGAGGGAGTGCACAGAGGGGCAAGAGCAGGCGTAAGTTGACCTCCCCGTCGCGATTGCGGAGCGGCCCACAAAATAAGTAGAGGTGCCAAGAGTCCCTGGAGGAGAGACCAGAGACAGGATTAACCGGAGAGTCCTGGAGGTGACTTCCTCCCATTTCCGTAGTCCCCATTTGGCGAGGGCGAGCAACGTGCCCAAAGAACCAAAAGCGGGGAAAATACACAATAGAAGACCCTAAACTGACCAGTGCCATGGAGCTCACCGGCCAGGGGGGCCAGATGAGTATGCGAGGTTGCAAATAAGCCCCCTGGTCTGGGGCAAGCACATGCGAGCCCAGGCAGGCAGGGGATCCTGCTGCGCTGGGAGCGCGCTCCAGGAGCCCACGTGAGAGTGCAGAGAGATCCCCAAAAGTATCCCAGCCCTGACTGAGGGGGTCACAGAGCTGCTTCAAGCAGGAGTCAGACACAGACATTAGACTCCTGGAAGGCTCAAACAAACAACCCAAGGTCCTATAGGGTCAACAACTGACATCATCAGAGGCAGGCCCAGAAAAAGTAACAGACAAAAATACTTAACAGACTCTCACAACAATGGGAAGAAAAAGAAGTTCCCCCAAAATGAGTGGAAAAGGGGACTCCCTACAGAGAGAGCTAAATGAAATAGAGGCAAGGGAACTATCAGATACTGAATTCAAAACAATGGTTCTAAGGAAGCTCAATGAGCTCAGCCAGCTCAAAGAGAACTATGAGAAACTGCAGAGAAACTATCAGGATCTTACAGCAAACTATATCAGCCTGGAAAAGGACATAGAAACTATCAAGAAGACACAAGAGGATATGAAGAATACCATTTCCGAGTTGAAGAACACAGTAGAAGGAATCCAAAGCAAGCTGGATGAAGCCGAGGATCGAATCAGTGAGATGGAGGACAAGGTAGAAAGAAGCTCCCAGAAAGAACAAGAAATGGAAAAACGGCTCAAAAAGAATGAAAAGGCATTTAGGGAAATGCAGGACAACCTGAAATGCAATAATATCCGTATAATAGGGATACCAGAAGGAGAAGAAGAGGAGCAAGGAATAGAGAACCTCCTCGAAAAGTAATGATGGAAAATTTCCATAATTTGAGGAGAGAAAGGCTCTCATGGATCCAGGAGGCACAGAGGACCCCACTCAAGAGGGACCCAAGGAGGTCCACTCCAAGACACATCATCATTAAAGTGGCAAATGTCAAAGACAAAGAGAGAATCCTCAAGGCATCAAGGGAGAAGGAGAAAGTCACATACAAGGGGGCCCCGATACGCCTAGGAGCTGACTTCTCAACAGAAACACTGAAAGCCAGAAGGGAATGGAAACAAATATTCCAAGCCATGAAAAGCAAGGGCCTACAGCCAAGGTTGCTCTACCCAGCTAGGCTCTCCATTAAAATAGACGGAGAAATACGGAGTTTCCCAGACAAAAGAAAGCTAAAAGAATACATCTCTACCACACCAGCACTCCAAGATATGCTAAGGGGACTGGTTTAAGCAGATGAAGGAAAAGAATGAGACAGAGAGGAACACAAGTACAAAGAGAAAAGATGAGTAAGTTTCTATCAGTAATATCTCTCAATGTGAATGGACTAAATGCCCCAATCAAAAGACACAGGGTAGCTGAATGGATAAGAAAACATGACCCACACATATGCTGTCTACAAGAGACCCACCTCAGAGCAAAAGACCTACACAGATTGAAAGTAAAGGGATGGAAAATAATATTCCAAGCAAATGGACATGAGAAAAAGGCTGGCGTTGCCATACTTGTATCAGACAAAGTAGATTTCAAAGCAAAGGCCATAAAGAGAGACCCAGAGGGGCACTTTATCATACTTAAAGGAAGAATCTGTCAAGAAGACATCAACATTGTAAACTTATATGAACCCAACATAGGAGCACCCAAATACATAAGCAAAGTCTTAGACAACTTCAAAAAAGATATACACAGCAACACACTGATAGTAGGGGATTTCAACACCTCACTGTCAAAAATGGACAGATCTTCCAAACAAAACATTAATAAACATATTGTGGCACTGAATGACACACTGAATCAAAGAGACTTAACTGACATATATAGAACCTTACATCTCAAAGAAGAAAAATACACATTCTTTTCAAATGCTCATGGCAGTTTTTCAAAGATAGACCACATGATAGGACACAAAGCAAGCTTCAGTAAATTCAGGAAAATTGAAATAATACCAAACTTTTTCTCAGACCACAAGGCCTTGAAACTCGAAATCAACCTCAAAGACAAACTTCAAAAACTTGCAAACTCATGGAGACTGAACAGTACACTATTAAACAATGAATCAGTCAATAATGAGATAAGAGAAGAAATCAAAAAATTTCTGGAAACAAATGAAAATGAACACACAACTGTCCAAAACCTATGGGACACCGGAAAGGCGGTCTCGAGAGGGAAGTTTATAGCAATACAGGCTTACCTTAAAAAGATAGAAACATTTCAAATAAAAGACCTACCACTACAACTTCAAGAACTGGAAAAACAACAACAAATAAATCCCAGAACAAGTAGAAGGAAGGAAATAGTCAAGATTAGAGCAGAACTGAATGATATAGAGACAAAAAGAACAATTCAGAGGATCAACCAATCCAGAAGCTGGTTCTTTGAAAAGATTAATAAAATTGACAAGCCATTACGCAGACTCACCAAAACAAAAAGGGAGAGGACCCAAATTAATAATATCAGAAATGAAAGAGGAGAAATAACAACTGATACCACAGAAATACAAATGATCATCAGAAACTATTATGAACAATTATATGCCAAGAAATTTGAAAATCTTGATGAAATGGACAAATTTTTAGAAAAGTATAATCTTCCAACACTGAAGGTGGAAGAAACAGAAAGCTTGAACAGACCGATAACAGCTGGGGAAATTGAAGCATTAATCAAGAAACTCCCAGCACACAAAAGCCCAGGGCCAGACGGTTTCCCAGGAAAATTTTACAAAACATTTAAGGAAGAGCTAACCCCTGTCCTCCTCAGACTATTCCAAAAAATCCAAGAGGAGGGAAGACTCCCAGACTCCTTCTATGAGGCCAGCATCACCCTGATCCCAAAACCAGATAAAGACCCTACAAAGAAAGAAAACTACAGGCCAATTTCGCTGATGAACATAGATGCTAAAATCCTCAACAAAATATTGGCAAACCGCATCCAGCAATACATTCAAAAGATTATCCACCACGATCAAGTGGGATTCATCCCAGGGATGCAGGGATGGTTCAATATACACAAATCAGTAAACGTGATACAGCACATCAATAAACGACAAGACAAAAACCACATGATCATCTCAATAGATGCAGAAAAAGCATTTGACAAGGTACAGCACCCATTTATGATAAAAAAACTCAGCAAAATGGGAATAAATGGGGCATTCCTCAACGTAATAAAGGCCATATATGAAAAACCTACGGCTAATATCATACTCAACGGGCAAAGACTAAAAGCTTTCCCACTAAGATTGGGAACACGACAAAATTGTCCGCTCTCACCGCTTCTTTTCAACATCGTATTGGAAGTCCTAGCCAAAGCGGTCAGACAAGAGAAAGAGATAAAAAGCATCCAAATAGCAAAGGAGGAAGTAAAACTATCATTGTTTGCAGATGACATGATAGTGTACATAGAGAACCCTGTAGACTCTACCAAAAAACTCCTCAACCTAATAAGTGAATTTGACAAAACGGCAGGATACAAAGTCAACATTCAGAAATCAAAGGCGTTTTTGTACACCAGCAATGCAATAGAAGAAGAAGAAATCAGAAAAAAATATACCATTTGATATAGCACGAAAAAAGATAAAGTACCTAGGGATAAATTTAACCAAAGACACAAAAGACCTGTATGCAGAAAACTATACAACATTGAAAAAAGAAATGAAGGAAGACACAAATAAATGGAAGCATATACCGTGCTCATGGATTGGAAGAATTAATATCCTCAAAATGTCCATACTACCCAAAGGAATTTATAGATTCAACGCAATCCCTATTAAGATACCAATGACGTATTTCACAGAAAAAGAACAGACATTTGAAAAATTCATATGGAACCATAAACGACCCCAAATAGCCGCAGCAATTTTGAGAAAGAAACACAAAGTAGGAGGGATCACAATACCGGACATCAAACTCTACTACAAAGCCACCATACTGAAAACAATCTGGTACTGGCACAAGAACAGACCCATAGACCAGTGGAACAGAATAGAAAGCCCAGAAATAAGCCCAGGTCTCTATGGACATCTAATATTCGACAAAGGGGGCAGAAGCATAAAATGGAGCAATAACAGCCTCTTCAACAAATGGTGTTGGGAGAGCTGGATGGCTACATGCAAAAAATTGAAATTGGATCATCAGCTGACACCATACACAAAAATAAACTCAAGATGGATAAAAGACTTAAATATAAGTCGCAACACCATCAAAGTCCTAGAGGAGAACATTGGCAGGAAACTCTCAGATATCCCACACAGCAATTTTTTCACTGATATGTCTCCTAAAGCAAGGGACATAAAGGAAAGAATAAACAAGTGGGACCTCATCAAAATAAGAAGCTTCTGCATGGCAAAAGAAAACATCAGCAAAATGAAAAGGGAGCCAACCCTATGGGAAAATATATTTGCTAATGATACATCAGATAGAGGTTTGATCTCCAAGATATATAAAGAACTCTCTCGACTCTACTCCAAGAAGACAAACGATCCAATCAAAAAGTGGGCAAGGGACCTGAGCAGATGCTTTTCTAAGGAGGAGATACAGAGGGCCCAGAGGCATTTGAAAGGATGCTCAGCATCACTAGCCATCAGAGAAATGCAGATCAAAACCACCATGAGGTACCACCTCACACCGGTCAGAATGGCCATCATAAACAGATCCACAAACAACAGGTGCTGGCGAGGCTGTGGAGAAAAGGGAACCCTAGTCCACTCTTGGTGGGAATGCAGACTGGTGCAGCCACTATGGAAAGCAGTGTGGAATTTCCTCAGAAAGCTGAAAATGGAACTGCCTTTTGATCCAGCGATTCCCCTGCTGGGAATATACCCTGAGAACACTAAAACGCCAATACAAAAGAACCTATGCACCCTAATGTTCATAGCAGCACAATTTACAATAGCCAAGTCTTGGAAGCAACCTAAATGCCCATTAGTAGATGATTGGATCAAAAAACTATGGTACATATACACAATGGAGTACTACGCAGCAGAAAGAAAAAAAGAAGTACTAAACTTTGCAACAGCATGGATGCAACTGGAGAGCATCTTGCTAAGCGAAATAAGCCTGGGGGTGATAGACAAATACCACATGATCTCACCTATAAGCGGAACCTAACCAACAATGCAAAGATGCAAGGAAAATATGACCAGCAACACTGAAAGGAAAAGAAATCAATAGAGACAAGAGAGAAGGGGGGGGGGCAGGGAAAGGGAATGGAAGGGGAAAGTCAAGGCACATATAGCAAGGACTCCTGGACAAAACCAAAGGGGAAGAGCTGAGGGAGGGAAGGTGGGAGGGGGCGGGGGAAAGAGGTGGGGGGGAGGCAGAGACAAATGTATTTACAAAGTAAATAAATAAAATTAAATTAAATTAAAAAAAAAGATGGATATATGACTTAAATATGTCATGACACCATAAAAGTCCTAGAGGAGAGCATAAACATGAAAATCTCTGATATTCCATGCAGCAGTATTTTTTTTCTTGCCTTTCACTATCTTAACAGTGGCTTTTCCCATACAGAATTTATTAATTTTAATAGAGTTCATTTTATCATTCCCCCCTTTATGTTTAGTGCTTTCTGAGTCTTTCTTAAGAAATTATGAGGCTCTTTTTCTTTTTTTTTTTTAACATTTCCTTCTCTGTCCCAAAACAATGGTTGTTCAAGAAGGAATAAGGTGGTAAAAGAGGAAGGGGTGTAAGACTGGGTCAGGTGGTATTCGAGCTCATCCTTATATATTTCTAAACCTACAACAACCTCTAGCACTGGGAGCTTTGAGCTAAATCAAACCTAACCTTGTTCAACTTTGCCCCTTCCCATGGTGATTTCTCCTTCTAATGGCAATGCTTCTGTGCCTCATGAACTATACCAATATCTTCCATCCCCATTTAATGAAAAATGTCAGTATGTTTCTAAACCTCCAATTCTATACAATTCTCCAAAGTTATTTCCTATTGAACTCCTGGGATATAGGCCAATCACGAAATGGTATATGGATTTAGATGTTCTTTAGAAACCCTTGAGATTAAGAAAACTTTATTCCATACAGGTCACTGAAGTCTTTGGGTATGACATGCAGCAGTGTTTTCACCATTATGTCCCCTAGAGCAAGGGACGTAAAGGAAAGAATAAACAAATGTAACTTCATCAAATTAAAGAGTTCCTGCATAGCTAAAGAAAACATCAACAAAATGAAAAGGGGACCAACAGTATGGGAAAATATATTTGCCAACAGTACCTCATAAGAGGATTTCATCTCCAAAATATATAAAGAACTTACAGAACTCCAATCTGGGAAGGCAAACAATCCAATTAAAAAATAGGAAAAGGAACTGAACAGACACTTCTCCAAAGAGGCCAAATAGAGGGTCCAGAGGCATATGACAGTATGCTGAGTATCATAGCCATCAGAAATATTCTAATCAAAACCAGAATGAGATATCACTTCACAGTGGTCAGAATGGCCATGATAAACAAATCAACAAACAATGGGTGCTGGCAAGGGTGTGGAGAAAAGGGAACCCCAGTACACTGTTGGTGGGAATGCAGACTGGTACAGCTGCTGTGGAAAACAGTATGGAATTTCCTAAAAAAAACTAAAAATAGAACTTTCTTTTGACTGGCAATTTCACTGCTGTGATTATACCCTAGGAATACTGAAATACCAATTTCAGAGAATCTGTGCACCCTCATATTCATAGCAGCACAATGTACAATAGCCAAGTGCTGGAAACCACATAAGTGCCCATCAGTAAATGAGTGGATAAGCCTTGGCTGGTGTGGCCCAGTGAACTGTTCGCCTGTGAACTAAAGGTTCACTGGTTTGATTCCCAGTCAGGGCACATGCCGGGTTTGCCAGCCAGGTCCACAGTTAGGGACATTTGAACAGCAACCACACATTGATGTTTGTCTCCCTCTCTTTTTCTCCCCTTCCTCTCTGTCTAAAAATAATAAATACATCATAAATAAATTATAAATAAATAAATGAATAAAATCTTTAAGAAAATGAGCATAATGCTAAGTGAAATAAACCAGACAGTGAAAGACAAATACTATATGATCTCACCATTAAGTGAAATCTCATTAACAAGACAAACAAGTTAGCAAAATATCAACAGATACTTGGAAATAAAGAACAATCTGACAGTAACAGGAGTGGAGGGGTCATGAGGATAACAAGGGACAGAAAAGAAAGAGTCATCAAGAAACATGAAAAAAGGACAATGGGGGTTATCTTTGAGGGTTAGAGGTAGGGGTGGAAGGGGCAGAGGAAAGTGGTGATGGGAAAATGGAAACTGTCTGTGAACAAGAACACCAAAAAGTGGGAAAAAAATAAAATATTGATTTCCTAAGTCTGTAAATAAATAATTATGTTTATTCAATTTCAAAACTGAGGAAGAAGTAAAAATAAAATAAAATAAAATTCCCTGATTGAATTGGTGCCATAAAAAGAGAGAAAAGTTGATTCTAGATTAGGAAGATGGCAGAGGAGTGAATAGGGGTCACGCTGACATCCTTCCAAGACCAAACTGGAATTGCAACTAAAGAGTGAAGAAATTACCTGGAAAACAATGGAATGATAGAGGAAGAGGAACCTTGGAGCTGTGGACAGACAGTGGATTCAATTCTCACACATTCCAAAGGGTGAGAAGTATGGTGGAGGCTCAAAAGGGTATACTGGGCACCCATAGGCACCAGCACCAGAGGAATATTGACATGGCCAGTTGGATCTCCCTAAGAAGAATAAGGTCTGAACCATAAACAGGGACCCCTAGACTATAGCAGCTAAAACCAGGAAAACACACAGACAAAATTCAACCCCCAAAAGCTTAGGGGCGCTCTCTGCCAGAGACAGGAGGCTGGGGATGCAAAGAGACACATAAAGGGCCAATGCAAAAATTTGCAGTGGCAGCCGCCCTCCTTGATAACTGGGTAGAGGTGGCAGCAGAGTGGGCTGCTGCCTGGGGAAAAGATTGGTGAGGAAGACTTTGTGACTAGAACTGAGATGGTGGCTGGCGGAGCCCCAGTGATAACTCATCTCCCACTCTGCAGCTACAATCTCGCTCAGGCATAAGGGAATCAATTAACCTGCCATTTGTGCACTCTGCATACAGCTTGTGCGCATGTGAGGCGGGGGGGCTAAGTGCAGACAAGCTGGAAGAAAAAGAGGATACATGGCCAAAGGGGTCATACAGCTGCATAGAGAGCCTTGAGAAGAGACTGGAGACAGAGGCGTTGGGGAAAGAATGGGAGGAGGAACCGGGGAGTCCCTACTCCCTCCCCATTTCGTAGTCTCCATTTTGAGCAGATAGGATGCTTGCCCTGAAGAGACAGAAGCAGGGAACGCTCAAGCCAGATGGCCCAAGATTACAACACGATCTGCAGAAATGGTGGATCCTGGGCCGAAGGGGTCACAGAGCTGCCCAGAGACCCTAGAGGAGAGACTGGAGACAGGATTAACCAGAGTGTCCTGCAGCTGACTTCTTCCAAATTCTGTAGTCTCCATTTTGCATGGGCAGGCGATGCCTCCAAAGAGCCAAAAGTGGGGAAAGCACACAATTGAAGACCCTAAATTGACCAGTGCTGGGGCGCTAACTGGACGCAGGCACCAGACAGGTGCACAAGGTCAGGCAAATAAGCACCCCTGGGCTGGAGCAAGGGTGAGCCCACCCAGGTGGGTTGGGGATCCTGCCGGGCAGGTGAGCATGCTCAAGGAGCCGGCATGACAGTGCAGAGTGATCCACAGAAATAGTGGATCCCTGGATGAAGGGGTCACAGAGCTGCCCACGCAGGAGTCAGACACAGACAATAGATTCCTGGAAAGCTCAAACAAATGACCTCAGGTCATATAGGGTCAACAACTGACATCAACAGAGGCAGGCCAAGGAAGGATGGAAGGAAGGAAGAAAAAGACCCACCTACTACCATAGAAGTTTAATCCACAGAGTCAGGAAATCTAGATGGATCAATTGAAGCAGAAGCAAAAATAAATAAATAAATAAATAAATAAATAAGCAGACACTCACAAAAATGGGAAGAAAAAGAAGTTCCCCCCAAATGAGTGGAAAAGGGGAATCACCACAGAGAGAGCTAAATGAAATAGAGGCAAGGGAATTATCAGATATTGAATTCAAAACTATGGTACTAAGGAAGCTCAATGAGCACAGCCAGCTCAAAGATAACTATAAGAAACTGCAGAGAAACGATCAGGATCTTACAACAAAGTATATCAACCTGGAAAAGGACATAGAAACTATCAAGAAGACACAAGAGGATATGAAGAATACCATTTCTGAATTGAAGAACACAGTAGAAGGACTCAAAGACAGGCTGGATGAAGCTGAGGATCGAATCAGTGAGACAGAGGATAAGGTAGAAAAAAGCTTCCAGAAATAACAAGACAGGGAAAAACACTCAAAAAAATTGAAGAGGCATTTAGGGAAATGCAGAGCAACCAGAAACACAATAATATCTGTATAATAGGGATACCTGAAGGAGAAAAAGACGAGCAAGGGATAGAGAATCTCCTGGAAAGAGTAATGATGGAAAATTTCCCTAATTTGAGGAGAGAAAGGGTCTCATGGATCCAGGAGGCACAGAGGGCCCCACGCAGGAAGGACCCAAGGTAGTCCACTACAAGACACATCATCATTAAAATGGCAACTATCAAAGGCAGAGAGAATCCTCAAGGCAGCAAGGGAGAAGAAGAAAGTAACATACAACGGGACCCCGATACGCTGAGGAGCTGACTTCTCAACACAAACACTACAAACCAGAAGGGAATGGCAACAAATATTCCAAGTCATGAAAAGCAAGGGCCTATGGCCAAGGCTGCTCTACCCAGCAAGGCTCTAAATGAAAATAGAAGGGGAAATAAAGAGTTTCCCAGAAAAGAGAAGGCTAAAAGAATACATCTCTACTAAACTAGCACTCCAAGATATGCTAAAGGGACTGGTTTAAGAAGATGAAATAAAAGAGTGACAAAGAGAAAAACACAGGTACAAAGAGAAAAAATGATTAACTTTTTATCAGTAATAACTCAATATAAATGGACTAAATGCCCCAATCAAAAGACACAGGATAGCTGAATGGATAAGAAAACATGACCTGCACATATGCTGCCTACAAGAGACCCACCTCAGAGCAAAAGACCTACACAGATTGAAAGTAAAGGGATGGAAAAAAATATTCCAAGCAAATGGACAAGGGAAAAAGGCCGGGGTTGCCATACTTGTATCAGACAAAATAGATTTCAAAAGAAAGACCATAAAAAGAGACCCAGAGGGGTAATTTATAATACTTAAAGGAAGAATATATCAAGAAGACACAAACATTCTAAATTTATATGCTCCCAGTATAGGAGCTCCCAAGTTTATAAGGAAATTGTTGGATGACTTCAAAAAGATATAGACAGCAACACACTGATAGTAGGGGATTTCAACACCCCACTGTCAAAAATGGGCAGATCTTCCAAATAAAACATTAATAAATATGATGCGCAGCTGAATGACACGCTGAATCGAATAGACTTATCTGACATATATAGAAACTTACATCCCAAAGAATAAAAATTCACATTCTTTTCAAATGCTCATGGCAGTTTTTCAAAGATAGACCACATGATAGGACACAAAGCAAACTTCAGAAAATTCAGGAAAACTGAAATGATACCAAACTTTTTCTCCGACCACAAGGGCTTGAAACTGGAAATAAACCTCAAAGAGAAACTTCAAAAACTTGCAAACTCATGGAGACTGAACAGTAGACTACGAATGGATCAATACTGAGATAAGAAAAGAAATCAAAAAATTTCTGGAAAGAAATGAAAATGAACAGACAACAGTCCAAAACCTATGGGACACAGCAAAGGCGGTCCTGAGTGGGGACTTCATAGCAACACAGGCCTACCTAAAAAATATAGAAACATTTGAAATAAAATACCTAACACTACAACTTCAAGAACTGGAGGAACAACAACAAATAAATCCCAGAGCAAGTAGAAAGAAGGAAGTAGTCAAGATTAGAGCAGAACTGAATGACATAGAGATGAAACAAACAATTCAAAGGATAAACCAATCCAGAAGCTGGTTCTTTGAAAAGATAAATAAAATTGACAAGCCTTTAAGCAGACTCATCAAGAATAAAAGGGAGAGGATCCAAATTAATAATATCAGAAATGAAAGAGGAGAAATAACAATTGATACCACAGAAATCAAAGGATGGTCAGAAACTAATATGAACAATTCTATGCCAAGAAATTTGAAAACCTTGATGAAATGGACAAATTTTTAGAAAAGTATAATCTTCCAACACTGAAGGAGGAAGAATCAGAAAGCTTGAACAGACCGATAACAGCTGTGGAAATGAAAGCACTCATCAAGAAACTGCCGGCACACAAAAGCCCAGGGCCAGATGGTTTCACAGGAGAATTTTACAAAATATTTAAGGAAGAGCTAAGCCCTGTCCTTCTCAGATTATTCAAAAAACTCCAAGAGGAGGGAAGACTCCTAGACTCTTTTTATGAGGCCAGCATCACCCTGATCCCAAAACCAAGTAAAGACCCTACAAAGAAAGAAAACTACAGACCAATTTCTCTGATGAATGTAGATGCTAAAATCCTCAACAAAATATTGGCAAACTGCATGCAGCAACACATTCAAAAGATCACCCACCATGATCAAGTGGGATTCATGCTAGGGATGCAGGGATGGTTCAATATATGAAAGTCAATAAACATAATACATCACATAAATAAAATAAAAGTCAAAAACCACATGATCATCTCAATAGATGCAGAAAAAGCATTTGATAAGGTACAGCACCCATTTATGATCAAAACACTCAGCAAAATGGGCATAAAGGGGGCATTCCTCAATTTAATAAAGGCCATCTATGAAAAACCTGCAGCCAATATCATACTCAACGGGCAAAAACTGAAAGCTTTCCCACTAATTTTGGGAACACAACAAAGATATCTGCTTTCACCGCTTCTTTTCAACATTGTATGGGAAGTCCTAGCCACAGCAGTCAGACAAGAAAAAGAGATAAAAGGCATCCAAATAGGAAAAGAGGAAGTAAAGCGATCATTGTTTGCAAATGACATGATAGTGTACAATGAAAACCCTGTAGATTCTACCAAAAAACCCCTCTACCTAATAAGTGAATTGGCAAAACAGCAGGAGACAAAGTCAATATTCAGAAATAAAAGGCATTTTTGTACACCAGCAATGAAATAGAAGAAGAAGAAATCAGAAAAAAAAAATACCGTTCGATAGAGCAACAAGAACAATAAAGTACCTAGGAATAAATTTAACCAAAGAGATAAAAGACCTGCATGCAGAAATCTATACAACATTGAAGAAAGAAATTAAGAAAGACACAAATAAATGAAAGCATATACCGTGCTCATTAATTGGAAGAATTAATAGCATCAAAATGTCCATACTACCCAAAGCAATTTATAGATTCAACGCAACCCCTATTAAGATACCAATGATGTATTTCACAGAAAAAGAACAGACATTTCAAAAATGTATATGGAACCATAAACAACCCTGAATAACCGCAGCAATTTTGAGAAAGAAACACAAAGTAGGAGGGATCACAATACCAGACATCAAACTCTACTACAAAGCCACTATACTCAAAACAATCTGGTACTGGCACAAGAACAGACCCATAGACCAGTGGAACAGAATAGAAAGCCCAGAAATATGCTCAGGTCTCTATGGGCATCTAATATTTGACAAAGGGAGCAGAAGCATAAAATGGAGCAATAATAGCCTCTTCAACAAATGGTGTTGGTTATAGATGAACTCATACTGTATTTGTCTTTCATCCTCTGGGTTATTTTGCTTACCATAATGCTCTTCAGTTCCATCCATGCTGTCGCGGAGGTTAAGAGCTCTTTATTTCCTTCTGCTGTGCAGTATTCTTTTGTGCAAATGTACCATAGTTTTTGATCCACTCTTTTATTGATGAGTGTTTCCATTTCTTCCAATACTTGGCTATTGTAAATTACCCTGCTATGAACATCGGGCCGTATTGGTACTTTTGAATTGGTGTTTTGGGATCTTGGGGTATAATCCCAACAGTGAAATTGCTGAGTCCAAAGTTAATTCCACTTTTAGCGTTTTGAGGAAATTCCATACTGCTTTCCACAGTGGCTGCACCAGTCTGCATTCACACCAACAGTGTACTAGGATTCCCTTTTCTCCACAATCTTGCCAGCACTCGTCATTTGGTGATTTGTTTATGATGGCCATTCTGACCGGTGTGAAGTGGTATCTCATTGTGGTTTTAATTTGCATCTCTCTGATGGCTAGTGATGCAGAACATTCTTTCATATGTCTCAGGGCCCTCTGTACATCCCCCTTAGAGAAGTGTTTGTTGAGGTCCTTTGCCCGTATTTTACTTGGATTGTTTGTTTTTCTGGAGTGGAGTTGTGAGAGTTCTCTACATATTTTGGAGATCAAACCCTTGTCCGAGTATCATTGGCAAATATATTTTCCCATATGGTTGGTTCTCTTTTCATTTTCCTGATGTTTTCTTTAGGTCTGCAGAAGCATCTTATTTTGAGGAAGTCCCATTTGTTTATTCTTTCCTTTATGTCCATTGCTCGAGGCAACATATTGCTAAAAATATTGTGGCATGGAATATTTGACAGTTTTCTGCCTAGGTTCTCCTTTAGAGCTTTTATGGTGCCACGACTTATGTTTAAATATTTTATCCAACTTAAGTTTATTTTTGTGTATGGCATAAGTCGGTGGTAGAATTTCTTTCTTTCTTTCTTTCTTTTTTTTTTTTTTTTTTTTTTTTTTTTTTGCTTGTAGCTGTCCAGATCTCCCAACACCATTTGTTGAAGAGGCTATTTTTTACTCCACTTTAGGCTTCTGCCCCCTTTGCCAAACATTAATTAACCATAGAGACATGGGTTTATTTCTGGGTTCTCTATTCTGTTCCAGTGATCTATGTGTCTGTTCTTATGCCAGTACCAGACTGTTTTGATTACAGTAGCCTTGTAATATAGTTTGATATCAGGTGTTATGATCCCTCCTACTTTCTATTTCTGTCTCAAAATGGCTGCAGTTTTGGGGGACATTTAGGGTTCCATATAAATTTTTGAAATTTTTGTTATATTTCTGAAAAATATGTCATTGGAATTTAAATAGGGATTTGGTTAAATCTATAAATTGCTTTGGGTAGTATGGACATTTTGATGATTTTAATTCTGCCAATCCATTAACACAGTATATGCTTCCATGTTTTGTGTCTTCCTTAATTCGTTTCTTTAGTATTGTGTAATTTTGTGAGTACGGGTCTTTTACCTCCTTGATTAAGTTCACTGATAGGTATTTTATTTTTCTTGTTGCTATAACAAATGGGATTTTTTTCCTGATGTCTGATTCTGATATTTCATTGTTGGTGGACAAAAAAGCCTTTGATTTCTGAATATTGCCTTTGTATTCCACTGTTCTGCAAAATTCACTTATTAGGTCGAGTAGTTTATTTGGTGATATCTATTGGGTTTTCTACATAAACTGTCATGTCATCTGCAAACAATGATAGTTTAACTCCTTTCCAATTTGGAAACTTTTTATTTCTTTTTATTGTCTCGTCACAGTGGCTAGGACCTCCAATACTATGTTGAATAGAAGTGATAAGGCAGACATCCTTGTCTAGTTCCTGATCTTAGTTGGAAATATTTTAGTTTTGTTTCTGTTTTTCCCATTGAGTATGATATTATCTGTATGTTTTACACATGTGGCCTTTATTATGTTGTGGAATGCTCCCTTTATTCCCACTTTGCTGAGTGTTTTTGTCATAAATGGATGCTGTACTTTATCAAATACTTTTTCCACATCTATTGACATGATCATGTGGTTTTCATCTTCCTTTTTGTTTATGTGACGTATCATTTTTATTCATTTGTGAATATGGAAGCACCCTTGCATCACTGAGAAGAATCCCACTTGATCATGTGGATGATCTTTTTAATGTATTGCTGGATTCGGTTTGCCAATATTTTGCTGAGGATTTCAGCGTCTATGTTCATCAGCGATATTGGCCTGTTGTTTATTTCTTGGTGATGTCTTTATTCGTTTTGGGGATTAGGTTGATGCTGACCTCATGAAAAGAGTTTGGGAATCTTCCCTCTTCTTGAATTATTCAGAATAGTCTGAGAAGGTCAGGTGGTACCTCTTCCTTAAATGTTTTGTAAAATTCTCCTGGGTAACAGTCTGGTCCAAGGCTTTTGTGTGCTGGGAGTTTTTTTGATTACTGCTTCAATTTCACCAGCTGCTATCGATTTTTTCAAGCTTTCTGCTCCATTCAGTGTTGGAAGGTTATATATTTTAGAAATTTGTCCATTTCATCAAGGTTTTCAAATTTCTTGGCATATATTTGTTCATAGCAATTTCTTATATACCTTTGTATTTCTGTGGAATCAGTTGTTATTTCTCCTGTTTTATTTATGATATTATTTTTGGGTCCTCTCACTTTTTTTCTTGATGAGTCTGCTTAAAAGCTTGCCAATTTTACTTATCTTTTCAAAGAACCAGCTCCTGGCTAGGTTGTTCCTTTGAATTGTTCTTTTAGTCTCTATGTCATTCAATTATGCTCTGATCTTTATTATTTCCATTCTTTTTCTTACTCTGGGCTTTGTTTGTTGTTGTTTCTCCAGTTCTTGAAGCCTTTTATTTGAAATGTTTCTATCTTTTTGATGTCAGCCTGTATTGCTATGAACTTACCTCTCAGGACTGCCTTTGCTGTGTCCCATAGGTTTTGGACTGTTGTATGTTCATTTTCATTTGTTTCCAGGAACTTTCTGATTTCTTCTCTTATCTTATTATTGACCCATTCATTGTTTAATAGTGTGCTGTTAAGTCTCCATGAGTCTGCAAATTTTTGAGGTTTCCCCTTGAGGTTGATTTCCAGTTTCAAGCTCCTGTGGTCTGAGAAAATATTTGTTAGTATTTCAATTTCTCTGAATTTGTTGAGGCTTGCTTTATGTCTTATCATATAGTCTATCTTTTAAAAAATTCCATGTGCATTTGCAAAGAATGTGTATTTTGCTTCTTTGGGATGAAAGATTCTATATATGTCAGATATGTCTTTTTGACCTAATGCGTCGTTTAGTTCCACAATATCCTTGTTGATAGTTTGTTTCAAACATCGAGTCATTTTTGACAATGGGTTATTAAAATCCCCTAGTATCAGTGTATTTCTGTCTATATCTTTCTTGATGTACTCTAAGGTTTTCTTTATATATTTGGGTGTCCCTATGTTTGGTGCATATATGTTTATAATGTTTATGACTTCTTGATGGATTCTTCCTTCGAGTATTATAAAGTGTCCTGCTCTTCCCTATGGCCTTTGTTTTGAAATCTATTTTGTCTAAGTATTGCTACCCCTTCTTTTTTTTTTCCTGTCCATTTGCTTGGAATTTTTTTTCCATCCCTTTACTTCAGTCTGTGTAAATCCTTTGTTCTGAAGTAGTCTCTTGTAGGAAACATATGTATGAATCATGTTTTCTAATCCATTCAGCTATCCTATGTCTTTATACTGGGGCATTTAATCCATTTACATTTAAAGTTATTATTGATAGGTACATGTTGATTTTTTCTCTCTGTACCTGTGTTTTTCTATTTCTCACTCTTTTTCTTAATCTTAAGCAGTCCCTTTAGCATATTTTGCAATGCCGGCTTGGTGGAGACATATTCTTTTAGCCTTCTTTTGCCTGGGAAACTCCTTATTTCACCCTACATTTTAACTGACAACCTTGTTGGGGAGAGTAGTCCTGGCTGCATGCCCTTGTTTTTCATGATTTGGAATGTTTCTTGCCATTCCCTTCTGGCTTGTAGTGTTTCTGTTGAGAAGTCAGCTGCTAGATCTATCAGGGCTCCCTTGTATGTTACTACTACCTGTTTCTCCCTTGCTGCCTTTAGGATACTCTGTTTTTGATATTTGCCATTTTAATTATGATGTGTCTTGTAGTGGGCCTCATCAAGTTCCTCTTGAAAGGGACCTCTGTGCTTCCTGGACTTCTGTGACTTTTTCTCTCTTCCAGTTATGGAAATTTTCCATCATTACTTTTTCAAACAGGTTCTCTATCCCTTGTTCCTCTTCTCCTTCTGGTATCCATATTATATGGATATTACTACATTTCAGGTTTTCCTGCATTTCCATGAGTGCCTCTTCATTCCTTTTGTGTCTTTTTAATTTTCTTACTCTTTCTGGGAGATTTTTTACCTTGTTTTCCCACTCGCTGATAGGATCCTTTGTTTCATTGAGCCTGCTTTTGATTCCTTCTACTGTGTTCTTCAATTCAGAAATTGTATTCTTCATTCCCTCTTGTCTCTTTTTCATAGTTTCTATGTCTTCTTTTATGCTGATGTTGTTTGCAATAAGTTCCTCTTAGTTTCCCTGTAGTTTTTGATAATTGTCTTTGAGGTCACTGAGCTCACTGAGCTTTTTCAGAACCATTGTTTTGAACTCAATTTCTGATAATTTACTTGTGCATATATCATTTAGTTCTCTTTGTGGTGATTCTTCCTTTTCCTTTGATGGCGGGGCTGTTTCTTTCTCTTCCCATTATTTGCAAGTCTTCTTTCTTGCTTCTGCTTCTTAAATTGATCTTTCTTGACTTTCTGACTTCATGGTGTGACTTTATATGGTAGAAAGTGCTTTTTTGTCTTTCTGAATCTGCCTCTGTGCTGTCAGTTGTTGAGTCAGTCTGACCTTAGGCAGTCTTTAAGCTACTTCCAGGAATCTACTGCCCATGTCTCTCTCCTCCTGTTATTAATCTAGCCACTGTGCCCTAAGCAGTCATGCTTAGGCACCATAGATTGGGGCATAGTACCTCCTGTGGTCTGGGTTATTGTGTCCTTTCAGGCTGCTTTCACTCAAGGGAGCAGTTTTCCTGGTCAAGATGGCTGCTGCTATGTGGGGGAGAAGTCAGCAACTTGATACTCCCAGCTACCCCCTCCATTCTCTCCCCCATGGCTCCATCTCCAGACTTTCCTCACACATCTCTAGATCATTCTGTGTCTTTTTAGCCAGGGATCCACTATCTGTGACTGCCACTCTGTACTCAGCACCCAGGCCTGCACAACACCAGGACTGGTCCAAGCCTACTAGAGAGTGGCTCTTTTCTCTTTTCATGCTGCTGCCGCTTGGGGGGAGTTGTCTGCCTGAGGAAGATGGCTGTTGTCCTATGGGAGAGGAGTCAGCACCAGGATATCCCCAACTACTCCCTCAGTTCTCTCCCCAATGCCTCTCTCTCCAGGCTTTCAAGTGTCTCTAGACCAATCTGTATCCCCTTTACCCAGGGATCTACTATTTGTGACTGCCCCTCTGTACTTAGCACCCAGGCCTGTGCAAAGCTGGGCTGGGGCAGAGCACCTGGGGATGGGGCTTTTGTGTCTTTTCATGTTCTTGCCACTTTGGGTGTTGTCTGCCTAAGCAAGATGCTAGATGTGGAGTTGGGGGCGAGTCAGCACTGTGACACCATCAGCCACTTTTTCTGTTCTCTCGCCAAAGCCTCCTTCCCTAGTCTGTCCTCAGTCAGCTCTAGCCCACTCTGCCTGTGCCTCCACCTGAGCTGAGAGTAAGTGGCTGCCACTACAAATTTTGTGTTGGTTGTTTAAATGGCTCCTTGTGTCTCCAGCCACCCATCTCTGGCAATACTCCTATGCTTTTTGCAGCTGTTATCTGCATGCTTTTTGGGCTCTGGCACTGCAGACTGGAGATCCCCGCTTATGGTTTAGACCCTGCTCTTCTCAGTGGGACCCAACTGGCCATTTCAATATCCCTCTCATGCTGCCACCCATGGCTGCCTAGCCCACCTTCTCAAGTCTCTACTGCACTCCTTACTTGTTAGGTTGTGTTATAACTGATTCCTCTGTCTGTCTGAGGTTTTAAGGTTCCTCTCTTGCTCTTGTTCAGTTGTTTTCTATGTGATTCCTCCACAATTGACTTGTAATTCCAGATTGGTCGTGGGAGGAGGTCAGTGTGACTTCCACTCACTCCTCTACCATCTTGAATCTCTTTCTTTTTTTTTTTCTTCTTTTTTCTTCTACTTCTTAAAGCAGGTTCTTTAACATTTCTTGTAATACTGATTTGGTGCAAAAAACAAAAACAAAAACTCCTTAATCTATTTCTTGTCTGGGAAGATCTTTATGTCTCTTTCAACTTTAAATGATATCCTTGCTGGGTAAAGTAGCCTTAATTGTATGTCCTTGATTTTAATCACCTTGAGTTTTTCATGCCCATCCTTTCTGGCTTGAAATATTCCTGTTGAGAGATCAGCTGACATTATTATTGGACCCCTCTTGTAGTTAATTTACTGCTTTTCTCTTTTTCCTCTTTTTTTATCTTTGCTCAATCATTTTTTTAGTATTAACTTTTTATAGAGAGGAGAGAGAGAGAGAGAGAGGCATCAATGTGAGAGAGAAACATTGATTGGTTTCCACCCATACATATCCTGAACTTGTGATGAAACCCATAACCTAGTTATGTGCCCTGACCAGGAATCAAACCCATAACCCACTGGTATATGGGATGCCCCAGTTAGCTGAGCCACCAGCCAGGACTATTGCTTTTCTGTTGAAGTTTTTAAGATTCTCTCTTTGTCTTTAACCTTTGCCATTTTAATTATGATCTGTCTTGGTGTCTCTTATGGGTCTGTCTTGTTTGGGACTGTCTGTTCTTTCTGGGCTTGTGTGTCTGACACTTTCACCAGGTTAGAAAACTTTTTACTAATTATCTCTTAAAATAGGTTCTTGATCCTTTGCTTTCTCCCTTCTCCTTTTGGTGCCCCTATGATGCACATGTTATTATTCTTCATGTTTCCCTTTGAACTATCCTCATCCTTTTAAATTCTTTTTTTCTTTTTTTGCTCTCAGTGGGTGTTGTTTTTCTACCTTTTCTTCCTAATGACTGATTCGATCCTCTGCTTCATCTTACCTACATTTATTCCATCCAGTGCATTTCAATGTCTGAAATGGTATTCTTTATTTCTGACTGTGTTCTTTTCAGGTTTTCTATGTTCTTTTTCATGCTATTGTAGCTCTAAGTTCCTCCGGCGTCCTTATAAATGTTACTTTGAACTTTATATCTGATAGATTGCTTCCCTCCATTTCATTCAGCCCTTTTTCTGAAGACTTTTCCTGTTCTTTCATTGGGGTATGTTTCTTTGTCTCCCCAGTTTGGCTGTTTCATCATGTTTCTTTCTATGTATTAGATAAATCTGCTTTGATTCCCATTCTTCATGGGGTGGCCTTATGTAGTACGTGTCTTTTGGGACTCAATGGGGGAGTCTTCTTGATCTCCTGAGCTGGGTGCTCTAGAATTGTTCCTTATGTATGTTATTTGGGTCCTTCTGTTGTAATTTATCTTGATTGTTGTTGGCCTATTCATGTGTAGGATTGATCTTCAAGCTGGCTGTGAGGTTCAACCTCCCACCACACTGTGTGAGCTCTATGCAGCTCCTGACCAAAAAGGAAATAATAAAATAAGAAAAAAAAGAAAAACAAAAGAAATAGAAAAAGAAAAAAAAAAGAAGCAATTCCTGTGATCTTTCTTTGGATATGCTATTTGTGAAGTTTGCTGAGTCCTGCTCCAATGTTTTCTAAAGATGGCTACTTGGTGCATTGATTTGGGGCTTTTAGAGGGGCTCTGGAACAGGCCAATGTCAGATGCTGTCTGTGCCTTGTTCTTGGTAATCTGTTTGAAGCTACAAGCAACCCACAGTTTGTGGCTGCCTCTGCCAAGATTGGGTGTGCACAAGAAAGTCCAAGGTGTGTTCTAATGCTGACTTTTACCCGCACTAGGCCCAAGGTAGGTGAGTAAATGTCCCAAGGCACCCTTTTGTATCCACGTCCACCTGCTCTAGCTTGCCAGCTGCCTCTTTGGCTCAGTCGCTGAAAAAACTTTTGATGGAATTGGGAGGATAGGGTTAGTGAATTTCCCATGAGGGGTGTTATTCTGTCTTCAGGGAAAGTGATGGGTATATTTCCTTCCCCCCAAGCCAAACCACTGAGTCTGTCCTAAATTTTACCCTGACCTCTGCTTGGTGGATCCCCTAGTAGTTAGGTAGGTGGGGCCTCCAGAGCCCAGAGTTCTGGTCAGCCAGAACAAAGAGGGTGGATTTATCATATCTTATAAGAGGATGAAGTGCAAGTCAGGTCCACAAGAAAATGAGGGAGAATGGCTCTGTCCCAAAGGCAGCCACCGACACCCCTTAAGTCTTCCCAGACTCCTATACCCTGGCCTATACAGCTGACTCCTCAGCAGGGCTTAAGCTCTGCAGGGTGGTGTGACAGGGATTCCAGAAAATGGAGTACAATCATACCTCAGTACTCATTGGCTTCAGAGCTTGTCAACCCCTGTACTTGTTGCATTTTAACAAGAAAAAAAAAATGTTTCACCACTAAGCACTGGCTCACCTGTTGATGTGAAAAATGCTAATAAATTTGAGGCCATGCTTTATAACCTCCACAGACATTATCTCAGATTCCTACAGGGACTAAATGTCAAGTGAGTGTGGGTGAATGATTATTAAAGAGTTATTGGGACTGTGGGGAATCTTTTACCCTGTCTGGAGGGACCATTTATAACTCAGCTCAAGTGAATAGTGGAATTTTCACTGGAATTTTCCAACTTTATAAACCTTGTGTGAGCCAAAGAAAGCACGCTTAAAGACTTCCAGTTATTACTTGATTATCTGATGCCAGTGCTTTGTGATAACAGAGCAAAAGATCTGCCACTTATTCCTTCAGGGGTTCAGAAGGAAATTTTGAGCACCTTCTCTCCAAAATATGAAACAATAAGAACAAAACAAATGACCCTGTTAGTAAAATGAGTTATCAATTTTGAGAACTAGGAAAAAAATGGAATGAAGTGAAACATTTGTTGACACACCTCTCAATGTGTACCAGGTATTTTACATTTATTAGTGCACCTAATTCTCATTATCATGGGATAGGCCAAGTTACCTTCTGTGTCGCAGCCTCCCTAGGCTGGACAGGTCCACTCGAGACTCAGATGGAAGAAGATGCTTGGAGCCATGGCGATGCTTGACACACTTTTATTAGGGAGTCACACAGGCCACAAGTCCACATCTATATCGATGCCTGACTCTCCCTCTCTCTCTTTCTGTGAGAAGTTCATACATCCTTAAGTACTATCCCAAACAAAGCATGTCTCAAAAGTGAAGTAACCTGGCATGATCTGCTCATGTGAGCCTACTCAAGGCTATGGGGCAGTTTATCACACCCAGGTTCAAGGCTGTGGGAACACTGCTTTATCAGACTCCTTCAAGGTTGTGAGGAGCTGCTCCCCCTACTTACCCAAGCACCTGGGTGAGGAAGCCAGACTGCCTCCACTTATCCTACACCTTCCTATCACAGCTAAATAAGTTAAATAAAGCTAAAAAAGTGATCAGGCCCTGCACCTGCGTACACAGAACAAAGATAGTGGAGTCCAGGTTCTCAGGACCCCAGAGTCCATATACACAACTCCCCATCAGACAATGCTCTTGGAAGTCACCAATGCTTCTTAATTAATGTGGTGCCTCTAATGAACTCAAACTAAAACAAGATTACTAAACTGATGGGTAAGTGGCATCATGGGAACCATGGGACCTTGAAGTGGGCCAAGGGTTTACTATCTTTTACTTTGAGCATCTCCTACTTGGTGGTCTTTGAACCAAAAGAACCTTCCTATGATAATAATAACCAAAATGGTTAGTAAAAATAAAAACATCATTTAAAGAGTGCTCCCGATGTGCCATCTTCTGTTTATATGGATATGTATGTGTATATATACATATGTGTATGTATATGTGTACATATATGTGTGTGTATTGTACGCACACACACATATACACATATCCATATAAACAGAAGATGACACATCGGGAGCACTCTTTAAATGATGTTTTTATTTTTACTAACCATTTTGGTTATTATTATCACAGAAAGTTTCCTTATGTATACATATATGTATACATACACACACATATAAGTGTATATACACATATATTTTTTAATCCTTAAAATAGTCCATTTTATATGAGACAACAGAAAAAAAGGGAGGTTAAATAGCTTGCCTGAGAAACACAGTACAAGTGATAGAGTTAGGGTTATAACTTTAGGCTAGTTGACTCAAACCTTGTTCTCTGAAAACCCAGGCTACTCTGCCTGTAAATCCTTCCTAGATGCCACATGAATCAATTAAGTCTGAATGGGCTGCATCCATCATCATCAGGGGCCCTGCTGGATGACCTTATCTGGGGGGACTCATTAATTCCCTGTGCAACACTAACACATAAACTCAGGACCCTAGAGGCAGTGGTGCTCAGGGAGATTGCCGTATGCTGGCAAAAGGCACAAGAGACTGGCTGAACACATAGTAAATATCTTCATTCACAAGGATTATTAAAAGTGCCAATGAGAATGCATCTGCTGGCATGAACAGCACATCCATCCCTTGTCTGTAACCAAAGTGTAATCATTTATTCATTAAATAAATATTATGTAACATATGCTCCAAGTTGAGCAAATGCAGACAGCAAGAGGGTGGTGTGGTGAGCATATTATCAGTGAATCAACACTGGTATTCTTTGGGTTGTAGGTGACAGAAAACCACTTAAACAAAAAAGAAGAGTTTATTACAAAAAAATGAAGGGGTGTTTCATGAAACTTAAGAAATTAACTTGTTCATAAGTGAGATAAGAATTAAGAACAGGAAAGACAGAGACCATAAGATACTCTCTTTCTCTCAAATATATGTTGCATATAATATACATCTCTACCCTGAGTGCTAGTGCGCTCTCCCCACCCCCCACCCCAGCACCCTCATTGTCTCTCATATCAGTTTCTCTCTACATCTGCTTCATTTTTTTTCTTGTATCAGTTCAAATTCTTGGCTGCAAAGAAACTGATTGGCTGATTTAAATAAAAAAAATTATTAACAGAGTATTAGAAGACTGATATAATCCCCAGAAACCCCAAAGAACTAGATTAAAAAAAGAATAAGGCTACACTGGCACATCGAGCCAAAATCATGTTACAGACCAAGCCTGGTGAGGATGCCACTGCTGTTATACTGAAAACTACACATCTCAGCTTGTATCCTTCCATGATAGCACCAGGTGCTGTGTGCTGCTGCTGTGGCACTACCTCCAGGATATACTCTACTATATCTGCATCATGGTCATAAGCATTTGTTATAACAGTGCATACACACACACCCTGATACACATTTATGTATTATAGTTGTCCTTTGATGGATACCAAAATCTGCAGATGGTCAAGCCCCTACATAAAATGGCATAGTATTTGCACATCGCCTACACAGATCCTACCATATACTTTCTTTTTTATTTTTAATTGAATTTATTGGGGTAACATTGATTAATAAAATTATATAGGTTTCAGGTATACAATTGTATAGTACACCACCTGTATATTATATTGTATGTTCACAACCTAAAGTCAAATCTCCTCCCATCACCATTTATCACCCTTTATTTTTTTTTACCTCCCCCCACCCTTTTTTCCCTCCCATAATCACCATACTGTTGTCTGTGCCCATGAATCTTTGTTTTTCTTTCCTTAATCTCTTTATCCTTCTCATCCAGTCCCCAACTCCAACTCATTTTCAGTAATCTTTAGGTTACTAATAATTCCTAATACAGTCTAAATGTTATGTAGATAATTATTGTACCATACTGTTTAGGGATGGCAAGAAAAAAAATGTCTGCACATGTTCAGTACAAAACAGCTATGGTAGACCCAACTACATAGTGCATGACAATAACATCACTTTGTTTTCTAATATTTCCAATCTGCAGTTCATTTAATCCATGGATTCAGAACCTACAGTTACAGAGGGCAGACTATATGTATATATATTTCTCCAAATATGGGGAGGATGAGACAGTGGACAGCTCCCCAAATGACAACTACCCCCATGGGTCTCTCTCCCCTTCTAAAACAGATTTTCTCAGTACACATGTCTGAACTTGGCTGTCTGACATTCTCCCAGCTCAAGTACCAACAGAAATAAAGTCCCAGTTCAAAATTCCCAGGAGCTTTTGTCTGATTGTTCAAACCTGGGTCGTTTAATCAGCTTTAGCCTAAGGGCAGGGTCACACAATACAAACTTACCCATAGGGCCTCTTCATTGAACAAAGAAAACCAGTCTCAAGGAAAAGGACACCTGCCTGAGACTATACCCCAATAAAATATCCTCCACTCAGAACCAAAATTGAGAACTACATAATGGTTCAAACTTTGGAGCTTTTAGTTCTGGAAATTTAATGAACTCATTTTAATGGTCCCTACTATACAGAGCTCTGAGTATCACACCCAAGGCCTGTACAGTCCTATTGGTCCCCTTGTTTCAGTGACAGCAGTGACTGACCCCTCTTTCTTCAGTTGACAACCATAACACACAGAGCCTTCACTGCATGACATTCACCCTGCTAACCATCATGAAAGCCTTGTTTCTCTGAATCCTTGGAGCCACCCGTGATGGGCACTATTGTTATCCCTATTTTTCTGATGGAAAAACTAAGGTTTGGGACATTCATATGTCCAGATTCCTCACCCTACTAGTAAGTAGAGTGAGGATTTGTACCCATATGGTATGAAGCAAGATCCTGTGTTTATCAACTGGACACCATATTGCCTTACCAGTTTTGAAGACACTCAAGAATTCCCCTGTCCTGTAAAGTGTCTCATGAAGGTGCTCTACTTCTATAGTTTCATCTAAGTGTCATCCTTCTCCAGTTATCTCTTAGGGAGCCACCTGATTTTAAAATCAATGCTCACACACCAACAACAAAATGTAATTCAGTAGTTAGACTGTTGTGGTCCGAAAACAAGGGAGTCTAGTTAGCATAACCAAAAAACAAAAAAGCATAATTGTAAAACCTGTACCTTAATTAGTGTAAATAATGTGTGTTTATAAGGACTATCTAAAAAAATACAAACACATTGCTATAAAATGAATGTTTGTGTCTCCTCCCCAAATTCATATGTTGAAATCTATTTCCCAATATAAAAAATGTGACGTTGTTACCAAATGTGGACCCACTTGCGGGGGGGTCCCAGATGCTATTACGAGAACTATGCCCCTGCTTTGCCTGCCATCCTTAGAAATAATGGCTTTCAATGGCAGAGTTTGGTGAAAAGGAAAGGACCTATTTATTAAAAAGATATACAGGTTTTGAATAATGACTAAATGTTGCCATTAAATCTCAAAAGCCCTTTAAAACACCCACCAACACACAGAGTCCTGCCTTCCCCCACCACCCCGCCTCCTTTGCCCAGTCAGGCCAGCCAGGCCAGTCAGGAGTGCTGTCTTTCAGAAGAAAAAGAACATAAGTCCAGAGCTAGGCAAGCCTCTTACTGTTCCCAGCGTTACCAAGCAAATGGCCCCATGGAGGGGGACGGGGGCAGATGCTATTATAAAAAACAAAGACCCCCCCTTTCCTTGGGTCCCTTGATTGTATGTCCTTTGCCCACTGCCCTTGGAATTATGGCTCTGAATGGTAGAGTTTGGTGAAAAGGAAAGAAACTACTTATTCCAAAGTTATATAGGTTTGATTAATGGCTAAATGTCACTCTTAAACCTCAAAATCCCTTTAAAACAATCACCAGCATACACACAGTCCTGCCTTCCCTCCTTTGCCCAGTTAGGCCAGTCAGGCCTGTCAGGGGTACTATCCTTCAGAAGAAAAAGAACAGAAGTCCGGGGCTCGGCTAGGCAGGCCTCTCATGGTTCTCAGCACCATACACTGCTTCACCGCGATCTCTAGCTCTTAATCCATAGCTGAGTGGCACCTTCTCAAGACCCACTAGCAAGAGTCCTTTTTCCCCTCTTTCTTCCCATAAGGTCTTCAACCTTTTCCTCAGAGTCTGTGTCCCCTTTTCTCTCCCGCAGGCTCCTCTCTCTCCTCTTCCCTCTCCCAGTTACAGTCTGTATTAAGTCTTTTAAACCTTCCTGATTAGCCTTGGTGATATGAAAAATAACCCTCTTTGCATATGAAGAATGAAGCTATCCTGTTATTGACATGCAAAATGACTCTCTAGGGCCCTGCTCAAGGCTCCCATTCCCCATGGCAGCCCCCCCTGGGGCGGGGAGAATATAATTTTCTTGGACACCCCAGTCTCTGGGCCTCATCACAAATACCCTTTGGGGGGACCCTGGATGTTCCCCATTACACTAGTACCATCTACTGCATTTCCATGATCTCCAGTTCAGAACCTCATGGCACCTTCACATGGCCCCCTAGCAAGAGTCCTTTTTCTGCTTTCCTTCTCACACAATCTTCCTATTGTTGCCTTGTGGCATGGAGCAAACCACCTCCGTGCTCTCATGCACGCCTGCTGTAACTGGAGGAGCCACCTGCTGCATGGCTGCTACATCTTGATTTCCTGCTTCCTAAGCTGTGTGGTCAAAAGAGTCTCCACTCCACTCACAAAACTGCATGGTCAAAAGCCTCTAGCATGGCCACCGCACCTGGGTCTCAGCCCCAGCAGGAATACTACCCTGTAACCCCATCTCCAACTCCTTCAGCAGGTGCTAAAACCTGGGAAGCTGCCTCTCACTTACATCCTGGGTTAAAGTTACACAAACCTTCCTGGTTATCCTTGTTGATATGCAAATAACATTTTTGCATATGAGATTTAAAGCTATGCTGCTGTTATTGACATGCAAAGTGACTCTCAATGCCCTGCTCCCTCTCTCCCATTCTGTATGACAACCTGCTTTGAAGTGGCTGAGAATATGTTTTTCTTGGACACCCCAATTTCTGGACCCCATTACAAATCCCCTTTGGCAGGGGCTAGCTGCACCCTTTACAATGGTTTTTGGAGATGGACCTTTGGTAGGTGATTAGGTTATGAGAATGGAGCCCTCATGAATGGGAGTAGTGGCCTGATATTAAAAAAGTCAACCCCCAGAGAAATTTTCATCCCTTCTGCCATGTGAGGACACAAGAAGTCTGTGTATGAACTGGGAAGCCCTTACCAGATACTGAAACTGCCAATAGCTTGATCTTGGACTTCCATTTCTTTAAGCTACCCAGTTCATTGTGTAGCTTCCAAATTTCAATTGTTTTTAAGCCACCCAGTTTATGGTGTCCTGTTGTAGGAGCCCGAATGGGCTAAGACATTCATTCTCCCATGTGAGTAATTTTTTTAAAGCACTATTTTAGACATGGGTGCTAGAGAGTTTAACAGAACAAATGACCAGATAAGGTACTGGAGGTTGTATGGGGCAGTGAGACAGAAAATAAATAAGAAAGATAGGTAAAGTTTATGATATATTAGAAAGTAAGTGCTATAAGGGAAAGAGTAAGAGGGAAGATGACTATAAAGTGTTGAAGGAAGAGAATTAAAATCTTAAATTGAGCCATGGCTGCTGTGGCTCAGTGAATTGAAGGCTGGCCTCTGAATCAAAGGGTTGCCGATTCAATTCCCAGTGTAGGGCACATTCCTGGGTTACATGCCAGGTCCCCAGTAGGCAGTGTGCAAGAGGTAACCACACATTGATATTTTTCTCCCTCTCTTTCTTCTCTTCACCTCTCTAAAATAAATAAATAAATGTTTAAAAATTTAGATTGAGCAGGAGGAGGTCCATGAGAGGGTCATTTAAATACAATACAAGAGGAAGTGGTGTGTAACTGTAATGGGGTGCAGTTATGGCTCCCCCAAGGGGAGATCTATAATGGTCCAGAATCTGGAGTGTCCAAGAAAAACATGATATTCTCCCACCTCACCCACTACAAGGCAGGCTGCTGTGGGGATGGGAGATACAGAGAGTCAATTTGCATGTCAGTGACAGCAGGGTAGCTTCTCATCTCATCTGCAAAGATGGTTATTTTGCATATCAACAAAGCTAACCAGGAAGGTTTGCATAACTTTAATGCGGGACATAACTGGGAAAGAGCTCCTCCCCCCTCCTGTTACAGGGTATATGCCCTAGAGCTCAGAGATGGTTTACTCTATGACAGGGGAACAATGCAAAGACCATGTGGGAAGGAAAGGAAAGAAAGGACTCTTGCTAGAGGGCCATGAGAAGGTGCCACAGGGGTTTGGATTAAGAACTGGAGATCACAGCAACATAGCTGATGGCACTGCAAACTGCAAGAGGCCTGCCTACCCAGTTTGGAGAGTACCCCTGACTGTCCTGATTGGCCTGATTGGCCAAAGTAAAAAAAAAGTCAGGATTGTGTGTGTTGGTGTGTGTTTTAAAGGGATTTGAGATTTGACAGCAACATTTAGCCATTCGTCAAAATCTGTATAAATTTTGAATAAATAGGACCTTTCTTTCTCACCAAACTTGGCCACCAACAACCATAATCTATAAGGGCAGTGGGCAAAGAACCTACAACAGAGACACCCCAGGGAAGGAGCCCACTGTTTTGGTAACAGTATCTGGCCCCCTCAACAAGTCTATTTGGTAACATAACTATCTAGGGAAACAACATTCTGACAGAAGGAATGGTGTATGCAAAGGCCCTGAGTTTGAAACCTGACTGCAAATGTTTTCAAGGAACAGTGAGAAGGCCATGAGGCAGGAGAAGAGTGAGAGAAGCACAGCAGTGGAAGGGATTGGAGGTGAGAGAGCAGAGTCAGTCCTGAAAGGCCTTGATGGCCAAGGTGAAGACATTTTTTTTTTTAATCTGAGTGAGATGGGAGCCAGTAAAACAGTGACATGATCTGACATGTTTTCACAGTACTACTCTGGCTATTGTGCACCAACTAGACACTCAATGAGGAAGCGAACAAGGAAACTAGTTAGGAAGCTGTTGCAGTAATCCAGGTAGAGATGTGGTTTGAACCCAGGCGGCTGCAGTGGAGATGTGTATATTTATCTTCCTCCCTCACAAAGGTAGAAGTGACAAGATTGATGTAGGGTGTAAGAAAAGCAGAGGAGTCCAGGTTACTATGAGATATGACCTGAGCAAGTCCTCCAACCTTTAAAACTTTCAGGTGAGACACAACACTCAAGTCACCTCTAAGTTGAACATGCCACACACAGCCTGAAGGCAATTTTATCTTTCTCATTATATAGCTTCATTTTCTTTACCAAGACCAGCTTGAAACCAATTTGTTTATAACTTTAAAATCCCATAGGAAGTCTGCTGGCAAAAAGTTTACATCTTCTCCTTCAAAGATGTGCCCTGTGTTAACAGACACAGGGGTTAGTGGCGACTAATGAGATCTTCTCTCACTGCCTGTCCAGACATACACACATTATTTTCTTGAGAGCCAAGGTCAAGCAAAAATGTATTTTTATGTCCCACTGTCCCAAGCAAAATTTCAATATAGACTATTAAAGAGTATCAGTCAATTAGTGAAAGATGAGTAAACTTGCACTGATGCTCCATGCTGAGAGCATGCAAGGATGAGTATGTCTATGTGTCTTTAATATGCACTGTTCTTTAGAGCACCCTAAAATTGGAAGAACACCATAGAGTGATACAGAGGTTAATATGGGAAAGTAAAGCGTAACTGGGGTGAGGTGGATTAGACCTATGGATTTAGGATAGCAAATCAACAAACTGTTATGTACTGATAAAAGAAATTTAAAATAAAATATCTATCTTGAATCTGCCAAAGTACACAACGCACACATTACACACATTTCACACTTGTATCTAGGGAAACATCTTTGGATATTAACCCATTAACCATTCAATAGGAATAGGTTTCTCCCCAAGAGACCTATAATGCTATTTCTCAGTATATTGAACTTATTTTTGGAACAAAAACATTTTAAGAGACACAGTCATGTCCTCTCATATGAAGAAAAAGAATGGTTTTAGTCACAGTTGACCAATAATTCTAAGCCTGATGCATAAGACATCCTGTGAACTGATGTATTTCTTGACGGAGAGGAAGCTTAGTGGCTTGGTCAAAACCTCTGAACAGAAATGGGTTCAAATCCTGTCCATCCCAGTGAAAGTCTTGAACAAATGACTTAAGTTCACTTAGCCTCATTTTCCTCACCTGGAAAATGGGAACAATTAGACCTACCTCCTAGGTCAAATGTGAAAATGAAATGAGGGAAAACAAATTTTAGCTCAGCACAGTGCCTGGTACAAAGTTTCGAGCTTTGTAAATGTTGGTTATAGCCACATCACTCATTGAAAAGACTCAGGATTTGGATGACTGGTTTTACTCTGGCTTCAGATTCACTCACTAACATTGCCTTCAGGGTCTGTTGTGATATCCAATGAATATGACCATGAATATTTAATGACACACAGAGGCTTATTTCAACAGTATGTGTTCCTTTTTCAGACCACAATTTCTTCATTGTTCTGAAGCAGATGTATATGGTTTGCCAGTCATGTTGAAGGAGATTGGTTTCAGGGTTTGGGTCTCAAACATTATGCTAGCACTGGGTGAATTCATGTTTGTAAGATGGTCCCTGGGAATAACATGAGCAGGACTGGGAAAGGGTGAGGAGATATTTTCTGTCCTAATTAGAACAGACTAAGCCCTCAGGTTCCTGCCAACCTAGTGACCTCCTATCCACAGACTGCAGGATTGCGTGTGGAGGGGTCTCGTGGCTGCAATGAGCCTCACATAACCTGAGAGCAAACGGAGAAGACTTTGGGTGCCATTTAGGCCAGAGATTATCAAATTGTGTTCCATGGAGCTCTGGAAGGCGATCCACAGGCCTTGTCACGTTCCCCTACCCTCCTTTTTAATAATATTAATTATCATGATTAGAGCCAGATTTATTGAAAATTTACAATATGCTGGTCACAGTTCTAAGCACTTTGTACTTTGCACATATTACACCCTTACAACAGCTCCCAGAGAAAAGGGAAGTGAGGCATAGAGAGGATAGGTAACAGGTCCAAGGTCACCTTTCTTACATGCAGCAAGACCAGGACTCTGATCCAGGCAGTGTGGGGTCAGGGCTCAGATTCTTAAACATTCAATATTCATTCTCTTTTTTTGTTCAGGTTTCTGTGTAAGATTATATTTTGTTATGTGTGTGCACACATGCATGCATGTGTACACACAGAAATCATTGATCTAGTCTAGAACAGAAGAAACTCCAATGTTCCAGGAGTATTAGGATACCCTGTTCTCTTTGCTGCTTCTTCCTTGGTACTCATTCACCCATATGTTCATTCATTCATTCATTCATTCAACAATTAGTCATACAGTGCTTACCAGTGGAGGGAGAGCAGCCCAGTGGTTCATAGCAGGTACAGCACTGGCCTGACAAAGGGAGAAAGGGGGCTTCTCCTGGGGCAGAAGACATCTCAGAACTAGCAACACAAAATGTAACAGAGGACCTTCATGGTTCTTGACTTAAAAAAAAAACAAGGACATGTTTGAGACAATCAGGGAACATGAACACAGAGGGGTAGTATACGATAGTAAGGATTACTGTTAATTTTGTGAGAGTAATAATAGCATAGATGACCTGTAAAATATGGTCTTTAAAAAATATGGGCTGATTCATTTTTTTAACTGTTTTATTGTTCCAATACATTTGTCTCCATTTACCTGCCACTACTTTCCCTACCCCTCACACTCCCACCTCCCTGTCTCAATCCTTACCCACATAGGCTTCCATCATATGTCCTTCCCACCTATTCCTGGATCTGACCCTTCCTCTTCCCCTCCATCCTTCTTCCCTCCCTCCCCACTTCACGTCCCTGTCAGTTTACTCATTATTTCAATGTTCCTAGTCATAATTTCCTAACCTGCTTGTTTTGATGGTTATGTTCCACTTAGAGGTGAGATCTTATAGTGTTTGTCTTTCACCACCTGGCTTATTTCACTTAGTATAATGCTCTCCAGTTCCATCCATGCTATGGCAAAAAGAAGCAGTTCTTTCTTCCTTTCTGCTGCATCGTATTCCATTGTGTAAATGTACCACAGTTTTCTGACCCACTCATTTACTGATGGGCACTTAGGTTGCTTCCAGCACTTGAATATTGTAAATTGTGCTACTATGAACATTGGAGTGCATAGGTTCTTTTGATTTTGTGTTTTTGGACTCTTAGGTTATAATCCCAGCAGTGGAATTGCTGGAACCAAAGGCAGTTCAGTTTTTAGCTCTTTGAGGAAATCCCACAGTTTTTCACAGTGGCTGCACCAGTCTGCATTCCCGCCAACAGTGTACTAGGGTCCCCTTTTCTCCACAACCTCACCAACACCAATAGTTTGTTGATTGATTTCTTTTTTTTTTTCCTGCTAACCTCATGTGATGTATTTTATTAGATATACAACCACAGAAAAATGACAGCCATTTCAAACTAACTGGTTTAATTCCAGGTGGTACAGAATTCTTGATCGAACAAAGACTGAAGGACACACTTTGACAGGATTCTGGTCTGGGTTTACTCTGACCTCACAGCTAAGATTGAAATGGCAGTGAGAACTAAAGAGATGAGCCACTGCATGACTATTATTTTTTACAAAAGTTTATTCTTAAATGTACAATAGGCTCCAAGACAACACTTCATTCTAGCTATAGGTGGCAAGAGATGTTACGACAGGGAATCCAGATGTTAACACAGGAATGGAATGAAGGATCATCATTGCCCCAGGCATAAGGACAGCTCACTTTTTTCCAGATTTCTTCATTCCACCTGTGGCCAAGGGGCCCTTCCCCGCGGCCTTCGCTTTCAGCTCCTCAAGTTTCTTCTGCTCCTCTTTTTGCTTCTGCTTGAATGCCTTGTCTTCCTCGTCCATCTCCTTGGCCTGCTTCTTGGGCTGCTTCAGGGGCTTCTTCTTGCCACCTTCATGGCCAGACATGGCTCCTGCCGCCCCTTCCCCCTGTTGATTGATTTCTGACAGCCATTCTGACTGGTGTGAAGTAGTATTCTATTATGTTTTAATTTGCATTTCTCTGATGGCTAGTGATGATGAGCATTCTTTCATATGTCTCTGTGCCCCCTGTATCTCTTCTTTAGAGAAATGTCTGTTCAGGTCCTTTGCCCATTTCTTAATTGGATTGTTTGTCTTCCTGGAGTGGAGTCATGTGTGTTCTTTATATATTTTGGAGATCATACCCCTGTCTGAGATATCATTGGCAACTATATTTTCCCATATGGTTGGCTCCCTTTTCATTTTGCTGTTTTCTTTAGCCATGAAGAAGCTTATTATTTTGATGAGTCCCAACTCTTTATTCTTTCCTTTATGTCCCTTGCTCAAGGGCACATATCGGTGAAAATATTGCTGCATGGTATATCTGAGAGTTTCCTGCCTAAATTCTCCTCTAGGACTTTTATGGTGTCATGACTTATAGTTAAGTCTTTTATCCATCTTGAGTTTATTTTTATGTTTGGTGTCAGTTGGTGGTCAAATTTCAATTTTTTGCATGTAGCTGTCCAGCTTTCACAGCACCATTTGTGGGAGAGGCTATTTTTATTCCATTTTATGCTTCCCCACACTTTGTCAAATATTAGTTGACCATAGAAACATGGGTTTATTTCTGGGCTCTCTATTCTGTTCCATTGATCTATGTATCTGTTCTTATGCTAGTACCAAACTATTTTCATTACAGTGGTCTTGTATTACAGTTTGATGTCAGTTATTGTGATCCCTCCTACTTTGTTTTTCTTTCTCAGAATTACAGTGGCTATTCAGGGTTGTTTATAGTTCCACATAAATTTTTAAGTGTTTGTTCTATGTCTGTGAAATATGCTATAGGTATTCTAATAGAGATTGCATTGAATCTATAAATTGCTTTGGGTACTATGGAAATTTTGATGATGTTTTCACTTGATCCATGAACACATTATATGCTTCCATTTATTTGTGTCCTCCTTGATTTCTTTCCTCAGTGTTGGATAATTTTCTGCGTATAGGTTTTTACCTTCTTGGTTAAGTTTATTCCTAGGTACATTATATTTCTTGTTGCTATAGTAAAGGGGATTTTTTTTTCCTGATTTCTGATTCTGATATTTTATTTTTAGTATACAAAAATGCTTTTGATTTCTGAATATTGACTTTTTATCCTGAAGTTTTGCTAAATTCACTTGTTAGTTTGAGTAGTTCTTTTGGTTGAGTATAAGAGGTTTTGCATGTACACTATCATATCTTCTGCAAACAATGATAGTTTTACTTCCTTTTTTCCAATTTAAATGCCTTTTATTTCTATTTATTGACTGATTGCTGTGGCTAGACTTCCAATACTGTCTTGAATAGAAGTGAGGAAAGTAGACATCTCTGTCTTGTTCCTGATCTTAGTGGGAAAGCTTTTAGTTTTTGCCCATAGAGTATGAGGTTGGCTGTAGGATTTTCAAATATGACCTTTATTATGTTGAGGTATCCCCCCTTTGTTCCTACTCTGCTGAGTGTTTTTATCATACATTGGTGCTGTACCTTATCAAATGCTTTTTCCACATCTATTGATATGATCATGTGGTTTTTGTCTTTCCTATTCTTTATGCGATGTATTACGTTTATTGATTTCAAATATTGAAACTTCCTTGTATCCCTGGGATAGATCCCAGTTGACCATGATGGACGATCTTTTTAATATATGGCTGGATGTGATTTGCCAATATTTTGTTGAGGATTTTAGTTTCTATGTTCATCAGTGATGTCCATCTATGGTTTTCTTTCCTTGTTCTTTCTTTATCTGGTTTTGGGATTAGGATGATCCTGGCCTAATAAAAAGAGTTTGGGAGTCTTCCCCCTTCTTGAATTTTTTGGAATAGTCTTTGAAGAACAAGAGTTAGCTTTTCCTTAAGTGTTTTGTAAAATTCTCCCTTGAAACCGTCTGTCCCAGGGATTTATAGTACAGGGAGGTTTTTGTTTTTGTTTTTGTTTTAATTACTGCTTCAATTTCACCAACTGTTATTTCTCTGTCCAGGCTTTATGCTTCTTCTTCATTCAGTGTTGGAGGGTTATATTTTTCTTGAAATTTGTTCATTTCATTGAGATCTTCAAATTGCTTGGCATATCATTGATCATAGTAATTTCTTATAGACTTTTGTATTTCTGTGGTATCAGTTGCTATTTCTCCTCTTTTATTTTTGAGATAATTTATTGGGGTCCTTTCTCTTTTTCACTTGATGAATCTGTTTAAAAACTTGTCGATTTAGTTTATCTTTTCAAAGAAGCAGCTCCTGGATATGTTAATCCTTTGAATTGTACTTTAGTGTCTATGTCATTCAATTATGCTCTGATCTTGATTATTTCCTTTATTTTTCTCACTCTGGGCATTGTTTGTTGTTGTTTCATGACTTCATGAAGCTGGGGGGATAGGTCAATTATTTAAAATGCTTCTTATCTTTTTGAGGTAGGCCTGTATTGGTATGTACTTCCCATCAGGACTGTCCGCTGTGTCCCATAAGTTTGGAGAGTTGTTTTTCCATTTTCAATTGTTTCCAGAAACTTTCTGATTTCTTCTTTGATCTCATTATTAACTCATTAATTGTTATTCAGCGCTATTCAGTCTCCATCAGTTTTAATGTTTTTGAGTTTTTTCCATGAGGTTGGTTTCTAGTTTGAAACCATTTGGTCCAAGAAAATGCTTGTTATGATTTTGACTTTCCTCAGTTTTTTGAGGCTTGTTTTGTGTCCTGTCATATGGTCTATCTTTAAACATGTTCTGTGTGCATTTGAAAAAATATGTATTTTGCTTCTTTTGGATGAAAAGCCCTATATATGTCAGTTAGGTCCATTTGATCTAAAGCATTGTTGAGTTCCACAATATCCTTGTTGGTGTTTTTATTAGAAGATCTATCCATTTTTGACAGTATGCTGTTATAATCTCCTACTATTAGTGTGTTATTGTCTATATCTTGCTCAAGTCCTCCAAGATTTTCCTTATATATTGAGGTGCTCCTATGTTGCATGCATATATGTTTACAATGTTTATGTCTTATTGATGAACTCTTCCTTTGAATATTATAAGGTGTCCTTCTAGATCTCTTTTTATGGACTTTCTTTTGAAATTGATTTTTCTGATATAAGTATTGCTACCCCTGGTTTTTTTTTCCCCTGTTTATTTGCTTGAAATGTTTTTTTGGGTTTTTTTTTCCATCCATCTACTTTCAGTCTGTGTAGGTCCTTTGTTCTGAAGTAGGTCTCTTATAGGTAGCATATGTGTGGGTCATGTTTTCTTATCCATTCAGTTATCCTGTCTTTTGATTGGAGCATTTAATCCACTTATATTTAAAATTATTATTGATAGGTACTTTTTCATTTTGTATTTGTGTTTCTCTCTTTTTCACTCTTTTTCTTCATCTTCTTAAAGCAGTTACTTTGGCATATCTTACAGTGCTGGTTTTTGGAAGTGAATTTTTTTTATCCTTCTCTTGTCTGGGAAACTCCTTACTTTGCCTTCCATTTAAATTGAGAGCCCTGCTTGGTAGTGTTTTCTTGGCTGCAGGCCCTTGGTTTTCATGACTTAGAATATTTCTTGCCATTCCCTTCTGGCTAGTAGTTTTTCTGTTGAGAAGTCAGCTACTAGCTGTTTTGGGACTCCCTTGTATGTTACTGTTTCTCCCTGGCTGCCTTTAGGATTCTCTGTTGGTGTTTGATATATGCCATTTAATGATGATATGTCTTGGAGTAGGCCTCATTGGGTTCCTTTTGAATGGGACCCTGGTGCTTTCAGAACTTACATAACTTTTTCTCTCCTCCAATAAGGGAAGTTTTCCATCAGTTCTTTATCAAACAGGATCTCTATCTCTTGTTCCTCTTCTCATTCTGGTATCCTTATTTTATGGACATTAATATGTTTCAGGTTGTTCTGTTTTTCCCTCAATGTCTCTTCATTATCTTTGAGTCTTTTTTCATCTTCTTTTTCTTTCTGGAAACTTTATTCTACCTTGCCCTGATGTTCACTGATTATATCCTCTGCTTCCTTGAGCCTTCTTTTGAGTCTTTCTACTTTGCTCTTCAATTCAGAAATTGTATTCTTCATTTTCTCTCACCTCTTATTGATAGTTTCTATGTCTTTTTTCATGTGGATATAGTTTGCAATAAATTCTTCATAGTTTCCATATAATTTTTTTGTAATTCTCTCTGAGGACACTGAGCTCATTGAGCTTCCTTAGAACCATTGTTTTGAACTCAATGTCTGTTAGTTTACTCACCTCCCTTTCATTTCATTCTCTTTCTCTGGATTCTTCCTTTCCCTTCTACTGGGGGCTGTTTCTTTGCCTTCCTATTATTTGTGACACTGTTCTTTTTTGCTTCTGCTTCTTAAATTGATCTGTCTTTACTTCTTGACTTTGTGGTGTTAACTTCTATGGTGAGAGGCCAGTTTATTTTCCTTCCTTCCTTCCTTCCTTCCTTCCTTCCTTCCTTCCTTCCTTCCTTCCTTCCTTCCTTTCTTTCTTCCTTCCTTCCTTTCTTTCTTTCTTTCTTTCTTCCTTTCTTTCTTCTTTCCAGATCTGCCTCTGACAATGTCAGCTGTTGACCGTGTCTGACCTTATGCAGTCTTTAAAGGATTTCAAGGAATCTGCTATCTGTATCTGTCACCTCTGGTTTTTAATCATGTTACTTTGCCATTAGCAGTCATGGCAAGGCAGAGTCCCTCCCTTGGTTAGGGCTATTGGGTTCTTTCATGCTGCTGCCACCTAGGGGAGCAGTCTGCCTGAGCAAGATGGCTGCTGCTGTATAGTGGGGAAGTTACCACCAGGATTTTCCTTGCTCTCCTCCCAGTTCTCTCTCCAGTGTCTCCATATCCAGACTCTCCTTAAGTGACTCCAGACCACCCTGCATCCTTTTAGCCAGGGATCTACTATCTGTGACTGCTGCTCTGTCCTCAGCACCCAGGCCTGTGTGATGCCGTGCTGGGGCAGAGCCTCTTGGGGCTGGGCTAATGTGTCCTTTCATGTTGCTGCAGCTCAGGGGAGTTGTCTGCCCAAGCAAGGTGGCAATTGCAGAATGGGGGGTTAGTCAGCACCGGGATTTGCTCTCCACCCTCTCAGTATTCTCCCCAAAGTTTCCTTCCCCAGTCTCAGGCAGTTCCAGACCCCTCTGCTTCTGCTTCAGCTGGAGCCTAGGGTAAGTGGCTGCCATTACAAATTTTTGTGCTCGCCCTTTATATGGCTCCTTGCATCTGCAGCCACCTGTCTCTGGCAGAATGAACCCTGCCACTTTTTAAGAGCTGGCTGTTATCTCTGTGCTTTCTGGGCTCTGGAGCTGTAGGCTGCCGATCCTCATTTATGGTTTAGATCCTGCTCTTCTCAGGGGGGTCCAACTGCCCATTTCAATATCTCTCTGGCGCTGCCACCTATGGATGCCTAGGCCACCATCTCAAGCCTCTACTACACTCCAGAGGTTGTGTCAAAACCAATTCCTCTGTCCGAGGTTTTAAGACTCCCCTCTCACTGTTGTCCATTTGTTTTCCAGGTGATATCTCCACAATTGAGTTGTGATTCCAGGTTGGTCCTGGGAGGAGGTCAGTGTGACTTCCACTCACTCCTCCACCATCTTTAATCACTCAAATCTTTGAAAAATTAAAAAAAAAAAAAAAAAAAAAAAAAAAAGCAGAGCTCTCTTCCAGACCCAGTTCAGCCACATACTGGCTGTATGCCCTTAGACATGTCATTTACACATATGGCCCTGATTTCCTTGCTATGAAATGGTGCTAGCTGATACCTAAATAAAGCAAAATATCTAGCACACAGTAGGACCTTAATAAATGGTAGTTAGATATTTAACAGAGTTTGCTGCCTTCAAATCATTGCTCTAATGATTTTCCAAGGTAACAAGTAGATTATCAGGCACATTCTATACATAGTAGGTCTTCAACAAGTTGAATTCTATTCTGTCTAGCAGACCCTAAAATCTCTTCTTCTCTCAAGAATCTTCCAAGACTAAGCAGAAGAGGACTGGAAAATTCCTCTAGAGCTTCTTGACCAAATTTGAAGACCACTTGTTATAATCACTGAGGTAGACATTGGCTAATTAGTCACAAAACCTGTTCCCTTTTCTTGGATGCATGATTGGATCACACTTCCCAGCCTCTCTTGCTATCTTGTGGCCATGTGACTGAATTCCAGACAAAACATGTGGACAGAAATGGTGAAAGCCCCTTCTATGCTTGGCCCATCAGGACCTCCCTCACTGCCTCTCTGTTTCTCCACGTTCTCTCCCCATCCTCTGAATAGATGCAGACTCTTCCACAGCCCCAGAGTGGAAAGAAGAGCTACAGTATGGAAAGGACATGGGTCTAGGCATCATACTATAAATGACCACCCCAGCAACCAGGAAAACCCTTGTTGAACTGGTTCATGAGAAAGAAGTCAACTTTTGTAGTGTTAAAATACTGGAATTTGGGTTTGTTGATTTCAGCAGCTGACATCTGGAGAATCCCATTCAAAGTCCCCACTTCGGAGGAGACCAAATGGATAAAGTAAACTTGGCTGCTCCAGGGAAAGTGGAATCACCTGTAAATATGAATGTTTTTTATTTCATGGCCATAAAAAAAAAAAAGCCTATGGGTAATTAGCATAGGGAATGCCATCCATAATAATACCTAACATTTCTGAAGGCTTGTTATTTGCCCTACATTGTGTTAAGTACTATCCATACTTGATCTCATGTATTCCTCATAATAATAATAGGCATTAAATATTATTAAGCCTATTTTACCATCGAGAGAACTGAGGGTAATTGAAAATAACATTTTCTTATTTTACAGCAGAGAACTGGCTTTATGTTATGAGACAATGACAATTCCATTTTGTTAGGAAAGGGACAGGAACAGGTCTGTCCTAAGGTACTCTGGGAGCCAACAGGGAACAGGAGGATTCCTGGGTCTCTGAATATGGGAAGAGGAAAATGCCACCAATTCTGGATGGTAGAAAAAGACCAATGACCGGAATTTGAAACATTTACCATATCAGTCCTGCTCAGTGTCATATGCTCAATGTAGACATGTCATTTGTCTATTACCAGTGTTTATCATTAGTGTATCTATGTCTGTGGGTTTGGAAGCTTTCCCCTACCATTTTAGGCCAAGCATTAAATAGATCTCTTTAGAATTCTCAGTGCACTTCACTTATTCTCACTGTGTGAACTCATTCTTCAAATTACTTAACTGTTCTGAGATTCCATTCTCCCATCTGTAGTATAGAAACAGTAAGAACACCAATGTCCTTGGGTCATTGTGAAGATTAAACAATGTAGTGTGTGCAAAATTTTTGGCATGCAATGAGTGCTCAGTCAATTGGTTGTATGTTCAAATGTGTGTGCAGGTACATATTTTCTGTCCACCTACCTATCTTATAGAGATAATAGTAACTCATTTTGTGTCAAAAGAATAGACTAAAACAACATATTTCTAGTCATTACAGCACCTTGCACAGTGACAACACTCAGTGAATCTTAGCTGATGCTATTATTACACACCACCCACCATCCACATTGAACTGAATTGAAAGAAGTCCTGGTTCAAGTCCTAGATCTCCTAGATCAACAACTTTGGTAAGGGAAGCTCACTTTCTTATGCCTCAGTCTTTATGGTAACAGGATGAGGATAATGGGGTTCATACAGAGAATTTTTTAAAATATTGGATAATGTATAAAAATAATCTGTAGATGGAAATAAACATTTAATATGCATGGTTAAAATTAGAGTTATTTGGGGCATGTCCTTTCTATTTCTTGTTGACAGGAAACTGATTTATCTCCTTTAGTCCCCCAGTGCCCAACATAACAACTGACACAGTAAGTGCTCAGTGAGTGCGGCACAATGATTGAATGAATAAATGTGTGAATGTAGGGGCTGAATGTCTAGGACTGTTTTGAGCTGCCAGAACTAAGGCGTTTTGTCTCTGATACAAACTTCCCTTGCAATAATTATCTGCATAACCCACTGACCCAGGAACCCAAGCTTGATTTTCAATAACAGTGGTGGAGATTTCCAAACACTTTTTAATAAACCTAACAAAAATAATTCAATGTCTTATTTTCTAAATGTGTTTACATCTATCAGTGTATTTTATTCGGTCATCCCTCTTATAAAAGCAAGAGTTGTTATATTCATTTTACAAATGTAAAAAATAGAGGGCAAGAAAGGAAATGTTGGGGAATGTCCCATCTGGTTTCAGGGACTGTAGCCCACCAACAGGTGAGAGGGTCCAAAGGCTGGAAATAAGCAAGGAGTTCTTGGGAAAACATGTCACTGAGGAGACAAAACCTGTCCCCCAGCAAGGGTGCAGCCCCTGCCTCCCTTACATCACCCTGCTTGGCCCTGGGAGATGGCTGGTAGTCAATGACGGATAAGATCCCTTGATGGAAGGGACAACCTAAGCCAGACACAGTCATGAATGGGCATCAGGAAAACTTGGGGGATATGGAAAAGGGCTAAAGAACCTCACCCCCAGCTTTTATATGGCCAGAGTTCTCATTCTATCTGAAATAAGTCTCCTTGTGTCTTAGTATCTCTGCCCTACCTGCTGGCTCAGGCTTGAAACAATACTAAAGGCAAGTACAGTCCTAAACTGGATTGGGTAGCTCCCAGGGTCAGGGGTTGGGGAGGAATCAGTCCTAGAAATGTTTCTCTAAGCATGCTTTGTTCTTCCCTATAAAGGTATGATAACCAACTCATACTGAGGTTTACATTATTCATAGACCCTGACCTGAGGCAGATCTATTGTGTTCCTTAAATTGTTATCTATGATTTCCATCTGTTTTCTGTAAACATAGCCTTTTGGCGTTGATTGATGAGCTTTGTTGTATACCCCTGTGCATATGGTTCTCAATCAAAGCCTTTGGACATGGGGTCTCAGGACCTTCTCTACTAGAAGGAAGTGTCAGCCCTCTCCTGGCAGACAGAGAAAAAAATGTCTGGAGTGACTCATTTTGTTTGCCCTCCTCTGTGACAACCCTGGAGCAGGCTCTGCAGGATCAGAGTTCTCTCTTCCACCTCAGCTGGCCCTGGAGAGTGACCCTCAGATCCAGGAGCCCTGTGCTCCTTGCAACAAGGAAATGTAATTTTTCCAATCCTGCAAACCAATGCCTTCTGCAATTTCTAGGAAAAACCTGATTTCACATATTCTTTCCCTCCTCAGGGTATCTTGCTTTAGGGATTTAGTAAATTCCCTCATTGTTGGTGTCCTTTGGTGATCATTTGTTGGATATTTGCTCTACTACCTAAATGGCATCATCTTCTTTACAACTGTCCTGTTTAGAAATCTTGAAATTATCCTGGGATCCTTATCACCTCACATGTTCCTCCAATCTATACCCTACACTCTTGCCCACTTAGGCACTTGCATTCACACACCAGTCACAAAGTTTTGAAACTTTTTATCTATCTCCACTACTCCCATGGTAGTCAGGGACATCATTATGTCTCAAATGGGTGACTTCACTCCTCTGATAAATCACTTTATTCCTACCCCTGAACCCTCTGATCATTTCCTAATGATGAGTGTTTGTTTTTTTTACTTTTTTAAATTTTTGATGTTTTATTATGTCCTATTTTTCTCCCTTTGCCCCCCTCCACTCAGCTGACCTTCTCACTTGCATAGTCACTCTCCAAGCTATTGTCTATGCCCATGCACCCTTCATGTATGTTCTCTGACTAATCCTTTCACTTTTCAATCAGTACCCATACCCCCTGCCTTCTTACCGTTCTCAGTCTATTCCCCAATTTCATAACTCTGGTTCTATTTTGTTCATCAGTTTATTTTGTTCATTACAAAACTCATATAAGTGAGATGATATGGTGTTTGTCATTCACCAACTGACTTATTTCAATTAGCACAATAGTCTCCAGTTCTATCCATGTTGTGACAAAAAGCAGGAATTCTTTTTTTTTTCCACTGCATAGTATTCAACTTATAATGTGCCAGTTTTTGATCCACTCATGTAATGATGGGCACTTAGGTTGCTTCCAAAACTTTGCTACTGTAAATAGCACTGCTATGAGCATAGGGCTGCATAAATTCTTTTAAATTGGTGCTTTGGGATTCTTAGGGTATATTCCCAACAGTGGAATGGATGGGTCAAAATGTTACCAAACAAATGGACCTGTGGAGAGTGGTACCCAAATGCTATTACCAAAACAACGACACCCTCCTTCCCCGGGGTCCCTTGGCTGTAGGTCATTTGTGTGCCACCCTTGGAATTATGGCTCTGAATGGCAGACTTTGGTGAAAAGGAAAGGAACTATTTATTCAAAAATTATACAAGTTTGATTAATGGCTAAATGTGGTCCTTAAACCTCAAAATCCCCCTAACACAACTACCAGCACACACACAGTCTTGCCTCCTGCCGTTTGCCCAGTTAGGTCAGTCAGGCCTTTCAGGGGTACCATCCTTCAGAAGAAAAAGAACAGAAGTCTGGGGCTTGGCTTGGCAGGCCTCTTGCAGTTCTCAGCACCATCCACTGCATTATCATGATCTCCAGCTCTTAATCCATAACCATGTGGCACCTTCTCATGGCCCACTAGCAAGAGTTCTTTGCCCCCTCTTTCTTCCCACGCGGTCTTCACACTGATCCCCAGAGTCCATGTCTCTTTGTTTCTCCTGCAGACTCCTGTCTCTTCTCTTCTCCCTCCAGATACATTCTGTATTTAGTCTTTTAAACCTTCCTGATTAGCTTTGGTGATATGCAAAATAACCCTCTTTGCATATGAAAAATGAAGCTATCCTGTTATTGACATGCAAAATGACTCTCTAGGGCCCTGCTTGAGGCTCCCATTCACCATGGTGGCCCGCCTTGGGGTGGGGAGAACATATTTTTTCTTGGACACCCTTTTTGCTGGTCCCTGTTACAAATACCCTTTTGGGGGGCTCTCACTATGCCCTGTTACAAATAGGCAGTTTAATTTTTAGTTTTTTGAGGAAACTCCATACTGATTTCCACAGTGATGGTACCAGTCTAAATTCCCACCAACAGTGCATTAAGATTTCCTTTTCTCCACATCTTCACCACCACTTTTTTGCTCATTTATTAATGATAGCCATTTTTGCAGCTGTGCAGTGATAGCTCATTGTGGTTTTAATTTGCATCTCTCTGATTGCTAGTGATGTTGAGCATCTTTTCATGTGTATGGGCCATCTGTATGACCTCCTTGGACAAGTGTCTATTCAGGCCCTTTGCCCATTTTTAAAAACTGGATTGTTTGTCTTCCTGGTGTTGAGTTGTGTGAGTTCTATATATTTTCAAGATAATGATTTCTTCAGCAAACTTTTTAATTAGATGTCCCATTTGTTTATTTTTTTCCTTTGTGTCCCTTGTCCTAGGAGATACAGTGGAAAAAAATATTTCTATGTTAGGTATTTGAAATTTTACTGCTTGTAATATCCACTAGGATATCTATGATATTCTGACTTATATTTAAGCCTTTTATCTATTGTGAGTTTCTTCTGTTGTATGGTTTAAGTTGGTGGTTTAGATTTTTTTTGTTTGTTTGTTTTTTGGTTTTTTTGGCATGTACCAGTCCAATTCTCCCAACACCATTTATTGAAGAAGCTACTTTTACTCTGTTGTGTACTCATTCCCCCTTGGTCAACTATTAATTGACCATAAAATACATGGTTTATTTCTGGGCTCTCTATTCTGTTCCATTGATCTATGTGTCTGCTCTTAGGCCAATAGCTGTCTTCTTTCATTACAGTGGCCTTCTAGTATAGTTTTATATGAGGTATTGTATTCTCACCAACTTTGTTATTCTTTCTCAAGATTGCTGAGGATAGTTGGGGTCTTTTTGGTTCCATATAAATTTTTGGAATATTAGTTCTAAATCTGTTAAGTATGCCATTGATATTTTAATAAGAATTGCATTGAATCTGTAGGTTGCTGTAGGCAGTATGGGCATTTCAATGATGTTAATTCTTTAAATCAATGAAGGATATATGCTTACATTTATTTGTATCTTCCTAAATTTCCTTCTTTAATGTTCTATTGCTTTCCAAGTACAGATCTTTTGCCTCCTTGGTTAAATTTATTTGTGGGTACTTTTTGTTTCTGTTGCTATAAGAAATGGTATTTTTTAAACAAACAGTGGGTGCTGGCAAGGTTGTGGAAAAAAGGGAACATTAGTACACTGTTGGTGGTAATGAAGACTGGTGCACCCACTGTGGGAAACAGTTTGGAATTTCCTCAAAAAACTAAAAATGGAACTTCCTTTGGACCTAGCTTTTCCACTGCTAGTATTATACCCTAAGAAGCCCAAAACACCAATTCAAAATAACTCATGCACCCCAATGTTCATAGTAGCACAACTTACAATAGCCAAGTGCTGGAAGCAATCTAAGAGCCCATCAGTAAATGAGCTGATTAAAAAACTATGGTACATTTATACAGTAGAATACTACACAGCAGAAAGAAAGAGCTATTACCCTTTGTGACAGCATGGATGGAACTGGAGAGCATTATGCTAAGTGAAATAAGCCATGGGGTGAAAGATAAATACCATATGATCTCACCTATAAGTAGAACCTAATCAGCAAAGCAAGCAGGCAAGGAACATATGACCAGCAACACTGAAAGAAAGAACTAACCTACAGGGACAGGATGGAGGGAGGTCAGGGGTAGCAGGGAGGGGAAGGGGAAGGGTCAGATCAAGGAACTGGTGTGAAGGACACATGGATGAAGCCAAGGTGGGGAAAAATAAAGGGGAGGAGAGGGGGGGTGGGTGAGACAGGGGAACGTGGTGGTGGATAAATAGAAAAAAATGTATTTGAAAAATTAGAAAAAAGAAATGCTTTTTTTTCCTTAGTTTCTCTTTCTGATGATTCATTGCTGGTGTACAAAATGGCATGGATTTCTGAATATTGACTTTGTATCCTGCTACTTTGCTGAATTCATTTGTTAGATGGAGTAGTTTTCTTATTGAAACTAGATAGTTTTCTACATACATTCTATATACATTTGGATGCCTTTTTTTCTCCTAAATTTCTGATTGCTGTGGCTAGGACTTCCAGTATTATGATGAATGAGAGTGGAGAAAGCAAACATGCTTGTCTTGTTCCCAATCTTAAAGAAAACAATTTTACTTTTTGCAAATTGAGTATGACTTTGGCAGTAGGTATTTTGAATATGGCCTTTATTATATTGAAGTATACTCCCTCTAGTCCCACTTTGTTCAGTATTTTTATTTTAAATTGGTGCTGTATTTTATCAAATGCTCCTTCCACACCAATTGATAAGATCATGAGGTATTTGTCCTTTATAAATTTTTTTCTAATTTTAAATTATGTTCATTCTATTACAGTTGTCTCAGTTTCTCCCCCTTTGCACTCAACCACCCATCCCATCCTGACCCCTCTCATAGTCCATTCTAAATCTGTTGTCCATATGTCATTAATAAATATTCATTGTTCAGTCAGTTCTCCTTCTTTCCACTATTATCTGTCTTCCCTATCTCTTCTGGCCACTTTCAGTCTGCTCCATGTTTCCATGTCTCTGGTTAGTTTTGTTCCTTAGTTTATTTTGTTAAATATATTCCACTTATAAGTGAGATCACATGGTATTAGTTTTTCACTGACTGGCTTATTTCACTTAGTATAATATTCTCCAGTTCCATCCATGTTGTCACAAAGATAGGAGTTCCTTGAACTTTCATTCTTATTTTTAAATGCAGATTGATTTTATTTTATTTCTTTATTGTTCAAATATATTTGTCTCCACCTCCCCCCCACTTCCCCCTGCTCCCCCCACCTCACTCCCTCAATCTTTTCCCACTTTGGCTTTCTCCATAGGTCCTATATACGTGTTTTTTGACTTGACCCTTCCCTTCCCCACCCCCACTTCCTTCTTGATTCTTTTGATTTCTTTCTTCTATCAATATTGTTGGTTATATTTTCCTTGCGTTTATTTTGTTGGTTAGGTTCCACTCATAGGTGAGATCATACAGTATTTCTCTTTCACTCCTTGGCTGATTTCACGTAGCATAATGCTCTACACTTCCATCCATGATGTTGCGAAGGGTAGTAGCTTTTACTTTTCTTCTGCTGCATAGTTTTTCATTGTGTAAATGTACCAAAGTTTTTTGATCAACTCATTTACTGATGGGCACTTAGGATGTTTCTAGCACTTGGGTATTGTAAATTGTACTGCTATGAACATTGGGGTACATAAGTTATTTTGAATTGGTGTTTTGGGTTTCTTAAGATATAATACCAGCAGTGGAAAAGCTAGGTCCAAAGGAAGTTCCATTTTTAGGTTTTTGAGGAAATTCCAAACTGTTTCCCACAGTGGGTGCACCAATCTTCATTACCACCAACAGTGTAGTAGGGTTCCCTTTTCTCCATAGCTTCACCAGCACATGATCTGTTTATGCTGGTCATTCTTACCAGTGTGAAGTGGTATCTCATTGTGGTTTTAATTTACATTGCTCTGATGGCTACTGATGCTGAACATCCTTTCATATGTCTCTGGGCCCTATGTATCTCTTCCTTGGAAAAGTGTCTGTACAGGTCCTTTACCCATTCTTTAATTGGATTATTTGTCTTCTTGGAGTGGAGTCAAGTAAGTTCTTTACACATTTTGGATATCAAACGACTATATGATATAATAACTATATGATAAACTACATGATACATGACTATATGTATAATTGGCAAATATATTGTCACATACAGTTTTTTCCCTTTTCATTTTGCTGATATATTCTTTAACCATGCAGAAGCTTCTTATTTTGAGGTCCTTATGTGAGGTCCCATTTGTTTATTATTTCCTTTATGTCCTTTGATTTAGGGGACATATTGGTGAAAATACTGCTGTGTGCAATATCTGAGTTTCCTGACTGTGTTCTCCTCTAGGAATTTTATGGTGCCATGATTTATACTTGTCTTTTATCCATCTTGTGATAATGTATGGTGTCAGTTGGTGATCAAATGTCAATTTTTTGCATATAGCTGTCCAGCTCTCCCAACACCATTTATTAAAGAGGCTATTTTTACACAATTTATGCTTCCACCCCTTTGTAATATCTTAATTGACCATAGAGACATGGGTTTATTTTAGGGCTTTTTATTCTGTTCCACTGATCTATGTGTCTGTTCTTATACCAGGACCATGCTGTTTTGATTACAGTAGCCTCACAATATAGATTTATGTCCAGTGTTGTGATCACTCCTAGTTTGTTTTTCTTTATCAAAATTGCCGATATTATTTAGAGTTATTTATGGATCTATATAAATTTTTGAAATGTCTTTTCTTTGTGAAATGAGTCATTGGTATTTCATTAGGGATTGAGTTGAATCTATAAATTGTGTCCAGTAGTATGGATATTTTGATGATATTAATTCTTCCAAATCAGAGGAGCTAAGATGGCAGAGAAGTGAATGGGAGTCACACTGACCTATTCCCAAGACCAAACTGGAATTGCGACTAAATAGTGGAGAAATAACCTGGAAAATAATGGAATGATAGAGGGAGAGGAGCCTTGGAGCTGCAGACAGACAGTGGATTCAACTCTCACACATCCCAATGGATGAGAAGTACGGTGCAGGCTCAAGAGTGTGGGCTGGGTGCTCATGAGCACCAGCACAAGAGGGACATTGAAACAGCCAGTTGGATTCCTCTGAGAAGAATAAGGTCTGAACCATAAACAGGGACCCCTAGATTACAGCAGCTGAAACCAGGAAAACGCATAGACAAAAACACAATCCTGAAAAGCTTAGGGGCACTCTCTGCCAGAGACAGGTGGCTGGGGTTGCAAAGAGATATTTAAAGGGCCAACACAAAAATTTGCAGTGGCAGCTGCCCTCCTTGATCTCTAGGTAGAGGAAGCAGCAGAGTAGGCTGGTGCGTGGGAAAAGATTGGTAAGGAAAACTTTGTGAAGAGAACTGAGATGGTAGTTGGCGGAGCCCCAGTGATAACTTACCGCCGACACTGCAGCTACCATATCGCTCAGGCATAAGGGAATCATTTAACCTGCCTTTTGTGTGTTCTGCACACAGGCTGTGCGCATGGGAGCTGAGGGGCTAAGTGTAGACAATCTGGAAGAAATAGAGAATCCTTGGCCAAAGGAGTCACAAAGTTACATAGAGATCCTTGAGGAGAGACTAGAGACAAAGGCTTTGGGGAAAGAACAGGAGGAGGAACCAGGGAGTCCCGACTCCTTCTCCTTTGTGTAGTCTCCATTACGCGGGAAGAGGCCACACCCCCAAAGAGCCAAAAGCTGAAAAGCACACAATAGACAGACAGCCCAAAACCACCCAGTGCAGGTGTGCACACTCGTGCTGAGGGCCGGCAAGGGTTGGCAAACGTGTGTGTGGATCCGCGCGGGCTGGCGAGGGCTCGCTCAGGTTGGCATCAATAGGGCATGCGAGGGAGTGCACAGATGGGCGAGGGCAGGTGAAAACCCACCCGTGTGGGCCCTCGAGTGCACAGAAGCCCAAAGAAATAGTGGATCCCCAGCGGAAGGGGTCACAGAGCTGCCCAGAGTCCCTGGAGGAGAGACTGGAGACAGGATTAATGGGAGAGTCCTGGAGTTGACTTCCTCCCATTTCTGTATTTTCCATTTGGCGAGGGCAGGCAAGCACCCAAAGAGCCAAAAGTGGGGAAAGCACACAATAGAAGACCCTACTAACCTGACCAGTGCCAGGGTGCCTGCTGCCCAGGGGGGCCAGATGAGTACATGAGGTCACGAATAAGCTCCCTGGTCTGGGGCAAGCACATGCGAGCCCAAAAGGGCAGAGGATCCTCGCGGGCCAGGGAGCACTCTCAAGAAGCCAGCATGAGAGTGCAGAGTGACCCACAGAAATAGTGGATCCCGGGCTGAAGAGGTCACAGCGCTGCCCAAACCAGGAGTCAGACACAGACAGTAGACCTCTGGAAGGCTCAAACAAATGACCCAAGGTAATATAAGGTCAACAACTGACATCATCAGAGGCAGGACCAGAAAGAAGAGAAAAGAAAAAAAATTAAAAATAAGTAAATAAATAAAAAGACCTCCCTACTATCATAGAAGTTTAATCCACAGAGTCAGGATATCTACACGGATAAATTGAAGCGGAAGCAAAAATTAATTAATAACTTAATTAATTAATACTCTCTCACAAAAATGGGAAAAAAAAATTCCCCCCAAATGAGTGGAAAATGGAAACCCCCACAGAGACAGCTCAATGAAATAGAGGCAAGAGATCTATCAGATATTGAATTCAAAGCAATGGCTCTAAGGAAGCTCAGTGAGCTCAGCCAGCTCAAAGAGAACTATGAGAAACTGCACAGAAACTATCAGGATCTTACAGCAAACTATATCAGCCTGGAAAAGGACATAGAAACTATCAAGAGGACACAAGAGGATATGAAGAATACCATTTCTGAATTGAAGAACACAATAAAAGGAATCCAAAGAAGGCTGGATGAAGCTGAGGATCGATTCAGTGAGATGGAGACCAAGGTAGAAAGAAGCTCCCGGAAAGAACAAGAAATGGAAAAACATTTCAAAAAGAATAAAGAGGCATTTAGGAAAACCTGAATGCAGGACAACATGAAACGCAATAATATCCATATAATAGGGATACAAGAAGGAGAAGAAGAGGAGCAAGGGATAGAGAACCTCCTTGAAAAAGTAATGATGGAAAATTTCCCTAATTTGAGGAGAGAAAGGCTCTCATGGATCCAGGAGGCACAGAGCACTCCACTCAAGAGGGACTCAAAGAGGTCCACTCCAAGACACATCATCATTAAAGTGGCAAATGTCAAAAACAAAGAGAGAATCCTCAAGGCAGCAAGGGAGAAGGAGAAAGTAACATACAAGGGGGTCCCGATATGCCTAGGAGCTGACTTCTCAACAGAAACACTACAAGCCAGAAGGGAAGGGCAACAAATATTCTAAGCCATGAAAAGCAAGGGCCTACAGCCAAGGCTGCTCTACCCAGCTAGGCTCTCCATTAAAATAGAAGGGGAAATACGGAGTTTCCCAGACAAGAGAAGACTAAAAGAATACATCTCTACCAAACCAGCCCTCCAAGATATGCTAAGGGGACTGGTTTAAGCAGATGAAGGAAAAGAATGAGACAGAGAAGAAGACAGGTATGAAGACAAAAGATGAGTAAGTTTCTATCACTAATATCTCTCAATGTGAATGCACTAAATGCCCCCATCAAAAGACACAGGGTAGCTGAATGGATAAGAAAACATGACCCACACATATGCTGCCTACAAGAGACCCACCTCAGAGCAAGAGACCTACACAGATTGAGAGTAAAGGGATGGAAAAAAAATATTCCAAGCAAATGGGCATGAGAAAAAGGCCGGGGTTGCCATACTTGTATCAGACAAAGTAGATTTCAAAACAAAGGCCATAAAGAGAGACCCAGAGGGGCACTTTATCATACTTAAAGGAAGAATATATCAAGAAGACATCAACATTGTAAACTTATATGTTTCCAATATAGGAGCCCCCAAGTTTATAAGGAATTGTGGGATGACTTCAAAATATAGTCAGCAACACACTGATAGGGGATTTCAACACCTCACTGTCAAAAATGGACAGATCATCCAAACTAAACATTAATAAACATATGGTGGCGCTGAATGACACACTGAATCAAAGAGACTTAACTGACATATATAGAACCTTACATTCCAAAGAAGAAAAATACACATTCTTTTCAAATGCTCATGGCAGTTTTTCAAAGATAGACCACATGATAGGACACAAAGCAAGCCTCAGCAAATTCAGGAAAACTGAAATAATACCAAACATTTTCTCGGACCACAAAGCCTTGAAACTCGAAATCAACCTAAAAGAGAAACTTCACAAACTTGCAAACTCATGGAGACAGAACAGTACACTATTAAACAATGAATGGGTCAATAATGAGATAAGAGAAGAAATCAAAAAATTTCTGGAAACAAATGAAAATGAACACACAACAGTCCAAAACCTATGGGACACAGCAAAGGCGGTCCTGAGAGGGAAGTTCATAGCAATACAGGCTTACCCAAAAAAGATAGAAACATTTCAAATAAAAGACCTAACACTACAACTTCAAGAACTGGAAAAACAACAACAGATAAATCCCAGAGCAAGTAGAAGGAAGGAAATAGTCAAGATTAGAGCAGAACTGAATGACATAGAGACAAAAAGAACAATTCAGAGGATCAACCAATCCAGAAGCTGGTTCTTTTAAAAGATCAATAAAATTGACAAGACTTTAAGCAGACTCATCAAGAAAAAAAGGGAGAGGGCCCAAATAAATAATATCAGAAATGAAAGAGGAGAAATAACAACTGATACCACAGAAATACAAAGGATCGTCAGAAACTACTATGAACAATTACATGCCAAGAAATTTGAAAATCTTGATGAAATGGACAAATTTTTAGAAAAGTGTAATCTTCCAACACTGAAGGAGGAAGAAACAGAAAGCTTGAACAGACTGATAATATCTGGGGAAATTGAAGCAGTCATCAAAAAACTCCCAGCACACAAAAGCCCAGGGCCAGACGGTTTCCCAGCAGAATTTTACAAAACATTTAAGGAAGAGCTAACCCCTGTCCTTCTCAGACTATTCCAAAAAATCCAAGAGGAGGAAAGACTCCCAGACTCTTTCTATGTGGCCAGCATCACCCTGACCCCAAAACCAGATAAAGACGCTACAAAGAAGGAAAACTACAGGCCAATTTCGCTGATGAACATAGATGCTAAAATCGTCAACAAAATATTGGCAAACCGCATCCAGCAATACATTCAAAAGATTATCCACCACGATCAAGTGGGATTCATCCCAGGGATGCACGGATGGTTCAATATACGCAAAACAGTAAACGTGATACATCACATAAATAAAAGAAAAGACAAAAAACACATGATTATTTCGGTAGTTGCAGAAAAAGCATTTGATAAGGTACAGCGCCCATTTATGATCAAAACACTCAGCAAAGTGGGAATAATTGGATCATTCCTCAACATAATAAAGGCCATATATGAAAATCCTACAGCCAATATCATACTCAACGGGCAAACACTGAAAGCTTTCCCACTAAGATCGGGAACACTACACGGATGTCCGCTCTCACCGCTTCTTTTCAACATCGTATTGGAAGTCCTCGCCAAAGAGGTCAGACAAGAGAAAGAGATAAAAGGCATCAAATAGGAAAGGAGGAAGGAAAGCTATCATTGTTTGCAGATGACATGATAGTGTACATAGAGAACCCTGTAGACTCTACCAAAAAACTCCTCAACCTAATGAGTGAATTTGGCAAAACAGCAGGATACAAAGTCTACATTCAGAAATCAAAGGCATTTTTGTACACCAGCAATCCAATAGAAAAAGAAGAAATCAGAGAAAAAATACCATTTGATATAGCAAGAAGGAAAATCAAGTACCTAGGCATATATTTAACCAAAGATGTAGAAGACCTGCGTGCAGAAAACTATACAACATTGAAGAAATAAATTAAGGAAGACAGAAATAAATGGAAGCATATACTGTGCTCATGGATTGGAAGAATTAATATCATCAAAATGTCCGTACAGCCCAAAGCAATTTATAGATTCAACACAATCCCTATTAAGATACCAATGCCTTATTTCACAGAAATAGAACAGACATTTCAAAAATTTATATGGAACCGTAAATGACCCCGAAGAGCCTCAGCAATTTTGAGAAAGAAACACAAAGTAGGAGAGATCACAATACCGGACATCAAACTCTACTACAAAGCCACTATATTCAAAACAATCTGGTACTGGCACAAGAACAGACCCATAGACCAGTGCAACAGAATAGAAAGCCCAGAAACAAGCCCAGGTCTATAGGGGCAACTAGTATTTGACAAAGGGGGCAGAAGCATAAAATGGAACAATAATAGCTTCTTCAACAAATGGTGTTGGGAGAGCTGGACAGCTACATAAAAAAAAAAAAAATGAAATTGGATCATCAGCCGACACCATACACAAAAATAAACTCAAGGTGGATAAGAGACTTAAATATAAGTCGCAACACCATCAAAGTCCTAGAGGAGAACATTGTCAGGAAACTCTCAGATATCCCACGCAACAATTTTCTCACTGATATGTGTCCTTAAGCAAGCGACATAATGGAAAGAATAAAGAAGTGGGACCTCATCAAAATAAGAAGCTTCAGCATGGCTAAAGAAAACATCAGCAAAATTAAAACAGAGCCAACCACATGGGAAAGTATATTCACTAATGATACATCAGATAGAGGTTTGATCTCCAAGATATATAAAGAACTCACTCGACTCCACTCCAAGAAGACAAACGATCCAATCAAAAAGTGGGCAAAGGACCTCCTGGGCAGACGCTTTTCCAAGGAAGAGATACAGAGGGCCCAGAGACATTTGAAAGGATGCTCAGCATCAGTAGCCATCGGAGAAATGCAGATCAAAGCCACAATGAGATACCATCTCACACCAGTCAGAATGGCCATCATAAACAGATCAAGAAACAACAGGTGCTGACAAGGTTGTGGAGAAAAGGGAACACAATACACTGTTGGTGGGAATGCAAACTGGTACAGCTGTTGTGCAAAGCAGTGTGGAATTTCCTCAAAAAAACTGAAAATGGAACTGCCTTTTGATCCAGTGATTCCCCTGCTGGGACTATACCCTAAGAATCCCAAAACACCAATTCTAAAGAACCTATGTACCCCAATGTTCATAGCAGCACAATTTACAATAGCCAAGTGTTGGAAACTGCCTAAATACCCATCAGTAGATGATTGGATCAAAAAATTATGGTACATTTACACAATGGAATACTATGCAGCAGAAAGAAAAAAAGAACTACTAACCTTCGTGACAGCATGGATTGAACTGGAGAGCATTATGTTAAGCGAAATACGCCTGGGGGTGATAGACAAATCCCACATTATCTCACTTATATGTAGAACCTAACCAACAATACAAAGATGCAAGGAAAATAAGAGCAGCAATACTGAAAGGAAAAGAAACTAACAGAGACAAGAGGGGTGGAGGGAGCGGGGAACGGGGGTAAAGGAAGGGTATGGGAAGGTCGGGGAAAGTGTAGCAAGGTCTCATGGACAAAACCAAAGGGGAAGGACTGAGTGGGGGGAGGGGGCAGTGGAAGGTGTTGGGGGGAAGGCAGAGACAAACATATTTGAAAAAACAAAGAAAATAAATGAAATGAAAAAAAATTCTTCCAAACCATGAACACGGTATATGATTCCATTTATTTGTGTCTTCCTTAATTTTTTCTTCAGTGTGGCACAGTGTTCTGCATACAGTTCTTTTACGTCCTAGATTGAGTTTATTCTTAGGTACTTCATTTTGCTTGTTGCTCTAAGAAATGGGATTTCCCCCCTGATTTCTGCTTCTCATATTTCATTGCTGGTGTGCAAAAATGCTTTCAATTTCTGAATTTTGACTTTGTATTCTGTTGTTTTGCCTAATTCACTTATTAGGTCGAGTAGTTTTTTGGTGGATTCTATATGATTCTCTATGTACACTATCATGTCATCTGCGAACAATAATATTTTCATTTCCTTTTTTCCAATTTGGATATGTTTTATTTCTTTTTCCTGTCTGATTTCTGTGATTAGGACTTCCAGTAATATGTTGAATAAAATGGTGAAAGCAGATATCCTGTTCTTGTTCCCAATCTTAGTGGGAAAGCTTTTAGTTTTTGCACATTGAGTATGATGTTGGTTGTAGGTTATTTACATATGGCCTTTATTATGTTGAGGCATGCCCCCTTTATTCCCAGTTTGCTGAGTATTTTTACCATTAATCGGTGTTGTACCTTATCAAATGCTTTTCCTGTATCTATTGAGATGATCACATGGTTTCTGTCTTTCTGTTTCTTTATGTGAAGTATGTTTATTGGTTTTCGAACACTGACTAATCCTTGCATCCCTGGGATGAATACAAATAATCATGGTGGATGATTCTTTTAAGGTATTGCTGGACGTGATTTGCCAATATTTTATTGAGGATTTTAACATCTATATTCATAAGTGATATTGGCCTGTAATTTTCTTTCTTTGTTGTGTGTTTATCTGGTTTTGTGATTAGGATGATGCTGGCCTCATAAAAAGAGTCTGGGAGTCTTCCCTCCTCTTGGATTTTGGAATAGTCTGAGATGGACAAGGGTTAGCTCTTCCTTAAATGTTTTGTAAAATTCTTCTGTGAAAACGTCAGTTCCAGGCTTTTCTCTCCTGGTAGTTTTTTTAATTAGTGCTTCAATTTTACCAGCTGTTATCAGTCCATTGAGGCTTTCTGCTTCTTCTTCATTCAGTGTTGGAAGGTTACATTTTTCTAGAAATTTTTCTATTTTACTGAGGTTGTCAAATTTTTTTGGCATATATTTGCTCATAGTAATTTCTTACAATCCTTTGTATTTCTTTTGTATCCGTTCTTATTTCCCTCTTTGATTTCTGATATTTATTTGGTTCTTCTCCCTTTTTCTCTTGTTGAGTCTGCTTAAAGGCTTGATGATATTTTTTTATCATTTTAAAGAAGCAGCTCCTGGATTGGTTGATCTTTTGAATTGTTCTTTAGTCTCTATGTCATTCAATTCTGGTCCAATCTTGATTATTTCCTTGCTCTGTATGTGGTTTGTTGTGTTTCTCTAGTTCTTGAAGTCATTTATTTGAAATATTTCTATATTTTTTTAGGTAGTCCTATATTGCTATGAGTTTCCTTCTCAGGAGTGTCTTTTCTGTGTCCCATTAGTTTTGAACTGTTGTGTGTTCATTTTCATTTGTTTCCAGAAAGTTTTTGATTTCTTCTTTGATCTCATTATTGACCCATTCATTGTTTCATACTGTGTTTTTCAGTCTCCATTAGTTTGAATGTTTCTGATATTTTTCTGTGAGGTTCATTTCCACTTTCAAGCCCTTGTCGTCCAAGAAACTTCTTACTATTATTTCAATTTTCCTGAATTTGTCGAGACTTATTTTGTTTCCAGTCATGTGCTCTAACTTTGAAAATTTCTGAGTGCATTTGAAAAGAATGTGTATTTTGCCTTTTTGGATGGAAAGGTTGTATATATATTAGTTAAGTCCATTTTATCTAATGCATCATTCAGTTCCACAATATCCTTGTTACATTTTGTTTAGAAGATCTGTCCATTTTTTACAGTGGGTAGTTAAAATCCCCTACTAACAGTGTGTTGCCATCTAATTCTTACTTGAAGTCCTCCAAGATTTTCCTTACATATTTGGGTACTCCTATGTTGGGTGCATATATGTTTACAGTGTTTATGTTTTCCTGACAGATTCTTCCTTTGAGTATTATAAAGTGTCCTTCTGGTTCTCTTTTTATACCCTTTGTTTTGAAATCTTTTTTGTCGTATGTAAGTATTGCTACTTCTGAATTTTTTCCTATTTGCTTGGAATATTTTTTTCCATCCCTTTAGTTTCAGTCTCTGAAGGTCTTTTGTCCTGAGGTGGATTTCTTGTAGGCAGCATATTGCGAGTCATGTTTTCTTATCCATTCATCTGTCCTCTGTCTTTTGATGGGGGCATTTAGTCCTTGTACATTTAACTTTTTTATTGATCGGTAGTTATTCATGTCTTCCCTTTGCACTTGTGTTCTTCTCTTTCTCATTCTTTTTCTTCATCTTCTTAAACCAGTCCCTTTACCATATCTTGTAGTGCTAGTTTGGTGAAAATGTATTCTTTTACCTTCTTTTGTCTGGTAAACTCTTTATTCCACCTTCCTTTTTAATTGAGAGCTTTGCTTGGTAGAGCAGTGTTGGTTGTAGGCCCTTGTTTTTAATGATTTGGAATATTTCTTGCTGTGCCTTTCTGGCTTGTAGTGTTTCTGTTGAGAAGTCAGCTCCTAGTCATATCAGGGCTCCCTTGTATGTTACTCCCTATTTCTCCCTTGCTGCCTTTAGGATTCTTTCTTTGTTTTGGAAATTTGCCATTTTAATGATTATGTGTCATGGAGTTGGCCTCAATGGGTTCCTCTTGTATGGGGCCGTTAGTGGTTCCTGTACTTCTGAGATTTTTTTCTCTCCTTCAACTAGGGAAGTTTTCCATCATTCCTTTTTCAAAAATGTTCTTTCTCCTTTGTTCATTTTCTTCTCCTTCTGGTATCCCTATTATACAGATATTATTACATTTCAGGTTGTCCTACAGTTCTCTAAGTGCCTCTTCATTCTTTTTTGGACTTTTTTCCCATATCTTCCTCTTTCAGGAAGCTTTTTCTCCCTTGTCCTTCAGCTCACTGATTCAATCTTCTGCTTCATCTAGCCTGCTTTGATTCCTTGTACTGTGTTCTTCAATTCAGAAATTATATTCTTCATTTCCTCATATCTCCTATTGAAAGTTTCTATGCCCTTTTCATGTTGATATAGTTCCCAGTAAATTCCCTATAATTTCCCTGTAATTTTTCATTATTCTCTTTGAGCTCACTGAGCTTGTTGAGCTTCCTTAGAACCATTGTTTGGAACTCAGTATCTAATAGTTTACTTGCCTTTATTTCATTTAGCTCTGTGTCTGGGAATTACTCCTTTCCCTTTGATTGGGGGGTGTTTCTTTTCTTTCCCATTATTTGTGAGACTCTTCTTTTCTGCTTCTGCTTCTTAGGTTTATCTGCCTCGGTTTCCTGACTTTGAGTTGTGAACTTCTATGGAAGAAGATGTGTTGTTGTTGTTGTTGTTGTTGTTGTTGTTGTTTTTCCCTCTCTTTTTTTCTGGGCCTGCCTCTTATGATGTCAGATGTTGACCTCATCTGACATTTGGCAGTCTGTTTGAGACTTCCAGGAATCTACTCTCTGTTTTTGTCTCCTGCAATTTTAACCTAGTCACTCTGACCTCAGCCATCATCCTTAGGCACCACAAGATGGGGGAGTGCCTCCAGAAGTCCAGGCTATTGTGTCCATACTGGCTGCTGCCCCTCAGAGGAGTGATCTGCCTGAGCAGGATGGGAGCTGAGGAGTGGGGGATGAGTCAACACCCAGCTCCCCCTGGCTACTCCCTCAGTCCTCTCACCAATGCCTCCTTCTCCCATGTCTCCTCAATTATCTCTAGACATCTCTGTGTCCCCTTTAGCCAGGGATCTACTCTCTGAGAAGACCTCTCTGCTCTCAGCCTCCAAGCCTGTGTTCAACTCCTGGTGGGGGCAGAGGGCCTTGAGGGTAAGGCTATTGTTTTATTTCCCACTTCTACCTCTCCAGGGCATGGTCTACTTGTGCAAAATAGGTACTGGGAATGTGGGAGGAATCAGCACCAGGATCTGCTCGGCTACTCCCTCAGTTCTCTCCCCAAGGCCTCCATCTCCAGTCTCTCTTCAAGTGTATTTTGGGAGCTCTGTGTCTCGTTTAGCCAAGGATCCACTTTCTGTGCCTGCCGCTCTGCACTCAGTAACCAGTCATGCGTGCAACTCCTGGCTGAGCACAGCCCCCTGAGGATGATGCTATTGAGTCCTTTATGCCTGAACAAGATGGAAGCTGAGGATTGGAAGGCATCACCACTGGGGCCCTGCTGGCCACTGTCTCAGTTCTCTCCTCAAGATTTTCCTCACCAGTCTCTCCTCAGGCAGCTTCAGCCCACTCTGCCCCCGCTTTTGCCCAGACACCAGGTAGGTGGCTGCCACTGCAAATTTTTGTGTTGGCTCTTTAAACATCTATCTGTGTCTCCAGCTACCTGTCTCTGGCAGAGAGTAACACTGCTGTTTTTCTCAGCTGGCTGTTATCTGTGTACATTTTGGGCTCTGGTGTGGTAGGCTGGAGATCCCCACTTATTGTTTAGACCCCACTCTTTTCAGGAGATCCAACTGGCCATTTCAATAGCCTTCTGTTGCTGCTGCCTGTGGGTGCCCAGTCCACTTTCTTGCATTTCTACAGCACTCTTTACCAGTTAGGTTTTGCTAAAGCTGATTCTTCTGTCTGCGCAAGGTTGTAAGGCTCCTCTTGCTATTTTTCAGTTATTTGTTCCATGCGATTTCTCCACAATTTAGTTGTAATTACAGGTTAGTCCTGGGAGGTCAGTGTGACTTCCATTCACTCCTCTGCCATCTTGATCCTCTTCCTTCATTGTGTTTATGTGATGTATCACATTTATTGATTTTTGAATATTATACCATCCTTTCATCTTTGTAATAAATTCCACTTCATCATGGTGAATGATCTTTTTAATATATTGCTGGATCCAGTTTGTCAGTGCTTTGTTCAGGATTTTGGGATCTATGTTACTCAGGGATATGAACCTATATTTTCCTTTGTTGTGTCTGTACCTGATTTTGGGAAAAGGATAACACCGGTGGTGGTAAATGCCTGGCCTGGTTTCAGAAGCTGTAACCTGCTGACACACTGGAAGGCTCCAAGGCTGGAGATAATCAGGAGGCCTTGGATAAACAGGCTCCTGAGGGGACTTGGCCTGCCCTACCCCCCTTCTGCAGGGGCATAGCCCCTGCCTCTCTGCTTTGCCATGGCTGGTCAATTAGCCCATGATGGGTAAGGGACCTCACGCTGAGGTTTTCAACCCAAGACCAGTGTTGGCTCAATTTTGGCAGCAGATGAGAAGCTGGGGGACACAGAGAAGGGGAAAAAAGGCTCCCACACCCCTCAGCTTGGCTTGGACATGGCCAGAGTCCTTATTGCAGATGAGAAGCAGTCTCCTTATCTCTTGGTGGTTCCTTCCCCCTCCTGGCTCGGGCTTGAAACAATGCAGGGGAAAAACAGCCCTAAATCAGACCTGGTGGATTCTGGGTAATCAGGCCTGAAAATAAATTCTATAGAGTGTGCTCTGTTCCTCCCTCAAATCTCTGGTCAGCTCATGCTGAGAAGGACATTCACATTATTTACATCCCTTTCCTTGTCAAGACATTTGCTTTATTTACACCTTTTATCCTATATCTTTAAGACACCTTTAAGTCTACTTCCCCCTTATCGATAGTCTCTATTGATTCTTGTTCTCTCTCAGACCCAGTGATCAGACTCAGATCACTGATTTCCTGTTACTTGTTTTCCTAAAGGTATCTATTCTCTGTGAAACTTGTCTTGCGAATGTAATGAGTATACGTATGCTTTCCTATTATACTCCATTGATAAGACTTTCAATAAAAGCCTTGGAAGAAGGGGCAAAGGGGCCTTTCCCATCAGGGAGATGTGCCACAGCCTTCTGTGGTAGGAGAAAAGTGGCCCCGTTTGCTCTCCTGGCAAACAGAGAAGTGTTTGTACCTTTGTGTTTGTCCCTCTCATCCTTGACGACCCCGGGACAGGGCTCTGTGGGTTTCAGAGCCCTGCTCCCAACTCAGTTGGCCCCAGACAGTTTCCCTCAGATTTCCGGGAGCGCTGCACTCTCTGTGGTGCTCCCCAGCCCTGGCATTTCCCCTATAGTAGGACGCGCAGTGCAACACACTGACCTGTTGAAAAAAAGTTTAGGTGTGTTCTCTCTTCCTGGATATTTTGGAATAGTTTAAGTGTTAGTTTTTCTTTGAATGTTTGGTAGAATTTGCTTGTTAAGCTATATTGTCAAGGACTTTTGTATGCTGGGTATTTTTTGAGTACTGCCTCAATTTTGCTAGTTGTTATTGGTGTACTCATGTTTTTGGCTTCTTCCTGATTTTGTTTTGGAAGATTGTATGTTTCTGGGTATTTATCCATTTTATCCATAGCAAATTAAAATTTAAAATATAATTTTCCATAGACATTCCATCATGAAATGTATAACATAGGTCCCAGAAAACCTTCCAATACAAATTAATTTAATTGATAATTATAGCAATATTTACTCAGCACAAAAAACTTAATTTTTAGAAACTGTCTCATTTAATTTTCTTTTTTTTTTTATTGTTCAAACTTGGAATAAAGTTGTTCATAGTAATTTCTTAAAATCCCTTGTATTTCTGTGGTATTGGCTGTAATTTCTCCTCCTCCTTTTCTGATTTTATTTATTTGGGTTGTCTTCTTTTTCTTGATGAGTTTGGTTAAAGCCTTGTCTATTGTTTATCTTTTCAAGAAACAGCTCCTGAAATTATTGATCCTTTGATTGTTCTTTCAGTCTCTATGTCATTTAATTCTGCTCTAATCTTGACTATTTCCTTCTTTCTACTCATTCTTGGCTTTGCTTGTTGTTGATCTTCCAGTTCTTGGAGATGTACAGTTATGTTGTTTATTTGAAATATTTCTATATTTTTAGATAGGCCTGTATTGTTATGAACTTCCTTCTTAGGGCTGCCTTCACTGTATCCCATAGGTTTTGGACTATTGTGTGTTCACTTTAATTTGCTTCCAGAAACTATTTGATTTCTTCCTTGATCTCATCATTATCCCATTCATTGTCTAATAGCCTGCTACTCAGTCTCCATGAGTTTGAATGTTTTTGAGTTCTTTGGTTGGTTTCTGGTTTCAAGCCCTTGTGGTCCAAGAAAAGCTTGTTATGACTTCAATTTTCTTGAATTTGTTGAGGCTTGTTTTTGTCCTATTGTGTGGTCTACTTTGAAAATGTTCCGTGCGCATTTGAAAAGAATGTGTTTTTTTCTTATTTGGGATGAAGTGTTCTATACATATATCAGTTAAGTGCATTTAGTCTAATGCGTCATTCAGTTTACAAATCCTGGCTGATATTCTGTTTGGAAGGTCAAACAGTCCCAGAACCCCCATTCCAATAGGCACTGGGTGGGCTGGGATGAATACAATGGATGAACCAAAAGGAACTACTTGATTCCTTCCATGTCTAAAACATCAAATTTGCATTTTCAGTGGCATAGCCTATGATTCCTTTACTTGGGTTCCAAACATAAGAAGGTCAGGGTCTAGGAATTTAAAATATAATTTTCCATAGACATTCCATTATGAAATGTGTAATATAGGTCCCAGAAAACCTTCCAATACAAATTAATTTAATTGATAATTATAGTAATATTTACTCAGCACAAAACACTTAATTTTTAGAAACTGTCTCATTTAATTTTCCTTTTTTTTTTTATTGTTCAAATACATTTGTCTCCATTTACACTCCACCACTTTTCCCTGCCCCACCCAGCCTCACTTCTTCCCCTTAAACCTTCCCCACCTTGGTTTCCTCCAAGTGTCCTTCACACCTGTTCTTTCATCTGACCCTTCCTCTAGCCATTCTAGCGACCCACCTAGGAAATCTCCCTCATATCCTTGTCAGTTTCTTCTTTCTTTCAATGTTGCTGGTCATATTTTCCTTGCTTGCTTGCTTTGCTGATTAGGTTCCACTTATAGGTAAGATCATAAGGTATTTGTCTTTCACCACCAGGCTTATTTCACTTAGCATAATGCTCTCCTGTTACATCCATGCTGTCACAAAGGGTAGTAGTTCTTTCTTTCTATTGCATAGTATTTCATTGTATAAGTTGGTATTTTAATAGGGATTGCAATCAATCTATAAATTGCTTTGGGTAGTATGGACATTTTGATGATGTTAATTCTTCCAATCCATGAACATGTTATATGCTTCCATTTCTTTGTGTCTTATCTTCCTTAATTTCTCTCTTCAGTGTCATATAGTTTTCAGTGTACAGGTCTTTTACTTCCTTGGTTAAATTTATACTGATGCACTTTATTTTTCTTTTTTCTATAGCAAAGGGATTTTTTTCTGATTTCTGCTTTTGATATTTCATTGTTGGTGTGCAAAAAATGTCTTCAATTTCTGAATATTCACACTGTACTCTAAAGTTTGTCCAAATTCACTTATTAGGTCAAGTAGTTTTTGGATCAAGCCTATGTTTTCTATGTACACTATCATGTCATCTGAAAACAATGATAGTTTTACTTCCTCCTTTCCTATTTGGATGTTTTTTGTTTCTTTATGCTGTCTGATCACTGTGGCTAAGACTTCCAATACTATGTCGAATAGAAGTGGTGAAAGCGGATATCCTTTTCTTGTTCCTGATCTTAATGGGAAAGCTTTTAGTTTTTGCCCATTGAGTATGAGGTTGGCTGTAGGTTTTTCTATATGGCCTTTATTATGTTGAGGTATGCCCCCTTTATTCCCTCTCTGCTGAGTTTTTTTTTTTTAATTATAAATGGGTGTTTTGACTTATCAAATGCTTTTTCCACATCTATTGATATGATCATGTGGTTTTTGTCTTTCCTTTTGTTTATGTGATGTATTACATTTATTTGTTTTGTGAATAGTGAACCATCTTTTTATCCCTGGCATGAATCCCAATTGATCATGGTGGATGATCCTATTAATGTATTGCTGGATGTTGTTTGTCAATATTTTGTTGAGGATTTTAGCATCTATTTTCATCAGCAATATTGGCCTGTAGTTTCTTGGTGGTGTCTTTATTCGGTTTTGGGATTAGGATGATGCTTGCCTCATAATAAGAGTTTGGGAGTCTTCCCTCTTCTTTCATGTTTTGGAATAGTCTGTGAAGGACAGGGGTTAACTTTTCCTTAAATGTTTTGTAAAATTCTCCAGTGAAACCATCTGGTCCAGGGCTATTGTGTGCTGGGAGTTTTTCGATTACTGTTTCAATTTCACCAGCTGCTATTGGTCTGTTCAGGCTTTCTACTTCCTCTTCATTCTGTGATGGAAGGTTATAGTTTTCAAGAAATTTCTCCATTTCATTGAAGTTTTAAATTATTTGGCATATAATTATTCATAGTAATTTATTACATACTTTTGTATTTCTGTGGTATCAGTTGATATTTCTCTTGTTTCATTTCTGATGTTATTTTTTTGGGTCCTCTCCCTTTTTTTCTTAATGAGTTCGCTTAAAGGCTTTTTGATTTTGGTTATCTTTTCAAGGAACCAGCTCCTGGATTGGTTGATCCTTTGAATTGTTCTTATAGTCTCTATGTCATCAATTCTGCTCTGTTCTTCATTATTTTCTTCTACTTGCTCTAGGCTTTGTTTATTGCTGTTTCTCTAGTTCCTGAAACGAGAGTGTTAGGTAATTTCTTTTAAATTTTTTTTATTTATTTATTTATTTATTTTAGGTAAATCTCTATTGCTATGAACTTCCCCTCTCAAGACTGTCTTCTCTGTGTCCCATTGATTTTGGACTGTTGTGTGTTCATTTTCACTTGTTTCCAGAAAGTTTTGATTTCTTCTTTAATCTCATTATTGACCCATTCATTGTTTAATAGTGAGCTATTCAGTCTTGATGAGTTTGAATGTTTTTGATTTTTTTCCTTGAGGTTGGTTTCTAGTTTCAAGTACTTGTGGAATAAGAAAATGTTTGTTAGGATTTCAATTTTCCTGAATTTGTTGAGGCTTGCTCTGTGTCCTATCATGTAGTCTGTCTTTGAAAATGTTCTGTATGCCATTGAAAAGAATATGTACTTTGCTTTTTGGGGATGAAACGTTGTATATATTTCAGTTAAGTCAATTTGATCTAATGCATCATTCAGTTTCACAATATCCTTCTTGATTTTTTGTTTGGAAGATCAATCCATTCTTCATATTGTGGTGTTACAATCCCTTACTATCAATGTGTTACCATCTAATCTTTTGAAGTCCTCCAAGATTTCCCTTATATATTTGAGTGCTCTTATGTTGGGTGTATATAGGTTTATAATGTTTACATTTTCTTGATGAATTCTTCCTTTCAGTATTATAAAGTGTCCTTCTCAGTCTCTTTTTATGGCCTTTGTTTTGAATTCTATTTTGTCTGGTATAAGCATTGCTACCCCTGCTTTTTTTTCCCTATCCAATTGCTTGGAATATCTTTTTTCCAGCCATTTACTTTCAGTCTGTGTAGGTCTTTTGTTCTGAGGTGGGACTTTTGTAGGCAGCGTATGTGTGGGTCATGTTTTCTTATTCATTCAGCTATCCTATGTCTTTTGTTTGGGGCATTTAATCCATTTACATTTTAAGTTATCATTGATAGGTACTTACTCATTTTTTCCCTTTGTACCTGTGTTCTTCTCTTTCTCACTTTTTTTCTTCATGTTCTTAATGCAGTCCCTGTAACATATCTTGTAATGATGGTTTGGTGGATTGTTGACTTTCAGCTTTTTGTCTGGGAAACTCCTTATTTCTCCTTCCATTTTAATTGAGATCCTTGCTGGGTAGAGTAATCTTGGCTGCAGGCACCCATTTTTTTTTTTTTTTTTCATGACTTAGAATATTTCTTGCCAGTCCCTTCTGGCTTGCAGTGTTTATGTTGAGAAGTCAGCTGCTAGCTGTATTGGGGCTCCCTTGTATGTTACTAACTCTTTCTCCCTTTCAAGTTTTAGGATACTGTGTTTGTCTTTGATATTTTTATTTTAATTATGATTTGTGTTAGAGTGGGCCTCATTGGCTCCTCTTGAAAGGACCCTCTGTGCTTCCTGCACTTGCTTGACTTTTTTTCTCCTCAAATTAGGGAAGTTTTCCATCATTACTTTTCCAAACATGTCACTTGTTCCTCTTTTTCTCCTTCTGGTATCCCTATTATCTAGAGATTATTATGTTTCAGGTTGTCCTGCATTCCCTAAATGCCTCTTCATTCTTTTTAAGTCTTCTTTCATTTTCTTGCTCTTTCTGGGAACTTTTTTCTACCTTGTCTTCCAGCTCTCTGATTCCATCCTCTACTTAGTCTTATCTGCTTTTGATTTTTTCTACTCTTTTCTTGAATTCAGAAATTGTATTTTTATTTCCTCCTGTCTCTTACTGATAATTTCTATTTCCTTTTTCATGATGATATAGTTTGCAGTGTGTTTCTCAGAGTTTCTCTGTAGTTTTTAATAATTTTCTGTGACCTTACTGACTTCCCTTCATCAAGGTCTTTTCCAAAGTATTTTTGGCACTCTGTCCTGTGTTGATATTCTGTATGTCTGTTTTTGAATTTAATAGGTTTTCATTCACCCATATATTGTATTTAAATTGTCCTTGGAACTTAATATATTTTAGACTCATCATAAAATTATAGCAGTAAAAGCACTTTACGTACCATCTACCCTATATTCTGCATTCACTAGAAGAAAAGCACAGAATGGTTAGGTGACTTGTCTAAGATCACACAACTAACCTTGTGGCCCAGCTGGGACCAGATCCAAGGTCTTGTGATGTCTACTCCTCGGTTATTTCCAGCCTCCCATGCTCCCTACTCCTTTAATTTCTCATCCCACCTAATACCAAGCTGCCACCCTATAGCCTGCTTTCTGTGTATTTCCTTATCTTATCTGCACATCCATGGTGGAGTGGAAAATTAAGGGTCGCATTATCTTGAGAAAATTATTTTGCCTTACTGAATCTGCTTTCCCATTTACAAAATTATGTTGAAAAGACAAAATTCATAAATTTGATATAAAGATTAAAGGAGAGAATTTAAGTGAAAGTACTTCAATAAATACTATATATTGTCTTTGATCCTCAGGACAGCTGATAAGTGGTGAATTCAAGATTTAGACTTACTGTAGTTGGATCTTACTGCAATGACAGCGCACTTTGTACTATATTTCTGCCACTTGTTATATGTACTTTTCCCTATTCCTCCTGCTAAGTGCAACTAAAATCCTTGGACATTATATATAAAACAAACATAATTACAACTTCTACCTCTACCTGAAAGTAACAGGGCAGTACTATTCACTTTCCCTGATGGAGCAGTGCCAAAGAAAACCAGCCAAAACAGAGTGTTATAACATAATAAGAAATGCACAGACTTCAATTGAAAATCATTCATCACCAAGTACTAGAAATATCTCAAACTGAATGAAAAAAATGCAATCAATAGATGATTACACCAATATGCCAAAGACGTTAAAATGATCTGACAAGAAATGTAAAGCAGCTATCATAAAATATAGTTTAATTAGCAGTTGCAAACATACTTGAAACAAATTTTTTTAATTCAAAACCCCAATAAATAAATAGGAAGTGTCAACAAGCAAATAAAAAATATACAAACAAAATGAAAATTTACAGCTGAACATTTTTAAAAACACAGGGAATGGATGGGAGAGAGGGAATAACCAATGGAATGGAAGATAGAACAATAGAAATTATACTATCTGAACAGCAGAGAAAAAATAGACTGAAATAAAAAGAAATTAACAGAGCCCCTGGGACCTGAAGGACTATAACAGATCTAACATTCATATTTTTTAGTCTCAAAAGGAGGGAAGAAAGAGGGTCTGAAAAAGTACTCAAAGAAATAATGGCTAAGAACTCACAAAATTTGGCAAATAAAAATAAAATAATAAACCCACAGATTCAAGAAGTTAAGTAACTACCAAACCCAAAGAAATTTACAGATCATGATTAACCTTCTGGAAACTAATGACAAATTAAAAATCTTTTTAAAATCCTGAAAAGAAAGGACACTTTAAAAATAGGGTAAAAAACTATCCAAGTGACATCAAATTTATTATCAGAAACCATGGAGACCAGAAGGAAATGGCACAATATTTTTAGGTGCTGAAAGAAAATAACTGTCCATCCAGAATCTTATAGCCAGTGAAAATATCCTTCAGTAATAAAGGGGAAATCAAAATTTCTCAGGCAAAGAAAAACTAAGAAAACTTCTTATCAGCAGCCTAAAGAATGGCAAAAGAAAGTTCTCTAAACAAAAATGAAATGAGTTTCCAAGGGAATCTTGGAGCACCAGGAAGAAAGAAAAAACAGTAAATAAAAATTAGTAAATACAACAGATTTTTCTTTTCCTCTTGAATTTTCTAAATTATGCTTGATGACTGCAAAAATAGATAAATCCTCATTAGAAGATGAGGAAAACATTTAAAACTTATTTTTTATGATTTTAACTTTATAAACACATTTTCCCTTGATATGTGTATTATTTAGAATCTCCAAAAACTTCATTACTTTTTAATTTGCTCCCTAAAAAATCCAAATCCCAAGATTTATTATTTCTTCTTAGTGAAGTCCTACCCAGGTAAGGCACAATGCTCTCAGCACCTAGAAAATTCTCTTTTTTCTAAGAACATTCCTTAAACATAGCTAAAATATAACTCTTTGATTGCAGATAAGAAGTGCTCAATTTTAACTACCCTAAGGCAAGGAGTAGGAAGGTCAGGACAGGTAATATGAAATGGCTGGAATCAATGTCTCCAATGCCATCAGCTAGCTCTCCATCTCTGGGTTAGCTTAGCTGTGTCTTTCTGAACATCAGTTCATGATCTTCTTTCTGGGATTTCTCTAAGTTTACACCCTAAGAACCCTAGACCAAAAGCAGAGAGAATTTTTCTCCTCTGTCTTCCATTTGAAAAAAAATCTCAGGGAGGCACTCTGATTGGTCAATTGTGGGTTTTTTCTTCCTCTTTCACCGGTCTTCTAAATCTATGCTTATAGGGTGGGATCTTGGAAACTAGGCAAACAAAAACTGTGAACTTCAAAACACCTTTAAAAAACAAATCAAAATGGTCAGAATGGTCAAAAACAGGGCTTGACCATTCTCCTCCCATTGCCTTTCTTAGTTGATAATCCTTAAAGAATCTAATGATAGCAGAGAGTGGTTTCTTAACCTTGGCACTAGTGGCATTATGGGCCAGATAATTTTTTGTTTAAGTGCATTGTAAAATGCTCAGAAGCATTACAGCTCTCTCTGCCCGGTGCTTCATTTCCAGGTGCAACTATCAGAAATGTCTTCAGATTTTTTTAAGAATTAGACAATACAAGCTGGAGCTGTGAGAAAATCAGAGATGATCCAGAAAGAAGTCAGAAAACGAACACCAAAAGCTGAGACAAATTTCACTTTGCTATTCTTCAAATTCTGTGTTTTTAAAATTTCTCTTCTTTCTGTTTAGTTTTTTGTTTTGTTTGTTTATTTGATTTCCTTGTTTGATTGGTTTTCTTTATTCTCCCTTTTATACTGCATTTTAATTTTCCTTCTTCACTCATATGCCAACAACACACTACTCTTGGTCTTTTACTTTTTTATTCAGATTATATATTGCTTATCATATTGTTGTTATTCCAAATCCCACACAGCACCTTTCTCTGGTCTTAATCCATTTCACCATCTTCCTGAGATCTATTACTGTTTTGGTTAACTTTATTTTCTCACACACTATGCCAAATTTATCCCTTACTCTCACTATTTCTCCTCCATCTAATCTCACAGAAGTTCTCTGCTTTCTAAAGTCAGCTCACATTCTTTTTCCCTTCTAATGAGTCTTACCTATTTTTCACTTTTTATAAAAAATGGCAAGTTTGGTGAAATACCATGGTTATTGCTCTACTTCCCCAAAGGAGCTCCTATTTTCATGACTTGTTAGTACTTTAAATCCCATAGAATACTCTCCCACACTTTTACTCCATTTCACCCTTGTTCTGCCTCTGATCAGTTGAGTAAGGAATTTCATCTCATTATTTCCTCTCTCTCTTTTTTCTCCTTCTTTCTTTTTTTTTTTTCTCTTTCTTTTTCCCCTCTTTCAACCTGGGCTTTACTCCTTACTCTAATTAGTTTGCTTCCCCCATCTCAAAATCATTTATCTTTGCTGCAGACATCTCATATTCACTATTTGCTTTTCTACTATATTCTTATCCCTGTTCCACCTTCATTAAATTTCATTCAACTATCATTGCTATTGACCCTGCAGTGGGTTTTCTGCATTTTTGCTCCCATTGGTCCAGTATCTTTTCAATTTTACTTCAAGTCTCATAGTATACTCTTTCCCCTTCTTACCCCACTGTTCCCATAGCAATTTTGTGTTATACTTAGTTTGTAAATTTTGTTCTCTCCCTTTCTTTGTCTAAGTTCTATCCCAACTCATCAATTCTCCACCTTCTTACCACACAATATTTTCCCCTCTTAAGTCATCTCATACTTCTTTTGTTATATCATATAATATCTGCAATCCTTCTTCACTGTTATTAATTTTAGGTATATTGCAGTTGAGATGCCAATGTGGTAGATGGGTTCTTTTTACTGGTAAAAGTTTGGTGGTCTTATAATACTGCTTTTTTAATCAATACCTATACAACAGCATACAAGGCAAGGTGGGAGTTGTGAATACCAGTAAACACACTAGAGTGTAGAACCCACCAACAAAGGAGCAACCAACAGGTAAAACCCATTACAACAACAGAACCCACATAAATGGAAGAGAGCTCAACCCTAGTTCATCCACATAACTAGAAAACACTTTAAAAATTATTATTGAGAAAACAATACAAGCCTACTCAACAACAACAGTGAGAGAGAGAGAGAGATGGAGAGAAAGAGAGAGAGAGAGAGAGAGAGACCATACCACTGAGTCCCAAAGAATTCCTACCAGAGTTCACCCTACAAATACAGCTGGCACTAAACTGTAACTAAAAACCAACCTCAAGGAAAAAACTCAAAACACTAAAATTCATAGAGAATGAATAGCATGCTATTACACAATGAATGGGTTAATAATGAGATCAAGGAAGAAATCAAAAGTTTCCTGGAAACAAATGAAAATGAACACACAACAGTAAAACTGGTGGCACACAGTGAAGGCAGTCTTGAGAGGGAAGTTCATAGCAACACAGGCCTACCTAAAAAAAAAAAGGGAAACATTTCAAACAAAAAACCTAACCCTATATCTACAAGTACTAAGAAACAACAACAAAAAACGCCCAGAGTGAGTAGAAGTAATGAAATAACAAAGATCAGAGCAGAATTAAATGGCATAAAAACTAAAAGAACAATTCAATAGATCAATAATTCCAGGAACTGGTTCTTTGAAAGGATAAACAAAATCAACAAGCTTTTTTAACCAGACTCATCAAGAAAAAAAAAAAAGAGAGAGGACCCTAATTACTAAAATCAGAAAAGATGGAGAGCATTATGCTAAGTGAAATAAACCAGGCGGTGAAGACAAATACCTATGATCTCTCCTATAAGTGGAACCTAATCAGCAAAGCAAGCAGGCAAGGAAAATATGGTTAGCAACACTGAAAGAAAGAAGAAATTGACATGGATGACAGGGAGGAAGAGAGGTAGGAGGAAGGGGAAGGGTCAGATGAAGGAACAGGTGTGAAGCACACATGGAGAAAGCCAAGGTGAGGAAGGATTGAGAGGGGGAGGTAGGGTGTGTTGGGCAGGGGAAAGTGGTGGTGAGCTAATGGAGACAAATTAATTTGAAAATTTTAAAAATAAATAAATAAATTTTAAAAATTAAAAAAGTAAAAAAATAAATAACATTTAAAAAATATAAAAGAAATAGGAGGAATTACAACTGATACCACAGAAATACAAAGGATTGTAAGAAATTACTGTGAACAATTATATACCAAGATATTTGAAAACCTGTGTGAAATGGACAAATTTCCACAAAAATATAAACTTCCAAAGCTGAATCAAGATAAATCAGAAAGCTTGAACAGACCAATACTAGCTAGTGAAATTGAAACAGTAATCAGAAAACTCCTGGAAAACAAAAGCCCTGGACCGGACAGTTTCAGAGGAGAATTTTATGAAATATTTCAGGAGAGCTAACCCTTGTCCTTCTGACGCTATTCCAAAAAATCCAAGAAGAAAGAAGACTACCAAACTCTTTTTGTGAGGTCAGTATCATCCTAATCCCAAAACCAGATAAAGACACAACAAAGAAGAAAACTACAAGTCAATATTGCTGATGGACATAGATGCTAAAATCCTCAACAAAATATTGGCAAAGTTCATCCAGCAATACATTAAAAATTTCATACACCATGATCAGATAGGTATGACAGGGATGTAAGGATAGAACAATATTCTCAAATCAGTAAATGTAATACACCACATAAACAAAAAGAAAGACAAAAATCACATGATCATATCAATAGATGTAGAAAAAGCATTTGATGAGGTACAGCACCTATTTATCATAAAATCACTCAGCAAAGTGGGGTAGATGGAGCATACCTCATCATAATAAAGGCCATATATGAGAAACCAACATCATACTCTGGGAAAAAACTAAAAGCTTTCCCACTAAGATCAGGAATGAGACAAGGGTGTCCACTTTCTTCACTTCTTTTCAACATAGTATTGGAAATCCTAGTCTCAGCAATCAGATAAGATAAAGAAATAAAAGGCATCCAAACAAGAAATGAGGAAGCAAAATGGTCATTGTTTGCAGATAGCATGATAGTATACATAGGAAACCCTATAGACTCCATCAATATACTACTCAATTTCATAAGTGAATTTGGCAAAGCAGCAGGATACAAAGTCAGAATTCAGAAATGAAGACATTTTCCTACACCAACAATGAAATATCAGAAGGATGGACTAGGAAAAAAACCTATTTACTATAGCAACAACAAAAATAAAATACTTAGGAATAAACTTACCCAAGGAGGTAAAAAAACCTATACTCAAGAGTTTGCAGAAAGAAGTTAAGGAAAACACAACTAAATGGAGGCATATACTGTGTTCATGGATTAGAAGAATTAGCATCATCAAAATGTCCATACTACCCAAGGCAGTTTATAGATTTAATGTAATCCCTATTAAAATACCAAAGATCTATTTCACAGATCCAGAAGAAACATTTCAAAAATTTATATGGAACCATAAATGACCCCAAATGGGCTCAGCAATTTTGAGTAAGGAAAACAAAGTAAGAGGGATCACAATATGTGACATCAAACTATGTTACAAGACCACCTTAATAAAAACATTCTTTCCCTAGCATAAGAACATACAATTAGGAAGATCCAAGGTGGCAGAGGAATGAGTGGTAATTACACTAACGTCATCCCAGAATCATTCTGGAACTACAACTAAATTGTGGAGAAATTATCTGGAATAAACTAAACAATATAAAGACAGAGCCTTATAACCACAGACAGAAGAAACAACATCAAGACTGCATGACTGGTAGGGGGTGCAGTGGAGAAGTGAGAGTGCTGACTAGGCACACATCAGTGGCAGCTGAAGTGCCAGAGGGTTATTTAAGCAGCCAGGGAGATCTTCCTGAGAACTGTGGGGTCCAAACCCCAAGCTGGACTCCAAAGTCTATAGCACCAGAGCCCAAAAAGTGCATATAAAACATCCAACTGTGAAAAGCAGCAGGATTTCTTTTTGCCCGAGATGTACAGCTGGAAACACAAATAGCCATTTCAAAGGCCGCACATAAATTTTCATATGCAGCCACTTCCTCTGGGCTTCAGCAAAAGGAGAGGGGAGCAGAGTAGACTAGAGATGCTTGAGGAGAGACTAGAGATGTTGGCTTTGGGGAGAGACCTGGGAGAGCAGCCATGAAGATCTTGGTCCTGAGTCATCCTCCATACTGCAGGAGCCATCTTCCTCAGACTACCCCTCTCCCACTGGGCACCAACCTGAGGGAAAGCAATACACCTGAAGGAGAGCACTACAGGAGCACTCTGCCCCACCCTGTGGTGCTTAAGTCTAACTGCTGAGCACAGAGTGACTGCATTAACAACTGAAGGAGTTAACCACAGACTGTAGATCCCTTTTAGTCTCCAGTAGGCTGCCTAAGTTTAGACAGGGTTACCATATGACATCACCAGAGGTGGATAAAGAAAGAAAAAACAGTGGTAAATACTAGATGCTACCAAGACAAAATCTACTGTAGACTTCTCCATGATTTGCAATATATTCTTTCCTTCATAGTTTTTTAACGTTCATTTCTTGTCCTTCAAGGTTCTGTATATTAAAATACTAGTTTTGCTCTGGCTGGTGTGGCTTAGTGTATTGAGTGCAAGACTGTGAACTTAGAGATTTCCAGTTTGATTCCCAGTCAGGGCACATGCCTGAGTTGCAGGCCAGATCCCCAGTTGGGGGCATGCAAGGGACAACCAATCGATGTATCTCTCACATGTCAATGTTTGTCTCCCTCTCTTTCTCTCTTCCTTCACCTCTCTCTAAAAATAAATAAATTAAATATTTAAAAAATAATAATTAAAAAAGAATTGTTTAAAAAATATATCACTAGTTTTATATTATAGTTTATTTCAATTCTCATATTTTACTCCTCCCTTATCTTAACCATTTTACCTTCTTCTTTTCTCTTATCATTTTCATTTTAAATTTTGCTTTCTCTCTTGCTACAACTTGTTTCCATTCTTCACTCTTACTATTTCTCCCCCATCCAGCCTCTCAAAACCAATATTATTGTCAATGGTCATCTCATATTCCTTTTCCTGCTCTTAAAATATCTGTGTTCTCACACAACCTTTAGCAATCTCTGCTTATTGGTTGTGGACAGGGCAGTTATTGTTGCATTTTTTCAATTTCATCTCTAGATCTTTACTACTTTTGTATTTCAAATATCAAATTATACTGTTCCCTTTTATTCAATTCTACCTTCATCTAGCTCATTGTATTTTTTTGTCTCAAATTTTAAATTTTCCCTGTCTCAGCCTGTTTTTTTCTTTTATCCTACCATTTTTTTCTTTCATCTCAAATATCAATTTTCCCTGTCTTGCCCAGATTTTATTTTTCTTATCCTTATATGTTTCCATTTATTTGTGCCTTCCTTAACTTCTTTCTTCAGTGTTGTGTAGTTTTCTGAGTACAGGTCTTTTACCTCCTTGGTTAGATTTATTCCTAGGTATTTTATCTTTCTAGTTGCTATAGCAAATGGGATTTTTCTCCTGATTTCAATTTCTGATATTTCATTGTTGGTGTACAAAAATGTCTTCTATTTCTGAATATGGACTTTGTAAATCACTGTTTTGCCAAATTCACTTATGAAGTTTAGTAGTTTCTTGGTGGTGTCTATAGGGTTTTCTATGTACACTATCATGACAATAACAGTTTTACTTCCTCCTTTTTTTTAAAGATTTTTAAAAATGTATTTAGAGAGAGGAGAAGGGAGGGAGAAAGAGGGAGAGAAACATCAATGTGTGGTTGCCTCTCATGAGATCCCTACTGGGGACCTGGACTGCACCCCAGATATTTGCCCTGACTATGAATCAAACTAGCAACTCTGGTTCGCAGGCCAGAGCTCAATCCACTGAGCCATACCAGCCAGGGCTACTTCCTCCTTTTAAATTGGATATCTTTTACTTCTTTTCCTTGTCTGATCACTGTGGGTAGGACTTTCAATATTATGTTGAACGGACGTGGTGAAAGAGGACATCCTTGTGTGGTTCCTGATCTCAGGAGGAAAGCTTTAGTTTTTGCCTTTGGAGTATCGTATTGGCTGCAGGTTTCTCTTATATGACCTTTATTATGTTGAACCATTCTCCCTCTACTCCTACTTTGCTGAGTGTTTTTTATCATAAATGAGTGCTGTACCTTACTGAATGCTTTTTCACATCTATTGATATGATCATGTGATTTTTGTCTTTCCTTTTATTTATGTGATATATTACATTTATAAATTTGTGAATATTGTACCATCCTTGCATCCCTGGGATGAATGCCACTTGCTCTGTTTAATATATTGCTGGATGTGGTTTACCAATATTTTGTTGAGGATTTTAGCATCTATGAACATCAGCAATAAAGTCCTGTAGTTTTCTTTCTTTGTTGTCTCTATCTGGTTTATGAATTAGAGTGATGCTGGCCTCATAAAAATAGTTTGGGAGTATTCCTTTTTCTTAGAATTTTTGGAATAGTCTGAGGAGGATATGAGTTAGCACTTCCTGAGATGTTTTGTAAAATTCTCTAGTGAAACCATCCGGTCCAGGGCTTTTGTGTGCCAGGAGTTTTCTGATTACTGCTTTAATTTCACCAGCTGTTATTGGTCTATTCAGGCTTTGTGCTTGTTTTTCATTCAATTTTGGAAGATTATATTTTTCTAGAAATTTGTCCATTTCACCCATGTTTTCATATTTCTTGATATATAGTAGTTCATATTAATTTCTTACAATCCTTTGTATTTCTGTCTTATCAATTATAATCTTTTCTCTTTCATTTCTCATTTTATTAATTTGGGTACTTTCTCTTATTTTCTTGATGAGTCTGGTTAAAGGCTTGTTGATTTTGTTTATCTTTTCAAAGAACCAGTTCCTGGATTTATCGATCCTTTGAATTATTTTTTAGTCTTTGTGTCATTTAATTCTGGCCTTATCCTGATTAATTCCTTCCTTCTACTCACTCTGGGTTTTGTTTGTTTTTGTTATGCCAGTTTTTGTAAATGTAGGAGTAGGTTTTTTTTTTTATTGAAATGCTTCTATCTTTTTTAGATAGGCAAGTATCAATATGAACTTCTCCCTCAGGACAGCCCGTGCTGTGTCCCATAGGTTTTAGACTGTTGTGTGATCATTTTCATTTCTTTCCAGAGACTTTTTTTGGTTTATTACTTATCTAATTATTGATTTATTCATTGTTTAATAGCATGTTATTTAATCTCCAAGAATTTCAATGTTTTTGAGTTTTTTCCTTGAGCCTGGTTTCTAGTTTCAGGACCTTGTCTTCCAAGAAAATGCTTGATATAATTTCAATATTCTTGAATTTGTTAAGGGTTGTTTTGTATCCTATCATGAGGTCTATCTTTGAAAATGTCCTATGTGCTTTTGAAATGAATGTGTATTTTGCATCTTTGGGATAAAAGTATATGTGTGTGTGTGTGTGTGTGTATCAAATTGACTGAATGAATAATGCATCACTCAATTTCTTAATATCTTTGTTGATTTTTTTTGGAAGATCTATCTATTGTTGACTAATGGAGTGTTAAAATCTCCAAGTATAAGTGTGTTCCTGTCTATATCTTTCTTGAAGTCCTCCAAGATTTTCCTTATATATTTGGTGCTCCTGTGTAGGAGGCATATATGTTTACACTGTTTATGTCTTCTGGATAGATTCTTCCCTTGAGTATTATTAAGTGTCCTTCTGTTTATTTTTATGTTCTTTATTTTGAAGTCTACTTGTCAGATATAAGTATTGCTGACTCAGCTTTTTTTTTTTCCCCTCTCTGGGTATGTATTATTGAAGGATGGCTCTAAGATATTCCATCTGTTCTGTGATATTGTGATTTATACTAACAAATAATATTTAGTCTTCATCCAGTTCTGGTACAGAGCTCCTAAAACCCTTGATATTTTCTCTTGTTGACAACAATCAAGTTGTCTTTTGTTATGTTTTTAATTTTTTATTTTTAAATGTTAATTCTATTACACTTGTCTCAATTTTTTTCCCCTTTGCCCTCCTCTACCCATCCCACCCTGTTCTCCTCTTCCACAGTCAATTCCCACTCTGTTGTACATGTCCATGTGTCATTCTTACATATTCTTTGTTTAGCCTCTTCTCCTTTTCTCTACCATTGTCCTCCTTCCCCATCCCCTCTGGTCACTTTCAGTCTGCTCCAAGTTTCCATGACTGTGGTTTATTTGTTTATTAATTTATTTTGTTCATTAGATTCCTTTGTTCATAGCACCACAATATATAATAGCTAAGTGCTGGAAGCAACCTAAGTGCCCATCAGTAAGTGAGAGGACGAAAAAACTATGGTACATTTACAAAATAGAATACTATGCAGCAGAAAGAAAGAAGGGATTACTACCCTTTGCAAAAGCATAAATAGAACTGGAGAGTATTACACTAAGTGAAATAAACCAGGAGGTGAAAGACAAATATCATATGATCTCACCAATAGTGGAACCTAATCAACAAAGCAAGCAGGCAAGCAAGGAAAATATGACTAGCAACTTTGAAAGAAAAAAGACAGGAGGGAGGGAAGGGAGAAGCAGGGAGGGGAAGGGGTAGGGGCAGATCAAGGAACAGGTGTGAAGGAGACATGGATGAAGCCAAGAGAAAGGATTGAAAGGGGAGGTGGTGGGTAAATGGAGACAAATGGATGAGAAAAATTTAAAAATAAATTTAAAAATTTTCAAAAAGAAGTATTTTTTAAAATAAAAAATTAATTAATACAAAATATTAAATGAATGAATAAATTTTAAAAAGTTGCAAGACAAGTAATAGAATAGGAAATTATTTGTTTAAAGAGGCTTAATAGTTTTGGGGGGGCTTAGAGAAAAATTTCTACAAACATTTAAATCAAAAAATGGATAAAGAATACCAAAAAGTCTTTTAAAGCTTTTTAAAAATAATAGAAATAGGCAAGAAATATACAAAAACAGGTTTTGTTTCAACAAATAATAAAGTAACAACTAAAATAACACATCATTGTCACAATCAGATTAATACGTATTAAAAAATATTGGTAATATCAAATAGAGGTGACTGTGTCAAAGGAACTGGGTATTCATAGACTCTTTTTCTTCATCTTCTTAAAGCAGCCCCTTTAGCATATCTTGCAATGCTGGTTTGGTGGAGACGTATTCTTTTAGCCTTCTTTTGTCTGGGAAGCTCCTTATTCCACCTCCCATTTTCCTTGAGAGCCTTGCTGGGTAGAGCAGTTTTGTTCGCAGGCCTTTGCTTTTCATGCCTTGGAATATTTCTTGCCATTCCCTTCTGGCTTGTAGTGTTTCTGTTGAGAAGTCAGCTGCTAGCTGTATCAGGGCTCCCTTGTATGTTACCACGACCTGTTTCCCCCCTTGCTGCCTTTAGGACACTCTGTTTGTCTCTGATATTTGCCATTTTAATGATGATGTGTCTTGGAGTGGGCCTCATTGGGTTCCTCCTGAATGGGACCCTCTGTGCTTCCTGGACTTGTGTGACATTTTCTCCCCTCCAATTAGGAAAGTTTTCCATCTTTACTTTTTCAAACAAGTTCTCTATCCCTTGCTCTTCTTTATCTCCTTCTGGTATCCTTATTATGTTGATATTATTACGTTTCAGGTTGTCCTGCATTTCCCTAAATGGCTCTTCATTCTTTTTGAGACTTTCTTCATTTTCTTGCTCTTTCTGGGAGCTTTTTTCTACCTTGCCCTTCAGCTCGCTGCTTTGATCCTCTGCTTCATCGAGCCTGCTTTTGATTCCTTCTACTGTGTTCTTAGATTCAGAAACTGTATTCTTCATTTCCTCTTGTGTCTTATTGATAGTTTCTATGTCTTTTTTTATGTTGACATTGTTTGCAGTAAGTTCCTCGTAGCTTCCCTGTAGTTTTTTGTAATTCTCTCTGAGCTCACTGAGCTCATTGAACTTCCTTAGAATCATTGTTTTGAATTCACTGTCTGATAGTGTCCTTGCCTCTATTTCATTTAGGTCTATTTCTAGGGATTCTTTCTTTCCCTTTGATTGAGGGAAGGGGTGTTTCCATCTCTTCCCACTCTTTGTGAGACTCTTCTTTTTCGCTTCTGCTCCTTAAGTTGATCTGTCTTGATTTCCTGACTTTGTGGTGTGAACTTCTATGGTAGGAGACCACTGTTTTTTTTCCTTTCTGGATCTGCCTCTCATGTTGTCACATATTGACCTTGTGTGACCTTAACAGTCTGTTTGCTATTTCCAGGAATCAACAATGATTTTTCTGTCTTCTTCAGGTGTTAATCCAGTCACTCTGCACTCAGCAAGCTGGCTTAGATACCATAGTACTGGGCAAAATCCCTCCTGTGGACAGGGTTATTGAGTCTCTCATACTGCTGCTGCTCAGGGGAATGGTCTGCCTCAGCCAAATGGCTGCTGCTGTATGGGAGAGGAGTTAGCACCAGTATCCCACCAGCTACTCTTTCCATTCTCTCCCCAAACCCTCCATCTTCAGTCTGTCCTCAAGTGTTTCCAGACCACTTTCACCTTCTTTAGCTAGGGTTCTACTATCTGTGGCTGCCACTCTGTACTTATCAGTCAGCCTTTATCACTAATGGGCCAGGGCCAAGCCCCTCCTGGGGGCTGGGCTATTATGTCCCTTCACATGCTGCCTCTCAAGGACGTGGTCTCCTTGAGCAAGATGGTTGCTGTGGTCTGAGTGACGAGTCAGCACTGGGACCCCCTGGTTACTCTCTTAGTTCTCTGTCCAATGCTTCCTTCCCCAGTCTCTCCTCAGGCATCTCCAGCCCCCTCTGCCCCTGCCTTTGCCAGGGACCCAGATAATTGCTTGCAAATGGAAATTTATGTGTTGGCCCTTTAACCGGCTGTGAGTCTACAGTCCTCTGTCTCCAACAGAGAGTAAGTCTGCCACTTTTTGCAGCTAGTTGTTAATCTGTGTAGTTTTGGGGTTCTGGTTCTGTAGGCTGGAGATCCCTGCTTATGGTTTAGACCCCCTCATCTCATTGGGATCCAACTGGCCATTTCAATATCTTTCTGGTGCTTCCACCCATGGGCCTCATATCTGCCTTCTCAAGTCTCTACTGCACTCCTTACCAGTTAGGTTTTGCTAAAGCTGATTCTTCTGTCTGTCGAAGGTAATAAGGCTCCTCTCTCACTATTGTGCAGTTGCTTGTTCCAGGAGATATCTCCACAATTTAGTTGTAATTCTGGATTGGTCCTGGGAGGTGGTCAGTGTGACTTCCACTCACTCTTCTGCCATCTTGATTTTCTGTCTTTTATTATGGTAATTAGGCTACTTTTGATCCTTGTGTAAGGCTGACAACCAGTGCCAGATGAACCTACCATGTGATTAGAGGATTGGAAATATCCATCCCCCAGCTCCACCTCTGAGGAGGGGATAAGGCCTGGATGTTGAGTTCAATCATCAATGGCCCATAATTTAATCATGTGCCTATGTAATGAAATCTCTGTAAAAACCCTAAAGAATATGGTTTTAAGAGCTTCCTTTGGTTCAAGGGACCTGCATACCCTTCAATTAGTCCCTGCAGATTCACAGAGGATGGAAACTTACCCTGCTCTCAAGGTGCTCTGAATCCAGGAAGGGCAGGTAACAGGTAATCTGCGAGTGGCAACAAAATGTGGTAAGTGGTGTAGAAGAGGAGTGTATCTGGAAGATGTAAGGAAACTTGCAGGGTAGGCAAGGCTTGGAGGATGAGGTGACCCTTGAGTGAAGCCTAGAAAAGGAAGAAAAACTAGAGGACATGTTACACTGTTACAAGAGGTGGGTTAACAGGGGGAGTGAGTAGAGTGGTCCCTGGGTGCTCCAAGCTCCATTTCACCAGTCCTCCCATCCAGAACAATCTTAGTCCTAACCATTGTGTGTCTCTCTCCCTATCCTTCTGTCTGTTGTCTCTCTGTATCTCTTTTTCTTCTCCTCTCAGTCTCTCTGTATCTCTCTTTCTGCCTTTCTCTCTTCCTCCCTTTCTCCCACTACTTCCATTTATGCCCACATTCTCTTAACTTCTGAAGATACAGTACACTCCATCACTACTTCCATTCTGGCTCAAGACCCCATCATTTCTCATATGTCCAATTCAACAGCCTCATAACCTGCCTACTTCCAACAATCCTCCATCTCTCAGAAAAAGCAAATATTTTAAGCTGAAATTCTAATCATGACACTCCCCTGCTTAAAACTGGGGATAAAGAAGACTTCTTGCAACAGCCTGTGTCACCCTTCCTACTCTCCAATGGTATCCAGTTCCATGTGCTCCCTGCTCACTGCACCCAAGCCCTCCTGGTTTCCTGGTTCTTCAGAGTCTTTTTCCTTACCACTCCAGGACTTTTGCACTTACTCCTTTCTCTCCCTTAGATGCTGCCCTCACCCCAGTCACACATGTCTTCACCTAATTAACTTTTGCCCATCCTTCCCCTCTTAGGTTAAATCACCACTTCCTCAGAGAAGCTCTCCCTGATTGCCAGACCTCATCAGGTCTCACTAGTACATGTTTTCTCATTCTTTTTACTTTTTCTTTATTGCACTTACAAAGATTTATAACCTCATATATCACAGATGGATTGATTCCTGCCTATCTCTTGTGCTTAGATTCAGGAAGCAGAGACCACATGAACCTTGTAAAACAACTGTATATCCAGAACACAGCAAAGTGGCTAGCACACTCTTCCAGTTTGTTACACTTCCAACCACTCCATTTTACATTCCCAAAGCTAAATATAGTATTAGTTATAATTTATATTATGTTCTTGAAGCTGTTTTCTTAAAGAATTATTTCTTCAGCCTACCTCTTCTATTAAAGAGTGGAGAAGTGAAATCTAGAAAAAGAGAGCCAAGTGTTTCTAAAAAATGGGAGGAGACAACAAATGTTTTGTAATTTTATTTTTTATTTTTATATTTCAATTAGGTTGACATTGAATATTATTTTATATTAGCTTCAAGTGTACACCATAATGACTAGACATATATAAAATTTACAAAGTGATCATGATGATAAGTCTAGTACCCACCTAGTGCCATACATAGCTATCATAATATTACTGACTATATTTCCTCTATTTTTTACATCACTATGACTATTGTGTAACTACCAATTTGTACTTCTTAATCCCTTCACCTTTTCACCCAGACCTACACGCCCCCAACAACAGATATAAAGAATCAATCTGTTCTTTATGAGTCTGTTTTTGTTTTGTTTGTTCATTTATTTTGTTCTTAAGAGTCAACATATGAGTGAAATGATACGGTATTTGGTATTTGTCTTTTTCTGAATGACTTATTTAACTTAGCATAATACCTTCTATGTCCATCCATGTTGTTGCAAATTTAACCATATTTTATTCTTCTTATGATTGAGTAGTATTGCTCTGCATGTACGTACTATCTCTTCTTTATCCATGCTTCTACTGATGGGCACTTGGGTTGCTTCCATATCTTGGCTGTTGTAAATAATGCTGCAATAAACATAGGGGCATGTATATTCTTTCAAATTAATGCTTTGGGTTTCTTCAGAAATATATCCCAAAGTGAAATTGGTGGGTCATAAGGCAGTTCTGTTTTTTTTTATTTTTTGATATAACAACATACATCTACAGTGACTGTACCAATCTGAATTCCCACCAACAGTACCAAGGGTTCCCCTTTCTCTACATCCTTGATAGCACTTGTTTATTGATTTATTAATGATAGTTATTCTAATAGTTGTGAAGTAAAAACTCCTTGTTGTTTTAATTTGCCTTTCTCTGATGATTAATGATGTTGAGAACCTTTTCGTATGTTTAGTGGTCATGGGTACATGCTTTTTCAAGTGTCTACTCAGGTCCTATACCCATTTCTTAATTGGATGATTTGTTTTTTGGTGTCAAGTTGTATGTGTTCTTTATAAATTTTGGATATTAACCCACTGTCAGATGTATCATTGGCAAATATCTTCTCCCATTCAGTAGGCTGTCCTTTCATTTTGTTGATGGTTTATTTTGCTGTGCAAAATATTTTATTTGATATAGTCCCATTTATTTTTTTTTCTTTTGTTTCCATAGCCCAAAGAGATACATTTAAAAAAATATTACTAAGAAAACAATTTCAGGGAGTTTGCTACCTATGTTTTCTTCTAGGGCTTTTATGATTTTGGGTCTTACATTTAAGTCTTTAATCCAGATTGAGTTTATTCTTGTATATGGTGCAAAATGTGGTCTAGTTTCATTTTTTGCATGTGTCTGTCCAGTTTTTCCAACAGTAGATATTGAATATCTATTCACCCTATTCACTCTCTTCACCCTATTATATGTCTTTGCCTCCTTTGTCATGTATTAATTGTCCACATATGTGCAGATTTCTGGGCTCTATATTCTGTACTATTTAGCTATGTGTCTGCTTTTAGGCCAATACCATGTGGTTTTGATATGATAGCCTTATAGTATAGTTTGAGATCAGGTAGTGTGATGCTTCCAACTTTGTTCTTTTTTTCTCAAGATTGCTGAGGCTATTTTTATAGGGTCTTCGGTGGTTCCATGTACATATTTGGACTATTTATTCCAGTTCTGTGAAATACACCATTGGCATTTTGACAGGAATTATTGTGGATATATAGATTGCTTTGAGTAATATGGACATTTTAATAATGTTAATTCTTCCTTGCCATGAGCACAGTATGTGTTTCAATTTATTTGTATCTTCTTCATTGTTAATGTCTTATAATTTTCTGAACACAGGTCTTTTCCCTCCTTGATTAAATTCATTCCTAGTTATTTTTTTCAATGCAATTGTAAATAGTAGATGGTACATTCTTTATGGAAGAAAAGAATGTAAATAGTTATGACACACTCATGTTTATTACCATGTTTATTACTGCCTAGGCTTATAAGCTTCCGTGTGTGCATTCCCCTTCCTGAACACTCAGCAGGGCTCAATGCTTGGTTTAATACTCTGCTGTGAAATTCTTAATTTTTGAATATTTTCATTTTTGCATCAAGCTCTGCAATTATGTATCTTGTCTTGATAAACACACATTAAATATCCATTAAAAGTCTTTTGAAACAAAAATTTTTTCAAAGAATAAATAAGTGGATGAATTTAGCCAACCACAATTGTTGACTCAAGCATCCCTTTTTCTGAAGACCCAGCCAAGTGACAAAGAGATTTTAATCCCTTTAAAAATATTTTATTTATTTATTTTTAGAGAGAGGGGAAGGAGGGAGAAAGAGAGAGAGAAACATCAATGTGTGGTTGTCTCTCACATGCCCCCTACTGGGGACCTGGCCCACAACCCAGGCATGTGCCTGACTGGGAATCGAACTGGCAGCAACTCTTTGTTTGCAAGCTGGCACTCAATCTACTGAGCTACACCAGCTATGGTGCAAAATTAATTTTTGATTTTGACTTATCCTGCCCATTCCCTGGGACCAAAAGCCTATCCTAAGACCTTAAAGTTCTTCTCATCCAACCCATTCATTTCCCAGGAAACTGGGATCTTGACAAGCTGTCAAGCAGAGGACACAGGGCAATTCCCCATTCTCCAAATTACAGTCTACATGAATCCAAATGCCCCACACCCTCTCTCACTGCTCAATATCCTGGGACAAGGCATTACTGGTTTCTTTCATCCCCATTCTGCAGACAGGGAAATGGAGCCTCAAAACAATAAGGTTCATTAATAACACCCATGCAGCCCAGTAACTCTGCCTGGTCAAGTTTCTAGTTTTATAAGGAGTCTAGATAAAGGCACAGAATTTCCACAAATCATTTTTTAGAGTGGCTAGTCATATAGGCTAATTACATGCTGAATCTGAGATTGTGCTCCAACCTTAATAGCAGCCCATGCTGTGACACTCTAGCTTGCTGAGACAAGCAAGGATAAACTCATCTTCTCATGGCCTGTGTGCCCTTGGTCAGTGGGTGCTGGGGCCTTTCATTATTCAATGTTTGTTGAGAGTCTATAACACATAGGTTCTGTGTAAAAGCCAGTGATGCCACCCTAAGCAAAATATACCAAAAAGCCTGTCCCTCTAAGAGAGGAAACAGATAAAAACACAAATAAATAAATAAATAAATAAATAAATAAATAAATAAATAGTATATGATATACCAAGCATGATAAGCACTATGAAGAAAACTTAAACAGAGGAAAGGCCAAGGAAATGAACATTTTGGAATGGAAGTTTCAATTAAATAGGATTGTTAAGGCAAGCTTCAATGAGAAGGAGATAATAAGTAAGACCTGTAGAAGGTGAAGAAGCAGGTTAATGTGACTTCTAGAGAAAGAGCATTTCAGGCAGAGGGAATAGCCAGTGCAAAAGCCTTGAGGCATTATCTGTTGTTCACAATGTAGAGAAATCTCTGAATGGACAGGGGAACTTTGTCAAATCTCATGCCTTCTCATCCCCAGCCCCATCTCTGTTTAGTTGCCCACAGACAAATCCAATCTATAGGTTTTGGAATAATTATTTATTGAGCCTCTACTGATGGCACCACTTTATTTATCATCACAGTGGGGTTTTGGGGTTTTTTTTTATTTAGAGTACTCACATTTAAAAAACAGAGTTCACAACAAAATTTCAGTATCTAACTTGGCTTGAGTTATCAGACTTGCATTCACTGGGCCCACAGGACTCTGAGTAATAATCTGTCCCTTTAGGGGCCACAGCCTCTCTGTTCCCCACAGACCCAGTCAGGCCCAACAGATCCTTCCTATGCAGACTGTCTGGCCTGGATGCCTTGGAGTTTGCCCCAAATAATACTGGACACATGCGCTTTGCTCTGTGTGAGGGGCAGGTGTCTCTTCCAAACTGGGAGATCTGAAAGAGCCTGGGGAAAGCCCAGCCAGTTCCTCCTTCCCAGAAAGGGATGTTATGGAGGACCAGGGTTATCGATGAGCAGATAGGATCTTAGGCTTCTCTGAGCCCATCACATGCTTCTGCATTGGCAGCTGCTACAGCACCTCCCCCGCACCGCCCTGCCACCCAGGAAATATCTCTCCGTTTATATTTCTGAAGAAGTTTTCACACACACTCGCGCGCGCGCACACACACACACACACACACACAAACTATTTAGAGCCCCAGACAGACTTCTTTCTCTTCTCAATTCTATTGTGTCCCCCAGAAGAGCTGCATGGAGAACTCTCCATCTGCCTACTCTGAGAAAACGTAGTTCCATTCACTCCAATTCTCCAAGATAGCATTGATCTTACCTGCTTTCCCTCTCCTATACTTCACACATCCTTGAAACACTAGACACTCCCTACATCACTCCCACATCAGTTTGTGTATATTTGGGGATATTGTGTGAGTGCAGTCCTTGTGCATGGTGATGAGGATGCCCTGAGGGTGGAATGAGAGGGCCTCTGCATGCCCATATGAGCATGTGAGCAAACCCTTATGACTGGGTATTGTGTGTCTTTGTGTGAGTGTGTCTCAGTGGCTGCAACATCCTTATTCCTGACAGAAAGACTTCCTGTTAGCAGGCTTCTTCTAGCAAGCCTGCATCCCTTCAAAAGCTCAGGAACAAGTTCCTTCCAGCCTCCCCTATAGTCAACACACACACTAAGACATAAGCACACTTCCTTCCAACCTCAGCTCCTCTGGTCCAGGAAAGCTGACACCCCCTGAGCACCCTACTCACTCCAACAGCCTTCCCTTCCCCCGATCCCAGCCATGCCTTGGGTGGAGAATCCTCTATCCAGACAGACTGGAAGGGAAGTGGCTTGGAGGAGAAGGCAAAATGAGGACTCGCTGGAGCAATAGGAGGCCACTGCGGGAGAAGAGAGTGCCACTTGCACCAAGCCCCTTCAACAGGGTGTGAACATCGGGTTGCTGTTCCAGGTTCCCCTTCTCGTCTTCTTCTGTGGTTCTCCGGTCGAACTCCTCTCCTCTCCTGAAACTGGAACCCAGAGAAGGCAGCTGGGACCCCTCCTCCAGCGCATCTCACTCCCACCCATACACTCCCCCCCCCCCCATCCGTAGTCCAGACAGTTGCTGATTGGCTAAGGGGGCAGCGTCCCTGTGTTCCCATCCACCCCCGCCTCCCTCTTCTAGGCGGGAGCTGAGCAGCTGGAGGTGGGAGGCCCAGACACGGGTTCTGGGAGCCCCTCCCGAGTCCCTACACCCAGCGGGAGGGCTGAGACAGGACTCCAAGCGGGCAGGTGCAGAGGAGCAGAGGGGACCAAGGCCTACGGCAGAAACAAGTCTTGCGGAGGAGACATTGCTACTCCAGCTGCTTCCTCAGTCTCTGCCACCAGCGATCCACCCTGCACAGCGGACCGGCAGGCCTGGCGCAACTACGGGGAGCGAGGGGTGCGCTCATGGAGCACACGCACGCCCACTTTGCAGCCAACAGCTCTTTGTCCTGGTCCCCCAGCTTGGCCTGCAGCTTGGGCATCGTGCCTGTGGTCTACTACAGCCTCTTGCTGTGCCTTGGTTTACCAGGTGAGAGGCGCAGGGGATAGGGAGGGAAGCCGAGAGCCCTAAGTGCGGGGTACCCCTGCCCAGGATCCACCTTCTCCGTGTGATCCTTGTTGCCCCTTCCAAAAAAGTTTAAGCTAAAATGGCAACTGTAGACATTTCCAGACTGCGGGGAAAGGAAGTTACTGTAGCCTGGCAGGACTCGTGTGTGTATGTGTGTGTGTTTCACGTGTGTGCGCGGCAGGCGACGGGAAACCTGTGATTGTGGGTTGGAGGCTACTGGTGAGTATTTGCGTGCATGTCTGAAGGGATTGTTGTCTCCAAGGGGGTCCAGTGAGGGCTGTGTGTGATTTAACTGTACATCCAGACAGATGGTATCCTGGGGTCTTCAGCTCTTCCATCTTCCCCATGTTCACCCTAGCCCCCTGACACCTCTGCCGCAAGGGGTGTCTCTACCCAACCTAGGGCCAAGCCAGAGACCCTGATGCTGGGAGATCTCTTGCTGGGAAAAGGGAGGCTCTAGGATGGAGGGAGGACTGAGCCTGCTGCCCTCTTAAGCAGGAACCCTCTTTAGGCCAGCTAAGAAGAGTCAAGGGTGGCTCTGGGTCCATGTTCTGGACAGAGCAAGGATACAGAGACATACAGGTGGGCTGCCATGGCCACCACTTCAGGGGGTCACAGTCTCTTTAGGACAAGCCTGGTCCCTGGCTTTGCCACCAGGTCCACCAACCCTGTGCAGTTGTCTGCTGCTGCAGATGTCCTACATCTAACACCCTCTTCAAAGTGTGGCTGAGATTTGTGCTGAATTTCTTAAGACAGCTGCTGGTGGGGGCAGAGGGTACTGTGAGAGAGGAGGAGGGGTTTCCTGGGTCTCTAGCTTGAGACGGTCCCTTCTTCCAGATAGTGTTTGAGACTGTGTGTCAGGAATATTCCTAATGAGCACTTGCAGGCAGGTGGAAGAGATGAACAGAAAGGAACAGAAAGAAAAAAAAATGCAACATACAGACTAGAATCGTTACATCATCACCCCATCATCTCTAGCATCCTGAGATCCTGGGAACTTGTGATCTGTATTTCTGAGAGCCTGTCTGAGATTTCCATTCCAAAACCCTTATCTGGGTTCCAGTGACCCTGATGTGGTAGTTGAAATAAATCCCCCATCCAAATTAGGCACATACCAGAAACCATAAGTTTACTAATGCTGCCCTCCTCCATCAACCCCTGTCCCTGCCCACAGTGAGTGATGAGGCTTTTATTACCAACTAATTGCTCTGGCTGCCCTGGGAAAGAGGCCCAGCCTTTCATTCACCCTGCTGGGGCAGCTGCACTGGAGCAGCCACACATGTCCTTGTCATGTAATTACTATAAGCTGGAATTGATTTTGGTCCAGTTTGCATCCTTCCTTCCCACCCCCATCTGCCCTCCTGAGCATCTCCGAGAGCTCTCTTTTGGGGAGTGAATTTTTCAGATGGTTGGGTACTGGTGATACTTGCTGAACTGGAGAAGTGACAAGCTCCTTCTCCCTTGCAGCCCTCACACCAGAATGTATCTATCTCATCCCTTCACCCCTCCATTTTCTCTGCTGACTGAAGAAGCCATTCTTTCAGGCTTTTCTTCTGAAAAGCCATTAAGGGAAAGTGATATAAAAACAAGGGAAGGATGAACCCAAAACACGGACATGAGTATAGGAAGAAAAAGGGAAAACTCAGACCTTCAGACATCCCAAGGTGAAAGTCAAGGCACCTCACATATTCACAGCCTAGATCCTATGACAACTAGGGCCTTCTGAACCCACAGCATTAGCATCTACTTATGCCAGTTATGGTGCTAGGCATGGGCTCATCAAGGCTAAGCCTAGGGCTTAGACATTTTATTTATTTATTTATTTTTTTAAATTTTATTTAAATGTATTTTTTCAAATACATATGTCTCTGCCTACCTCCACCACTTTCCCTTTCCCCATCTCTCCTTCCCTCCTTCAGCTCTTCCCTTTTGGTTTTGTCCATGAGTCCTTGCTATATGTTCCTTGACTTTCCCCTTCCTTTCTTTTTCCCTGTCTCCCCTCCCTCCTTCCTTTTTGTCTCTGTTGATTTATTTTCCTTTCAGTGTTGCCGGTCTTATTTTCCTTGCATCTTTGTATTGTTGGTTAGGTTCCACTTATAGGTGAGATCATATGGTATTTGTCTTTCATGCCCTGGCTTATTTCACTTAGCATAATGCTCTCCAGGTCCATCCATGCTGTCGCGAAGTTTAGTAGTTCTTTTTTCTTTCTCCTGCATAGTATTCCATAGCGTATATGTACCATAATTTTTTGATCCAGTCATCTACTGATGGGCATTTAGGTTGCTTCCAACACTTGGCTATTGTAAATTGTGCTGCTAACAACATTGGGGGGCATAGGTTCTTTTGTATTGACGTTTTGGTATCCTTAGGGTAGAGTCCCAGCAGGGGAATCACTGGATCAAAAGGCAGCTCCATTTTCAGCTTTTTGAGGAAATTCCACACTGCTTTCCACAGTGGCTGCACCAGTCTGCATTCCCACCAACAGTGTACTAGGGTTCCCTTTCCCCACAGCCTTGCCAGCAACTGCTGTGTGTTGATCTGTTTATGATGGCCATTCTGACCGGTGTGAGGTGGTACCTCATGGTAGTTTTGATCTGCATTTCTCTGATGGCTAGTGATGCTGAGCATCCTTTCAAATGCCTCTGGGCCCTCTGTATCTCCTCCTTGGAAAAGCGTCTGCCCAGGTCCTTTCCCCATATATTGATTGTATCGTTTGTCTTCTTGGAGTGGAGTCGAGTGAGTTCTTTATATATCTTGGAGATCAAACCTCTATCTGATGTATCATTAGCGAATATATTTTCCCATATGGTTGGCTCCCTTTTCATTTTGTTGATTTTTTCTTTTGCCGTGCAGAAGCTTATTTTGATGAGGTCCCACTTGTTTATTCTTTCCTTTATGTCCCTTGCTTTAGGAGACATATCGGTGAAAAAATTGCTGCGTGGGATATCTGAGAGTTTCCTGCCAATGTTCTCCTCTAGGACTTTTATGGTGTTATGACTTATATTTAAGTCTTTTATCCATCTTGAGTTTATTTTTGTGTATGGTGTCGGCTGATGATCCAATTTCAATTTTTTGCATGTAGCCGTCCAGCTCTCCCAACATCATTTGTTGAAGAGGCTATTATTGCCCCATTTTATGCTTCTGCCCCCTTTGTCAAATACTAGATGCCCATAGAGACCTGGGCTTATTTCTGGGCTTTCTATTCTGTTGCACTGGTCTATGGGTCTGTTCTTGTGCCAGTACCAGATTGTTTTGAGTATAGTGGCTTTGTAGTAGAGTTTGATGTCCGGAATTGTGATCACTCCTACCTTGTGTTTCTTTCTCAAAATTGCTGAGGCTATTCGGGGTCGTTTATGGTTCCATATAAATTTTTGAAATGTCTGTTCTATTTCTGTGAAATACGTCATTGGTATCTTAATAGGGGTTGCGTTGAATCTATAAATTGCTTTGGGTAGTATGGACATTTTGATGATATTAATTCTTCCAATCCATGAGCACGGTACATGCTTCCATGTATTTGTGTCTTCCTTAATTTCTTTTTTCAATATTGTATAGTTGTCTGTGTACAGATCTTTTACATCTTTGGTTAAATTTATGCCTAGGTACTTTAGTTTTCTTCTTGCTATATTGAATGGGATCTTTTTTTCTGATTTCTTCTTCTTCTATTGTGTTGCTGGTGTACAAAAATGCCTTTGATTTCTGAATGTTGACTTTGTATCCTGCAGTTTTGCCAAATTCCTTTATTAGGTTGAGGAGTTTTTTGGTAGAGTCTACAGGGTTCTCTATGTACACTATCATGTCATCTGCAAACAATGATAGCTTTCCTTCCTCCTTTCCTATTTGATGCCTTTTATCTCTTTCTCTTGTCTGACCTCTGTGGCTAGGATTTCCAATACGATGTTGAAAAGCAGCGGTGAGAGTGGATATCTTTGTCATCTTCCCGATCTTAGAGGGAAATCTTTCAGTTTTTGCCCATTGAGTATGATATTGCCTGTAGGTTTTTCATATATGGCCTTTATAACGTTGAGGAATGCCCCATTTATTCCCATTTTGCTGAGTGTTTGGATCAAAAATGGGTGCTGTACCTTATCAAATGCTTTTTCTGTATCTATTGAGGTGATCATGTGTTTTTTGTCTTTTCCTTTATTTATGTGATGTATCACGTTTACTGATTTGCATATATTGAACTATCCCTGCACGCTTGGGATGAATCCCACTTGATCGTGGTGGATAATCTTTTGAATGTATTGCTGGATGCGGGTTGCCAATATTTTGTTGAGGATTTTAGCATCTATGTTCATCAGTGAAATTGTCCTGTAGTGTTCTTTCTTTGTAGGGTCTTTATCTGGTTTTGGGATCAGGGTGATGCTGGCCTCATAGAAAAAGTCTGGGACTCTTCCCTCCTCTTGGATTTTTTGGAATAGTCTGAGAAGGACAGGGGTTAGCTTTTCCTTAAATGTTTTGTAAAATTCTCCTGTGAAACCGTCTGGCCCTGGGCCTTTGTGTGCCGGGAGTTTCTTGATTACTGCTTCAATTTCCCCAGCTGTTATCGCTTTCTGTTTCAAGCTCTCTGTTTCTTCCTCCTTCAGTGTTGGAAGATTATACTTTCCTAAAAATTGGTCCATTTCATCAAGATTTTCAAATTTCTTGGCATGTAATTGTTCATAGTAGTTTCTGACGATCCTTTGTATTTCTGTGGTATCAGTTGTTATTTCTCCTCTTTCATTTCTGATATTATTTATTTGGTCCCTCTCCCTTTTTTTCTTGATGAGTCTGCTCAAAGTCTTGTCAATTTTATTGATCTTTTCAAAGAACCAGCTTCTGGATTGGTTGATCCTCTGAATTGTTCTTTTTGTCTCTATGTCATTCAGCTCTGCTCTAATCTCGACTATTTCCTTCCTTCTAAGTGCTCTGGGATTTATTTGTTGATGTTTCTCCAGTTCTTGAAGTTGGAGTGTTAGGTGTTTTATTTGAAATGTTTCTATCTTTTTTAGGTAGGCCTGTACTGCTATGAACTTCCCTCTCAGGACCGCCTTTGCTGTGTCCCATAGGTTTTGGACTGTTGTCTGTCCATATTCATTTGTTTCCAGAAATTTTTTGATTTCTTCTCTTATCTCATTACTGACCCATCCATTGTTTAATAATCTACTATTGAGTCTCCATGAGTTTGCAAGTTTTTGAAATTTCTCTTTGAGGTTGATTTCCAGTTTCAAGGCCTGTGGTCCGAGAAAAAGTTTGGTATTATTTCAATTTTCCTGAATTTGCTGAGGTTTACTTTGTGTCCTATCATGTGGTCTATCTTTGAAAAACTGCCATGAGCATTTGAAAAGAATGTGTATTTTTCTTCTTTGGGATGTAAGGTTCTATATATGTCAGTTAAGTCTCTTTGATTCAGTGTGACATTCAGTGCCACAATATGTTTATTAATGTTTCATTTGGAAGATCTGTCCAGTTTTGACAGTGGGTTGTTGAAATCCCTACTGTCAGTGTGTTGCTGTCTATATCTTTTTTGAAGTCATCCCACAATTTCCTTATAAACTTGGGGGCTCCTATATTGGGAGCATATAAGTTTACAATGTTGATGTCTTCTTGATAGAGTCTTCCTTTAGGTCTTATAAAGTACCCCTCCGGGTCTCTCTTTATGGCCTTTGTTTTGAAATCTACTTTGTCTGATACAAGTATGGCAACCCCGGCCTTTATCTCCTGTCCATTTGCTTGGAATATTTTTTTCCATCCCTTTACTTTCAATCTGTGTAGGTCTCTTGCTCTGAGGTGGGTCTCTTGTAGGCAGCATATGTGTGGGTCATGTTTTCTTATCCATTCAGCTACCCTGTGTCTTTTGGTTGGGGCATTTAGTGTATTCACATTGAGAGATATTACTGATAGAAACTTACTCATCTTTTCTCTTTGTACCTGTGTTCCTCTCTCTCTCATTGTTTTCCTTCATCTGTTTAAACCAGTCCCCTTAGCATATCTTGGAGTGCTGGTTTGGTAGAAATGTATTCTTTTAGTCTTCTCTTGTCTGGGAAACTCCATATTTCCCTTCTATTTTAATTGAGAGCCTTGCTGGGTAGAGCAGCCTTGGCTGTAGGGCCTTGCTTTTCATGGCTTGGAATATTTGTTGCCATTCCCTTCTGGCTTGTAGTGTTTCTGTTGAGAAGTCAGCTCTAGGCATATCGGGGCCCCCTTGTATGTTACTTTCTCCTTCTCCCTTGCTGCCTTGAGGATTCTCTCTTTGTTTTTGACATTTGCCACTTTAATGATGATGTGTCTTGGAGTGGACCTCTTTGAGTCCCTCTTGAGTGGAGTCCTCTGTGCCTCCTGGATCCATGAGAGCCTTTCTCTCCTCATATTAGGGAAATTTTCCATCATTACTTTTTCGAGGAAGTTCTCTATCCCTTGCTCCTCTTCTTCTCCTTCTGGCATCCCTATTGTATGGATATTATTGCGTTTCAGGTTGTCCTGCATTTCCCTAAATGTCTCTTCATTCTTTTTGAGCCGTTTTTCCATTTCTTGTTCTTTCTGGGAGCTTCTTTCCACCTTATCCTCCATCTCACTGATTCAATCCTTGGCTTCATCCAGCCTGCTTTGGCTTCCTTCTACTGTGTTCTTCAATTCAGAAATGGTATGCTTCATATCCTCTTGTTTCTTCTTGATAGTTTCTATGTCCTTTTCCAGGCTGATATAGTTTGCTGTATGATCCTGATAGTTTCTCTGCAGTTTCTCATAGTTCTGTCTGAGCTGGCTGAGCTCATTGAGCTTCCTTAGGACCATTGTTTTGAATTCAATATCTGATAGTTCCCTTGCCTGTATTCATTTAGCTCTCTCTGTGGGGAGTCCTCTTTTCCAGTCATTTGGGGGGAACTTCTTTTTCTTCCCATTTTTGTGAGAGTCTGTTAAGTATTTTTGTCCTTTATTTTTCTTTCTGTGCCTGCCTCTGATGATGTCAGTTGTTGACCCTATACGATCTTGGATTGTTTGTTTGAGCCTTCCAGGAGTCTACTGTCTGTGTCTGACTCCTGCTTGAGGCAGCTCTGTGACCCCTTCGGTCAGGGCTGGGCTGGTTTGGGGATCGCTCTGCACTCTGACGTCGGCTCCTTGAGCACGCTCCCGGCGCGGCAAGATCCTCTGCCTTTCTGGGCTCCCCTGTGCTTGCCCCAGACCAGGGGCCTTATTTGCCACCTCGCTTACTCATCTGGCCCCCCTGGTCATTGAGCTCCCCGGCACTGGTCAGTTTAGGGTCTTCTATTGTGTGTTTTCCCCGCTTTTGGCTCTCTGGCTGTGTTGCTTGCCCTCGCCAAATCAGGACTACTGAAATGGGAGGAATTAGCTCCATGACTCTCCAGTTAATCCTGTCTCTGATCTCTCCTCCAGGGACTCTGGGCAGCTTTGTCACCCCTTCGACCAAGGATCCACCACCTGTGCGGCCTGCGTTTCAATCGCAGGCAGTCTGGTTCCTGCGCGCCCCTCTTCTGCCTCTTTGGAGGCGCGCCTTTCCAGCCCAAAATGGAGACTACAGAACGTGGAGGGAGTCGGGACTCCCTGGTTCCTCCTCCCATTCTTTCCCCGACGCCTCCGTCTCCAGTCTCTCCTCAAGGCTCCCCCAGCCAGTCTGCACTCAGTCCCCCAGCTCACATACACAAGCTGTGTGTCTTAGACATTTTAAAAGCAGGGGGAGGAAAGGGGGACTTGGATTGGGATTAAAAAGTGGATGGCAGTGATGTATTCTTACACTGAACTAAGTTTATGATCATCTATTCCATCCACTCCATCTACTGTGTGCAACTGCTAAGGATGTGCCAAAGGGACTCAGAGACCCTGGGGCAGTTCCTGAAGTCAAGGAGCTCAAGACGTCAAAAAGTGTAAGCTTTTGATTCTAAAGGCAGCAAAGGATGCAGGACCCAGCATTCTGGAGAAGAAGGACTGTAGATGCTACTGTACAAAGGTCCTGGGCTGAGAGTGGTTGGTTGTGTTAATTGTTTGCAAGTGGTTCAAGGTTAAATCCTTAAGTCATTCTCTCAATATCATATGGGCTGATAAGTCTGCCCTTGTGACTAAGAGTGCAGACTATAGAATGAAGCAGAGCTGGGTGTTAATTTGTGGGCCTTTTGTAACTCTGTGCTTTCATTTCCACATCTGTAAAAGGGGTTTTATGAGAGTAGTGAGAAGTAACAATGTTGATTGAGGATATGGCACAAGTTAAGTGCTGGCTCAGTGCCTGATAGCCATGAGTTGCTTGCTGCTGTGCTGTTGCAGTTTTGGTGATCGAGAAGCTGATTTTGTTGTAAGGATGAAGGGGCTGCTCAGGCCTATTAGTGAGCCAGAGAAAGGACTGGGAGATATACAGAGAAAAGCCCTTACCTCAACCCCTACTCTTCATGCTGAGCTCACTATAGTCTTCCCCTCCCTTCCCAACCCCAGCCACTAGCAATTAGCAAACCATCATTATCCTGTCACAGACTGTGAGGCCCAGCTATGCTGGGTGTGAGGTAACAGACCACAGACCTTAGTAATATTGTTGAAAACTGAGATTTTAATTGAATCACTTTTCCTGGCAGTATACTCACCCCAATTCTAAATTCTTACCATGGTGGTGGGAGATGTGGATGGGAACTGAGGAGGGATGGGGAGTGGCTGAGTGGCGATGAGAAAGTGCCATTGTTTCTTACCATTTCAACCTCTTGATTAAGAGGAAGAGCTTAGGACAAGTCATGTGGTCCAAACCTCTGCCTCTAGGAATTGCCCCAGACAGATGAATTTAACTGGTTGTATGTGGGACTCTAATTTCATCAGGGGGCTCTGATCTCATCAGGGGGCTCTGATGTTGAAGTATGGACAGAGCTCTGCCACTTAAAAAATTCTTAACTTCTCTGTATCATAATTTTCTCCCCTTGTTAAATCAAAGAACAGTAGTACCTACTACCCAAAGAGTAGTATATATTAAATGAGATTATCTATATAATCCTTTGCATCATAATGTCTTCATTACTGCTGGAAATTTCTTTGAACTATTCTCAGTCCTTAATGCTGTGTTCTCAGTGGTGAAAACTGGTTCAGCTGTTCCTTAAACTCCATCTCTTTTCTCCTTCTTAAAAAAAAAAAAGTAAGCAAGATGTTTCTAACTTTTTGAAACATATTCAGTAAAGCCAGCAGAGCCAACAAAGTAGAGTTGGGGACACTGATTGAGCCAGTTGGGGTAAGACAGTACAAAGCAAGAGGCAGTATAGGAGGAAAAGATGAGCCCAAATGCCTAGGTGAAGAGTATGGAAAGGAGGACAGTTGAGTCCATCAATAAGGGAAGAGCAGCACAAAATTAAACTGATTCAAAAGATAGTCTTTAAATTTTACCTTCTAAATGGCTCCACAGATGTTAAGGGAGACAAGGTGAGACAGCCTGAAATGCATGCCACCAAGCAGACTGGAGTATTTCCAAACTGCTAAGTAAGGGTGATAACACCCGCCTGTGAGGGCTGGTGCAAGAGGAAAGGAGGTCACGGTTGTTGCCAACCAAAAGTAGGAAAATGGTGACCTGTAAGCTGGTCTGAGCTTTCCAGGTGTACTCTCTTTTGCTTGTAAACATCTTGAGAGACAATAGTGAACAGGTTAAGAGTACAAAGTCTGGAGTTGTATCTCTGGGGTTTGAGTCCTGGCTTTGCTGCTTATAAGTTGCATGACCTTAGGCAAGTGACTACATGGTGCCTTAATTTCCTCATCTGTAAAGTACAGATACATATAGTACATACTTCATAGGGTTACTGTGAGGATTCACTGGGTTAAGCATTTAAGGTATCTAGCACACAGTAAGTACTATAAAAGTTACTTTTTGATTATTCAAAATTAGGAAAATCAGCTCTGGCCAGTGTGCCTCAGTTGGTTGGGCATTGTCCCATAAGCCTAAAGGTCATAGGTTCAATTCTTGGTCAGGGCACATGCCTGGATTTCAGGTTTGGTCTCCCGTCAGGGTGAGTGCAAGAGGTTTGATGTTTCATTGATGTTTCTTTCTCACATTGATGTTTCTCTCCCTCTCTCTTTCTTTCTCCCCCTTCCCCTCTCTCTAAAGTCATTAAACATGTCCTCAGGTAAGACTTTTTTAAAAATTAGGAAAATCAGGAAAAAAATGCCAACTTGTTTTATGACACCAGCTTACCCTAATATCAAATCCAGACAAAGATATTACAGAAAAACTACAGACCAATATTCCTCATGAACATAGACATAAAAATCCTCAGCAATGTATTAGCAAATCTAATCTAGGAATATACAATAAGGGTAATATATCAAGATGAATTTGGGTTTATCCCAGGAATACAAGACTGCTTCAAAATTGGAAAATCATTCAGTGTGATTCACCATATTAACAAACTAAAAAAATAAATCCATATGATCATCTCAATAGTTGTAAAAAAAGTATTTGACAAAATTCGACATCCATTTATGATAAAAACTTACCAAACTAGGAACAATGATAGAGCTTCTTTAAGGTGATAAAGGACATCTATATATAACATACAACTAAGATCACATTAAATGCTGAAAAATAGAATGCTTTCCCCCAAAGACTGGGATCAAGGCAAAGAAGTCTGTTCTCACCACTCCTGTTCAACATTGTACTGCAAGTCCTAGCCAGTGTAATAAGGCAAGAAAAAGAAATAAAAGGTATAACAGAAAGAAAGAAATTAAATTGATTCTTTTAACAGATGATATAACTGTCTTCATAGAAAATTACAAAACTCCATCAAATAAAATAAGTAAGTTTGGCATGTGCCCATGATGTTAATAGTGAAAATACTTTTGTATTTCTATATATTAGCAATAGACAATTTGAAATTTAAAATTGGAATACTTAAAAAAAAAAAGATTTACAAGTTCCTTAAAAAACCAGAACTGGCAACATTAGGCTCATATTTCTAGCTTGTAGTAATTGCCTAGAGCTGAGGAGTAGACAGCTTTTCTTATGCAGCTGTATGTATGCTCACTATATAGGTAATAACATTCATATTATTAAAAAACCTTAAAATGTAAATAGGACCACATTGTAATTTTAACCATCCTATTTAAAAAAAAAATTATTTTCTTTTATTTTTAAATATTGTATATTCTATTACAGTTGTCTTAATTTTTCCCCCTTTGCCCTCCTCCACCCATCCCACCCTACTCCACTCTCCCACAGTCAATTTCCACTCTGTTATCCATGTCCATGGGTCATTCATACATGTTCTTTTTTAGTCCCTTCTCCTTCTTTCCACCATTACCCACCTTCCCCAACCCCTGTGGTCACTTTCAGTCTGCTCCATGTTTCCATGCCTGTGGTTTATTTTGTTCATTGGTTTATTTTGTTGAATAGATTCCACTTATAAGTGAGATCATATAGTTTTTGTCTTTCACTGACTGGCATATTTCACTTAGCATAATATTCTCTAGTTCCATCCATGTTATCACAAAAAATAGGAGTTTCTTTCTTTCTTTCTTTCTTTCTTTCTTTCTTTCTTTCTTTCTTTCTTTCTTGTTTAAAATGCAGATTGATTTTATTTATATTTTTAAATGTAAAGATCCATTATAAAATATTTTTAAAAATTAAATTCATTATAAGTCTCAGTAATAAAAACAACATGACACCAGCATGGAAATAATCAAATAGTCAATGAAATAAAATGCATTGTAGAAACAAATGTATATATCTGTCTAACAATGTAATATATGATTCAATTAATATTTCAAATCAATGGGGAAAATACAGCTTATTCAACAAATAAGGTGCATGGACCACTATTACTTGAAATAAAACAAATATAGAGCCCTATTTCACACATTATACAAAAAAAAATATTCAGGGGAGTTAAAAATCAATATGTAGAATCTAAGGAATTTTAGGAGAAAATATAAACTAATATTTTTTTACCCTCAAGTAACATATTCAAACCCAGAAGCTATAAAATGAAATATTAACAATATGGTCATATTAAACATTTAAGACTATATAGTAACATTCATATAAAAAAGTTAAAGGACAAGTTATAGAATATGAAAGTATTTGCAACACATCTAAAAGAGGCTTAATAGGTTTTGGTTTTTTTTTTTTTTTTTTTTAGGGGAATATTTCTACAAACATTTAATCAAAAAATGGATAAAGAATACCAAAAAGTCTTTTAAAGCTTTTTAAAAATAATAGAAATAGGCAAGAAATATACAAAAACAGGTTTTGTTTCAACAAATAATAAAGTAACAACTAAAATAACACATCATTGTCACAATCAGATTAATACGTATTAAAAAATATTGGTAATATCAAATAGAGGTGACTGTGTCAAAGGAACTGGGTATTCATAGACTCTTTTTCTTCATCTTCTTAAAGCAGCCCCTTTAGCATATCTTGCAATGCTGGTTTGGTGGAGACGTATTCTTTTAGCCTTCTTTTGTCTGGGAAGCTCCTTATTCCACCTCCCATTTTCCTTGAGAGCCTTGCTGGGTAGAGCAGTTTTGTTCGCAGGCCTTTGCTTTTCATGCCTTGGAATATTTCTTGCCATTCCCTTCTGGCTTGTAGTGTTTCTGTTGAGAAGTCAGCTGCTAGCTGTATCAGGGCTCCCTTGTATGTTACCACGACCTGTTTCCCCCTTGCTGCCTTTAGGACACTCTGTTTGTCTCTGATATTTGCCATTTTAATGATGATGTGTCTTGGAGTGGGCCTCATTGGGTTCCTCCTGAATGGGACCCTCTGTGCTTCCTGGACTTGTGTGACATTTTCTCCCCTCCAATTAGGAAAGTTTTCCATCTTTACTTTTTCAAACAAGTTCTCTATCCCTTGCTCTTCTTTATCTCCTTCTGGTATCCTTATTATGTTGATATTATTACGTTTCAGGTTGTCCTGCATTTCCCTAAATGGCTCTTCATTCTTTTTGAGACTTTCTTCATTTTCTTGCTCTTTCTGGGAGCTTTTTTCTACCTTGCCCTTCAGCTCGCTGCTTTGATCCTCTGCTTCATCGAGCCTGCTTTTGATTCCTTCTACTGTGTTCTTAGATTCAGAAACTGTATTCTTCATTTCCTCTTGTGTCTTATTGATAGTTTCTATGTCTTTTTTTATGTTGACATTGTTTGCAGTAAGTTCCTCGTAGCTTCCCTGTAGTTTTTTGTAATTCTCTCTGAGCTCACTGAGCTCATTGAACTTCCTTAGAATCATTGTTCTGAATTCACTGTCTGATAGTGTCCTTGCCTCTATTTCATTTAGGTCTATTTCTAGGGATTCTTTCTTTCCCTTTGATTGAGGGAAGGGGTGTTTCCATCTCTTCCCACTCTTTGTGAGACTCTTCTTTTTCGCTTCTGCTCCTTAAGTTGATCTGTCTTGATTTCCTGACTTTGTGGTGTGAACTTCTATGGTAGGAGACCACTGTTTTTTTTCCTTTCTGGATCTGCCTCTCATGTTGTCACATATTGACCTTGTGTGACCTTAACAGTCTGTTTGCTATTTCCAGGAATCAACAATGATTTTTCTGTCTTCTTCAGGTGTTAATCCAGTCACTCTGCACTCAGCAAGCTGGCTTAGACACCACAGGATGGGGCAGAGTCTTTCCTGTGGGAGGGGCTATTGGGTCCTTTCACACTGCTGCTGTTTAGGGGCATAGTCTGCCTGAGCCAGATGGCTGCTGCTCTGTGGAGGAGGAGTCAGCACCAGAATTCCACCAGCTACTCTCTCCATTCTCTCCCCAAAGCCTCTATCTCCAGTCTCTCCTCAAGGGTCTCTAGACCACTCTGCTCCCCCTTTATCCGGGGATCTACTGTATCTGTGGATGCCACTCTGTACTAAGCAGGGCTGAGCCCCTCCTGGGGATGGTGCTATTGTCTTCCCTCATGCTATTGCTACTCAGGAGAGTGATCTGCCTGAGCAAAATGGCTGCTCCTGTTTAGGGAATGAATCAGTACTGAGATCCTGCCAGTTACTCTCTCCATTCTCTCACCAAAGCCTCCTTCCCTAGTCTCTCCTCAGGTGTCTGTAGCCCACTCTGCCCCTGCCTTTGCCTAAGCGCAAGGTAAGTGGCTACAAATAAAAATTTATACATTGGGTCTTTAAACAGCTCTTTGCATTTCCAGCCTCCTGTTTCTGACAGAGAGCAACCCTGCAACTTTTCACAGCTGGCTGTTATCTGTGTAGTTTTTGGCCTCTGGTGCTGTAGGCTGGAAATCCCCAATTATGCTTCAGACCCTGCTCTTCTCAGGGGGATCCAACTGGCCGTTTCAATATCCTTCTGGTGCTGCCAACTGTGGGTGCCCCGCCCGCATTCTTGAGTCTACCACACTCCTTACCAGTTAGGTTGTGCTAAAGCTGATTCTTCTGTCTCTCCAAGATTGTAAGGTTCCTTTCTCATTGCTGTTCTGTTGTTTGTTCCAGGTGATTTCTCCACAATTTAGTTTTAATTCATGATTGATCCTGGGAGGAGGTCAGTGTGACTTCCACTTCTCCACCATTTTGATTCTCCCTCCTATTTTGTATTCTCTGAAAAATGAGCATATTATATACATTGTCCTACATCTTGCTGTGTTTCACCTTGTGTATTAATCATCCATAACAATACCTATTGAGCTTTTTCATTCTTTTATGAAGTTACTTGATGTTCCATTGTATACTTGTATCCTAATTTATTTAATAGCTTGCCCCTTTCAAAAGCACACATACACTATAATTTGAAACAGTCCCTACATGGCACACCTCATTCTCCTGTGTTACTTGTCTGACCCATCTATGCACATTTGGTCTTAAGATCTCTGTCAGAACAGGTGGAGAAAGACCACGGCATGAGGAACCCAATTCCAGTCTTCCCTCTGGTAATAACTCACTGTGTGACCTTGGACAAGTCATTCTTGGTGGTCTGTCAAAGGCCCAGGAGAACTGGACTGTGCTGTGTATCTCAGTTAAAGACATGGCTTGTAGATTGTACACAATCACAAACCAATGAAATAGCTATACCAGAGGCTGTCTGGGCTGGCCTTCGTCTGGGACACAGAACACTATATTTGTAATCCCTGCTCCTAAACTTTCTATAATGATCCCCTGTGTCAGTTCTGGTCTGTGAAATTGAGCGTAAAATGCATTTTTTTTTGGAACTGAACAAACATGTATTTGAATCCTATATCTTAACCTTTTTTTACCATGTGATCTCAGATATGATATCCCATCTCTCTGAGTTCCAGTCTTCTTCTGAAAGAAAGTGGGTAGTCAAATTCAGCAGTTAAGGTCTATCATATCAGACTGCCTGGGTTTAAATACTGGCTCCTCTGCTTGTTACTCTGACTTTGGGCAAATTTCTCAACCTCTCTAAGCCTCAGCCTTCTCATTGATGAGATGGGATGATGATAATATCTATCTCACAAGGTTTTTTTAAAGGATTAAATGAAATTGTAAAAATGCTTATCACCATTCTTGGCACATCTTTGTTCTCCTATCGAGTAAGAGTTCAATAAATGATAGTTACCTTCTATTCCTTGCATTGTTGCTGTGGTGATTTGAAATAAAACATACAAAAGTTAAGACATGCTACAGTCCCATGTACATTGTAGAAACTCAACAGATAGTAGCTGGCATTGTTTTTACTGTCTAATGCGTCAACATGTTCAAGCCTTGTAAATACCCTGGAGCTATGCATTGCTTTATGCCAGAAGTCTTTTCCATAAATTCAGAATTCCACTCAGAGGGTAATCACCATAAATGAAACTCTGTACCATGGAAAATGAGGAAAGAATTATCTGATAGATTAAGCAATCAGTTGCATTATAAGCCTAGAGAATTTGTGGCCCTAAGAGAAACTTGCAGAAATAATATCAGCCAAGAACATTAAGTGGAATTCAGCTAAAGCTGGTAGAGATTGGCAAGCACCATCAGCAAGACTGCTCTGTCTGTTACAGCCAGTCAGGAGCAGAAGAGGCAACAGGGATGTGAACACAGACTCTGTCACTGAACCTCCCTGTGAATCTGAAATACATGGGAAATGCTGATAAGGATAGCCAGTCCTGAAGAGAGCAAAGAAATGCTGAGGGCTGGGGAGAGTAAACATCTCAAATTCAAGAGGAAGTCTAATAGTATAAATGAACAAAGTGGCCCAGTTTTAGGGAATTCTTCACCTGCCCAAAGACTCATGCTTCCCTTCTGTTTTTTCTGAAAACATGTGACTCTTTTGCTCTCTCTTATTTTTCCTCAGTGTTAGAGACATATGCACTTTCCTCTTAATAATTGCCAGCAATTATCTAGATCTTAATACATGCTAGGGAGTCTTCAAAGCACTTAACTCATTAAATTCTCATGACAACTCTTTGGGGCACATATAATTACTATGGCCATTTCCCAGATGAAAACATTGGGACAGTTACCAAAAGTCACATAGTTTTAAAAAAATGACCAAGCAACATTTTGTACTGCTGCCTACCTATATTATAAGAAACTAGCAGCAATGACATAAGCAATGACAACTGACAACTGACACTCAGGCTGGGTCAAGAGGTGACAGTGACACGCAATAGGGAGGAGTGGGGACTAAGGGAGTTAGTGCCACCACCACTTGGCCTTCTAGCAATGGTCCAGTGTTGCCAAATTGTTCAAAAGAATTTAGAAATCCCAATTTTTACGTGCAATGTTTCAATGTTTTGATGTTAGTAACTAATTTGATTTTAAAAAAACCAAACATGCAAGCCAGCACTATACAAGCCAAATCCAACATGTCTTCAGACTTGGTGTGGCTCACCAGGCTGATAATTCACAAACACCAGAGTGGGCAAAGCCTCAAGAAGCACCAAAAAATACCAAGGTGTCACAGTGAGAGGAGAATAAAAACAAGAAACTACAGGGAGGAACAAAAAGTAACAGAGATGCTGCATAGGAAATGCATGCCAGTTCTCAGGAAATCAGGGATCTGGCATAAACTGGAAGGAAAGCTCCAAGAAATACCACAGATTGCATGTAGAACACAAACACATGCACCATTTTTTATTTTTTATTTTTTGTAATGAAAAGAGCCCTTCAAAGCTGACAGCAGAGTAGAATAAGATGTGGGCTCAGTGGTCCCCAGACCTGGATTCAAATTCCAGCTTAATAGTTTCCTATTGGTGGGGGTCTGGCAAGCTGCTTAAACCACTCTAAGCTTCAGTGGTCCTCTCTGTCAAGTAGGTATCACAGTGCCTTCCTCACAGTGTTTATGGTGTGGACAAAATGGGACAATCTATGGCCAGTACAGGGCCCATACCCTGCCAGTCCCTGCCACTCCATGGCTGTTGCTTTATGATGAGCCTAAGCACCCTTGTTTTACAAAATGAAACTGGCCTTACCTAAAGTCACAGAGCTAAGAATGCAGAGTCTGAATCAGAACTTAGTTTTTCCAACTCTCGTTTAGTTTGCTTTTCACAAATTCACACTGTTAGTGGTCTCTTAAGAGGGAGCAAAATGATAGGGAATAAGTTGTGGGAATTTTAAAGCTCAGTGATTATCTAGATGCTGGGGGTTATGTTGTTAATTGTTTTATTGTTGGACTATTTTAAGTGGCACAAAGCTGCAGGATTAAATCCTGTTTCCATTTTTTTAATCATCCTGATTCCATCTAAGGGAGAATTTCCCCTTGGTTTTACTATGTCTTTAACACCTTTTCATATGTGCTAAATCGTCCTTTTTAATAGACACAGAGCAGGCCTAGGGCTGGCACCTTGGCAGGCAGCAGTTCTAGCTAGAATTAGTGTCGCTGTATATTGTCACTGTATTTATTTATTTTATTTTTTTAATTTAATTTAATTTTTTTAAATTTTATTTTAATTTATTTTGTCAAATACATTTGTCTCTGCCAACCCCCCACCACTTTCCCTTGCCCCCTTCCTCCTTCCCTCCCTCAGCTCTTCCCCTTTGGTTTTGTCCATGAGTCCTCGCTATTTGTTCCTTGACTTTCCCCTTCCCTTCCTTTTCCCCACCCCCCTCCCTCCTTCCCTCTTGTCTCTGTTGATTTCTTTTCCTTTCAGTGTTGCTGGTCTTATTTTCCTTGCATCTTTGTACTGTTGGTTAGGTTCCACTTATAGGTGAGATCATATGGTATTTGTCTTTTACCCCCTGGCTTATTTCGCTTAGCATAATGTTCTCCAGTTCCACCCATGCTGTCGCTAAGTTTAGTAGTTCTTTTTTTCTTTCTGCTGCGTAGTATTCCATTGTGTATATGTACCATTACTCTCTGATCCAATCATCTACTGATGGGCATTTAGGTTGCTTCCAACACTTGGCTATTGTAAATTGTGCTGCTATGAACATTGGGGTGCATAGGTTCTTTTGTATTGGTGTTTTGGTGTTCTTAGGGTATAGTCCCAGCAGGGGAATCATGATACAGAGGGCCCAGAGGCATTTGAAAGGATGCTCAGCATCACTAGCCATCAGAGAAATACAGATCAAAACCACCATGAGGTACCACCTCACACCGGTCAGAATTGCCATCATAAACAGATCAACAAACAATAGGTGCTGGCAAGGCTGTGGAGAAAAGGGAACCCTAGTCCACTGTTGGTGGGAATACAGACTGGTGCAGCCACTGTGGAAAGCAGTGTGGAATTTCCTCAAAAAGCTGAAAATGGAACTGCCTTTTGATCCAGTGATTCCCCTGCTGGGACTATACCCTAAGTCACTGTATTTATTTTTAAGGAAACTTTTTGTTTATAAAAGAGAGGTGAGTTGTTAAACATCCATGCTGTGCAATATAGTAACCACGAGCCACATGTGGATTTGGAGCCCTTGATATTTGACTAGTGAAAATGTGGAACCAAGTCTCCTTTCATTTCAATTTTAATCTGTTTATAATTAAAATCTGATACTCAATTCAGTTATTGGAAAATATATACTTGGAATAAGTTGAATATGTGAATCTACTCCCTCAACTGTACATTTATGACATCTAAATAGAGATCAGAGATTTCAGGTAAAAATTTAGCATCCATAAAGATATGTCCTAGAAGTGTAAAATATACACCAGATTTTTGACATTAAGTATGAATAAGAAATTAAATAAATCATTAATATTTACTTTAAGTACATTTTGGATGAACATGATTAAATTAAATGTATTGTTAAAATTCATTTCACCTGTTTCTTTTTCTTTTAATGTGGTTCCTAGAAAAATTGAGATTTCTTATGTGGCTCACATTACTTTTATATTGGACAGCAATATGCAATAAAGTATAAAATCAAGAAAAAAGACCAACCACTTTAAAGCAAAATAATAGTGCAGGGAACACAAGAATATAGCAAAAATCATAATGTTGGTGGGACAATCACTAAAACCTGGGGAATACTGATCTAATACAACACTTTTGATAAAGAAACTGAGGCCTACAGAGGACAAAGAAGTCCCCCAAGGTTATATATCCAGGGTGATCTTGACTCCAAATTTTCCATATTTCGAATTCAGTGTGCTTTGGACATGGCAGCAGGGATAACTCTGCCATCTCCACTCCTAAGGGAAATATAAGGAACATGGGGTCAAATGAGACAAGGACATGACCTTGGACCCAAGTTGGACTCAAAGGGAGGCAGCTTCTTTGCTTTTCTATAAAATGTAAACAGAAAGAAAGAATTGGGCTTCTCTTGAGTAAAGGCAGTGACCAGCTGAACTACATTGAAAGAACACTAAAACTTCTAACCCAAATGTATGTTTTCATTTTGTTCCATGGTAAAGAAGGATGAGAGGGGAACCCAGAGAGCACAATTAGACTGCATCTGCCTTCATTAATGCACTTATTCATCAATGCATTAATTCTCATTCAGCCAGCCAACCAGCTAGCCATGCAACCATATCCATCCATCTATACATCCATCCATCCATCCATCTACCCATATTCAGAGGAACATTCACTTCTCCTCTGAACAACTGAAACCTGAAGGCAGAAGAATGAAGAATGGAATGAAGAGGGGAAAGGAGGTAGGCAATGACCCTGAGGCAGAAGGGGCCTGGTGCACACACATCAGGACAGAAAGAGGACTGGAGTCTGGAGTGCCAAAAGGTGGGGTGAGGGCAGGGGAAGAACATGGTGTGAGATGCTAACAGAGGGAAACAGAAAGCCAGAGCTTAATAAAAGCCATGCAAATGGGCCCTGAGCTGAGACAACACATGCTAAAATGAAAGGACTGATGTATCCACCAGCATTTGCCAGGATGTTTGGCAGTCAGTAGAGCTGGGGTGTTTGCTTTTCTGCTACAGGCATTTCATATCATATATGGCTCAAATGCAGAACAAACCATCAGCCACATCAGAGGGACTCTACACAGACACACACAGCCATGCACAAAGAGACATGCACACACAGAGACTTGCATGCACACACACCTGTATACATGCAGAGGCACACACATATACCTCCCACAGTCAGAGGCATAGAAGGGCCTGATTATTCTGTTCTGGCTGCAACCCTTTACTTTTAGCATGCCTGGCCTCACCGCTATACTTCAGCTCCACAGAGCTGCTGACAAGAACCATCATCTGCCTCTTGGAGGAAAAACAGCAGTTTCCTTGGAAGGTGGAATGGATCAATGATTTGAGGGAGAACTCAGAAGGGGCTAGTGCTATGAGGACAGTGGAAGTGGGCCCATGCTCTTGACCCTAACAGAATTCAATACCTACATCATGTCCACCATCCACACCCAGGGACCTTTCAGATCACAAACACTTCTCTCAGCTGGATGGCATCAGGGAAGTAACACTGGTTTAGGAATTAGTCACACCTGACCTGGATTTGCATCCTAGGGCTGCAACTTTGTTAGTTACAAGGTCTTGAACAAGTAGTTTCCCCTTCTTTGAGCCTCAGTTTTCTTACCTGGGAATGAAGGTGATAATGTCAACTTTATTCACTCAGTACATATACAGAAGTCCCTCGTTGTCCAGTTTCACTTTCCACCATTTTTATTACCAACAGTCAACAGCAGCCTGAAATATTAAATGGAAAACTCCAAAACCAAACAAATTCCTAAGTTTTCAATTTTAGCAGTCCTGTGTAGCTTGACACAGTCTCATGCGGTCCCTCTCCTTCTCACCGGGGACATGATTCACTCCTTTGTCCAGAGTTTCCTTCTGTAGATACTTCCTGTCCATTAGTCACTTAGTAGCCACTGTCACAGTATCTCAGTGCTTGTGTTCAAGCACCCTTAACTTACTTAGTAATGCCACATTCACATAACTTTTACTACAGTATATTGTGGCAATAATAAAATAGTTGTTCATGTCTTACAGTGCCTAATTTATAAATTAAAATTTATCATACATACATGTGTATAGGAAGAAAGCATAGTAAACAAGTATATAGGATGTGGTACTACCTGCAGTTTCAGGAATCCACTGGGGGTTTTGGAAGTATCGCCCATGAATAAAGGGAGCCTACTGTAACTGAAACTCCTATCCTATGCCAACTACCCTAGTAGGCACTGGGGGAAGAGCAAAGAAGATTGATTGCAAAGAGGTCCCTGCTCAGGCATATATTCTACAAGGGAGGTGAGTAGTATACAAGTAAACAAATGCATAGACAACACCATTTTAGATACTAAAACATGCTATCAGGATAATAAAACATGGTAAGACTGTAGGGAGCTGCATTAGATATGGTGGTCAGAAAATGGCTCTCCAAAGAGCTGATGTCTGAGCTGAGACTGGAATAATGAGAAGGAGCCAGCTATGGGAAGCACCAGGGAAGGGTGTGCCAGGCAGAGGGACAAGCAAGGATAAAAAGCTGGAGGTGAGAATAAGCTGGTACAAAGTAGGAGTGTGGCTGGAATATGATGAGCAAAAGGGAGAATGGCAGGAGCTGAGAAGGAATATGTAGGCACTGGCCAGATTATATGGACCTTTTTTTTATTTAATTTTTTTCTTTATTTTTTCAAATATATTTGTCTCTGCCTTCCCCCCACCACCTTCCCCTGCCCCCTCCCGCTCTCCCTCCCTCAATCCTTCCCCTTTGGTTTTGTCCATGAGACCTTGCTACATGTTCCCCTACCCTCCCATTCCCTTCCTTTTCCCCCGTCCCCTGCTCCCTCCTTCCCTCTTGTCTCTGTTGGTTTCTTTCCCTTTCAGTGTTGCTGGTCTTATTTTCCTTGCATCTTTGTATTGTTGGTTAGGTTCCACTTATAGGTGAGATCATATGGTATTTGTCTTTCACCCCCTGGCTTATTTCGCTTAGCATAATACTCTTTAGTTCTATCCATGCTGTCCCAAAGTTTAGTGGTTCTTTTTTTCTTTCTGCTGCGTAGTATTCCATTGTGTAAATGTACCATAGTTTTTTTGATCCAATCATCCTCTGATTAAAAGCTGAAAATGGAATTGCCTTTTGATCCAGTGATTCTGCTGCTGGGACTATACCCTAAGAATTCCAAAACGCCAATTCAACAGAACCTATGCACCCCAATGTTCATAGCAGCACAATTTACAATAGCCAAGTGTTAGAAGCAACCTATGTGGGCCTTTTTGTCCATGGTGAGTAATTTGGATTTTACAGTCAGTCTTCCTATCCGCGGCTTCTGCAGATTCAACTAACAGGTTAAAAATACTTGAAAAGAGAAATCCAGAAATTTGATTCCCTAAATAATCTAGTATAACAGCTATTTATATTGTACTAAATATTGTAAATAATCTAGAGATGATTTAAAGTATACAGAAGGATTTGTGTAGGTTATATGCAAATATTGAATTTTTTTTTTTTTTTTGTATAAGGGACTTGAGCATCTGAGGATTTTGGTATCCATGGAGGTCTTGGATCCAATACCCCTGCAGATACTGAAGACAACTGTATTCTAAATGTCATGAAAGACACACAAGCCTTTAAGCAGATGACATAATCTAATTTGTTTTTCAAAGATTTATCTGGCTTCCATGAGAAGAATAGATGGAATATGGTGAGAGGGAAACAGCAACGAGGGTAAGGAGGTGGCAGCAGTGTACCTCTGGGCTCTGGTAGTAGAGCATAAACAATATCTCTAGGGTACCCAACACAGTGCCTGGCACACAGTTGGAGTGTGTGTGGGTCAAGGGTCATGGTCACAGCCTCTCACATCCTGCTCCTACCATATCCACCATGACCTCAGTCTCCAAGTAAAATAGACAGCAAGAAAAGTGAGCAAACTAATGATGTCCTCAGACATCAAGGACATCTGTGCCTGGCTTTCTGGGGGCCATGGAAGGTGTCCACAGCCCAATAGAGAGCCATCGTCTTGGTCATGGCAGTGGCAGCCCTGCCCATAACCCAGCTGTCAGTTATAGGACTCATGAAGAGAGAAAAGATAGAGCCTGGACAAGAAGGAAAGGGTCACCTACAGCACAGTCATTTGAGAAATGAATTCAATTGAGTTCTCTCTGGCATGGAGGAGGGACATTGTCACTGTGAATGCATTCAGTTCTGGTGACCTAGATCCGGCAGGAAGAGGGAGGAATGCCCCAAAACTGAGGGACAACAGTACTCTTAAGTGTTACAGAAGCCACATAATCCTTTTAAGCAGATGACAAGGTCTAATTTGAGTTTACCAGAGGTCTCTCTCACTGCCGTGGAAAGAATATGGTGAGAGGAAAGCAGCCAGAAGGGTAAGAGGGTAGATGCAATGTGGACCTCTGGGATCCAGTAGTAGCAAAAAATGGCATCTTGCAAATGAGGAGGAAGAGCTCTTGGGAAAGTGAAGCCAAGGCCAATTGCCTCCTTAAATTTCTTAGATAGACATTCTGGCCAGAAGAGGGTAGCTCTGGGAAATAAGAGAACTTTAATTTTCTTAATCACTGTCATCACTAAATGTTCCCTCCAGCTGGTCAAATGCATGCTAGTTAACACCCTTCTCAATCACCCTTATTTAACTTCCTGAAGAGTCCTGGAGTGGAGTGACAGCTAGCCAACAGCCACCTGGAAATTCACCTTTCAGAATGTGAAAAAAGTCTGCTTAAGGTTTTCTTATAAAGCATCATCTCTCCTATTAACATTCAGAGGCAACCTCATAAAGATTCAGACTATTGAGACATTTTAAAGTCTATAAAAACTAAGCCCTCCCTGGCTGTGTCCTATCCTATTTACTACAGTTCCCACCTTCCCATACTGTGACCCCAAAACAAAGATTCTTTCTTTATACTTGGCTTGCTTCTCTCACTTATCATGTCCCTTGCCTTGCCTTGTAGGATTTTAAATTTACTGTGTTAATGTAACAAATCTTCCTCAGATTTGACTATATATACAATATACATACACACACATACACCCATTTCCACTCCTCCGAATCCCACTAGGACTTTGAATTATATGGTCATTTGCAGATTATGTGCTAGCTACTGGTGCCATAAAGACAAATAGATCTGGGTTGCTGCCCTTAGGGAGGACATAGTCTAGTTGGAGAAATAAAGAGGCAAACTACCTTAATGTGAAGATTGATATGGTGTTCTACAAGGAAGTCTTTGACCATGAGACAAAGAGAAAGACATCAACCTCAGTCTTGGATTAGGAGGCAGTACTGGGAATGTGGTGTGGGATATCAGGGCAGACGTTTTGCCCTACTCTCTGAAAATCACTTCTCTCCTTTCTTGAACCCAATATGCAATGTGTGTTCAGACCACAAGTATGTTTCTTTATCATACATATGCTCTGAGCATCTCCTGTCATCAGAAACTTTGCCAAGGATAGGGGACAATAGAAATGAGTAAACTTTACCCATGTTTTTGAGTTATGTATTGTCCAGAGGGGAAAAAAAAGTAAATTGAAAATTATTAGTTTGTACTATGTGAAACTGTCAATATTTGGGCTTTTTACCTTTTAAAATGTCCATTTATATGGTTCAACATTTTACCCCATACTGTAGTCATTTGCTGTCCAGAAAAAAAAAGCCCAGGGTGATGTGGAAGCCCCAAACCAGTGGCCAAATTGGCATTCACACTTTCTCTACTACCATATTCCTGACCTAGAAGTATCCATGACTGAAAGTTGGATAGTACAATTTCTGGTAGAAACTAAACAAATAGTCATTTATCATAATTATAACCAACTTTACTCAGGTGCCTGCTGCCTGTTTGGCACTGTTTCAAGCTCTTTCTATAAATTAACTAGTTTAATCCTTTTAACCCCATGAAACAGGTCCTATTACTACACCATCCTACAGATGAGGAAACTGAGGGACATAGTAACTTATGAAGTGGCTCAAGGTCATGCAGTTAGTGCTACAGCAAAGCCAGCCTTCTGACCCAGACATCAGGACCCAGAGCCTGTGCTTTTCCACTGCTCAATAATACTTTTGCTCAGGACACTTTGGTTCTAAGGCCACGCAGGTGGGTGTTTTTATTAAAGCCATGATCTCTTGCTGTGAAATAAAGATGGGGAGTTGAGACAGCCATCTTCACCTTCAGAAGATAGAATTGCAAAGGTTGTCCGTTTCAGAGGTAGAGGTATAACTTCAAAAACCAGGTATAAAATGTCCTCTGAGAGGAGGATGGGCATAATAATGAGAAGGGCATCTAATTCCATCAGGCAGCATAGGTTTGAGCCTGATTTTTTTTTATGCTGGTAAGAGAAAGCTGACAGAACAATTTTGTGGAAGATTTTGGGGGACTTTGGGCACAAGCAGAGCTTCCTGGAGACCTGGGGGACTAAATGCAGCCCAGTGTTGGAAAGGGGGCCATTCTCTACCTATGCTTAGTGTGTAGCTCTGGGAGGGTGTTGGCACTTACAGTGTTGTAAATGGAATCTTCTTCTCATCCCATTGTCTAACCAGACATTGCTGTTATATTTGGGCTTGAGTCCTCCCTAGGACTCTTGCTGGTTCCAATAACAACGAAGCTAATTCTCTTGAGTTTTCTAAGCATACTATTACATTATCTGCAAATAATAATTATTATTATCCTTAAATAGTTATACTTGTTATTTTAATTTCTACCTTATCATTTTGGCTAAGCTATAGATTTGGGGTTTTTATTAGTAGCATTAGCATTTAATATTAGTTCAATTATTTTTATCAATGGTATTTAATTAAATTGAGGAGGACGGATTGCATTCTTAAACAAAAACAGACAGTTTCATGAGCAGAGGGCAGGACCAAGGCAGAACTCAGAGCCCTACAGAAACTCCTGTGTAATCTAATGATGACCTCTAGACTCAGATGCTGCAACAAGTGAATATTTATCAAGTGCCTACTATGTGTCAGAGACTGTGCTAACAATTAAGAATGTGGCCCAAGATGTAACACACAGAGCTATTCTCTCAGAGCTCCCAGTATCAGGATGACCAAGGAAAGGGAAAGGACAGGGTGCATCTAAAAGATATTTATATAAAGAACCTGCTGGATGTGGTCTTAAAGGTGGGAAGCAAAAAATTACTGCAAGTCTCAAAGCCTGGTGGTATAACTGATAATGACCAAGAAATTGAATTTGTTTAAGTTTCTGAAATCTTTGACAACCATTTATATGAAAAAGAGATGAGAGCAATGACATTAGAACGTCTTTTAAATTTATGAATGTTTTTGAGAATACAGATTCAGAGAAATTAGCAGATATTTTAATTTTCTGCTATCTCACTCCTGATACCAATCAGACCACCTCTGAAATACCTTGATAATTAACATCTGCCTGAACACTTTTCCAGTTTGAAAACCTATTTCCATGCATTGTCTCCTTCAGTTCCCCCAATGACCTTGGGAGTTTACAAAGCAATTTCACTGAGGATACCAAACTGGATCTTGAATTCCCATGCCTCATTTCCTGTGACCCACACACCAGCCAGGACTGTCATTTTACAGTTGTTCACGCACAGCGTACTTTCACACCTCTTTGACTTAGCACTTGTGGTTCCCTCTGCCAAGAAAGGAGACCATCCTTTCTTTGTCCAACCAAGGAATGCCCTATTCATTCCAAGAAACGCTGGACAGGCAGGAAAATTCCTTGGTTCCCAGCGGCAGCGAGGAAGGTCTGGGCAGCCTGAAGTAGGAAGCACCAACAACAGTATGCCTATCAGAATAGACCCTCCTCCCTGCTGGTATATTCAATTTCCTCTTCCTGTAATACTTTTGCAATCTATGTTGTCCATCCTTCTTTTCTACACAGGTTCTGTTCTGCAACTGACTTAGGTTGCATTTAATTAAATTAAACAATGATTCCAGAGCCTTCTGGCTTCTTAAAGAGTGTAGCAGTTAACACTTTGCAGCTGTGCTGACCTGAGTTCAAATCTGTCCTTTGTGACTTACTAGCTATGTATCCTTGAGTAAGTCTCACAGCCTAATCCTAAATTTCCACATCCATAGAAAGGATCTAATAATATCCACCTTTAAAGTAAGGGAAACAGCAGTGACTCTTAAGGATAAAACACTTATCAAGGTTTCTAGCATATAATAAGAGATTGCTAAATAGAACCTATCATTTTTATTAAGACTGCTTCCTTCATGGCAGAAAAAGGTATAGAACCCTTTATCATCATCACCACTATTACTGCTACTACTGCTATAATTATTTATGTTTTCCCCTTATTTCTAAAGGTGAAAAAAAAACTTACTTCTACTACTGACATGTTCCTTGTTCTCCCTTGGAAATGACAAAGTGGGGCAGTTTGTTTTGTCATAGGCAGGAGTACAGCAAGGCATTGGCAGCATGAATTTGTTGTCACTGGGGGCTGGGCAAACTGGTTCCTGAAGGATGGACAACATAGGCGGCAAAAGTATTACAGGAGGAGGAAATGTAATAGTCCAGAGGCAGAGATTGTGGCTTATTTGGGGAGTTTCAGGTACAGTGGTTCCTGTTAGCTGGGACAGAGTTTAGGCAGGAGTGAAATGGGATGGAGAGGGGAGCAGAAGCCATAATTGATGTCTTCTATGCAGCCAATACTCCTCTAAGCACTTTCTGTGCATTTATTTATCTAGTCCTAACAGTCATCCCCATTTTACAAATGAGTAAATGGAGGCATAGAGATATTAGGTAACTTGCTCAAGGTCACAGAGCAAATCCATGTCAGATCTGCATCCAGCACCCATGCTGAAGCAGGGAGGCATTGCTTCTTTTTCTCTGTGACATTCAGGCAGGTGTCCTGAAGCCAGAAAAGTGACAGACTCCTCCAAAGTCACAAGGAAGCAAGTCATCCTTCACATGCTGAACACAGCCTGGGCGGAGTAGAAGCTTCTCTCTCTCCCTCTCTCTTTCCTCACCTCCCCAGAGTGCAGAGGTGGGTTTTTAGAAGTTTCCAAACATAAAACCATTTCCAGATAATTATGCCTCCTTCACCACGTGTCATTCAGCTCTGTGCACAGGCTGGAGGCACAAAAACCAATTTTTCCAACCAGAGTAAATTGCCTCACAAGGTTACCAGGTAATTAGACATTGTATACTTGGCTTGGCCTCTTCCCTGTCCATCCACATCCCCTGGCACAGGTGCTGTCACTTCAATCTCGCATCTGCCAGGAGAATGCAGGTCCCATGGTGGCACACAATGTCCACCAACAGTGGCCTTGGAGAGTATGCAGCTGACAGTGCACATCAGAGCATTTTACAATGTTCTTGAACATCCAGATCCCATGGAAACTGCCACTTCTAGCCCAAGAGGGGAAAGAGAGTACATTATGTGAGAAGATGTTACCTCTCAGCATTTCTGCTGACTCCTGTCAATTTTATATATGGTTATTTCAGTGAAGCGTATAAAGGAACCTCTCTCTGTTCTCTGCCCCCACCGTATCTCCCTTCAGGAAAGTCTGTGGTTTGATATGGAAATAATAAGCACCTTACTTAGTAAAATCATTTAATGTTTTTTTTATTGTTGTACAAACACAGTTGTCTCCACTTTCCCCTATGTCCCTACCCCGCCCACCCACTCTCAGGTCTCACCCTCAATCCTAGACCCCTTTGGCTTTGTCCATGAGTCCTTTATAAATGTTAGTTGACTACTCTTCCCCTGATTTCCCCAATTTTCCCTTTCCCCCTCCACTCTGGTTACTGTCAGTTCATTCTTTACTTCAATGTCTCTAGTTATATTTTGCCTCCTTGTTTGTTTTGCTGATTAGGTTCCACTAATAGGTGAGATCATATGGTATTTGTTTTTGTGGGGCGTGACGCTTTGTGGGGAGCACTGCGGTGGAGTGTGGGGCTCCTGGATCTGAGGAGTGTTACTGTCTGGAGCCAACTGAAGAGGGTACAGGGCTCTGAATCCCACAGAGTCTGTCCCATGGTTGTCACAGATGAGGGGAATAAACACGAGTCATCGCAAACACTTCTCTGTTTGCCAGGACAGGGGACATGGCTCTTCTCTCTAGGGGAGAGAAGGCCCCGAACCCCTGTGTCCAAAGGCTTTTATTAAGAACCATATGCACAGAGGTATACAGCAAAGCTCAATAATCAGTGTCAAAAGGCTATGTTTACAGAAAACAGACAGAGAAAATTGAAGGATCACAAGAGATCTGCCTCAGGTCAGGGTCTATAAATAATGTATCTCCTTCCCAGTATGAGCCAGTTATCATCACTTTTGAGGGAAGAACAAACTGTCTAGAGGAACTTACTTCTAGGCCTGATTGTCCTGGGGAACTGCCCAATCCAGCTTAGGGCTATACCTGCCTTTAGGATTGTTTCAAGCCTGAGACATGTGTGCAGGGCAAAGCCACCAAGACATAAGGAGACTTCTTTCAGATAAAATGAAGACTCCAGCCACATTCAAGCTGAGCCGAGGGGGGCGGGCCTGTTTGCCCTTTCTCCATATCTCCCATGTTGTTGTCTGCTGCCCATACTGCCTGATGTCTGGATTAGATGGTCTCTCCTCTTGAGAGAACTCTTACCTGTCATCAACAAGAGACCATCACAGGGCCAAGCAGGGAGGCAAAGGCTATGCCCCTGCCAGGCAGCACAGGTTATCGTCACCTCAGTGTCCTGTTTTCCCAAGGCCTCTTTGATTATTTTCAGCCTTGGGGCCCTCCCACCTGTCCACGGGGAAACAGTCCCTGAAACCAGATGCGGCATTTCCCAACAATATGTCATTCACTGCCAGGCTTATTTCACTTAGCATAATACACTCCAGTTTCCATTCATGCTGCTGTGAAGGGTAGGAGCTCCTTCTTTCTTTCTGCTGCATAGTATTCCATTGTATTAAGGTACCACAGTTTTTTGATCCACTTATTCACTGATAGGCACTTAGGCTGTTTCCAGCACTTGGCTATTGTAAATTGTCCTGCTATGCACATTGAGGTGCATAAGTTCCTTCGAATTGGTGTTTCAGGATTCTTTGGGCAAAATCCCAACAGTGGAATTGCTGGGTGAAAAGGCAGTTCCATGTTCAGTTTTTTGAAGAAATCCCATACTGTTTTCCACAGTGGCTCCACCAGTCTGCATTCCCAACAATGTACTATGGTACTCTTTTCCCCACAACTTCACCAACACTTGTTTGTTGATTTGTTTATGGTGGCCATTCTGACTGGTGTCTGTTCAGGTCCTTTGACCAATTTTTAATTGGATTGCTTGTCTTCCTGGAATGGAGTCCCTTGAGTTCTTTATGTATTTGGGAGATCAAACCCTTCTCCAAGATATCATTGGAAAATATATTTTCCCATATGGTAGGTCCCCTTTTCATTTAGCTGATGGGTTTTTTTAGCCATAGAGAAGCTTTTTATTTTGATGAAGTAACATTTGTTTATTCTTTCCTTTTACATCTAATGTTTTGGGGACATATTGATGAAAATGTTGTTCCTCAGAATATCTGAGATTTTTTCTGCCTATATTCTCTTCTGGGACTTTTATAGTGTTGCAGCTTATATTTAAGTCTCTTATCTATCTTGAATTTATTTTTGTGTATGGTATGAGTTGGTGGTCAAGTTTCATTTTTTTTGCATGTAGCTGTCCTGGTCTCTCAACACCATTTTTTAAAAATTTCTTTCTTTCTTTTTTAATTTTTTTCAAATACACCTGTCCCCATTTACTTGCCACCACTCTCCCCTGCCCCACCCACCCACAACTCCACCCCTCAATCCTTCCCAACCTTGGCTTCCAACATGTGTCCTTTACATCTGTTCCTTGATCTGACCCTTCCCCTTCCCTTCCCCTCTGCCAACACTTCCCTCCCTCCCTCCCATCCCTGTTGTTTTTGTCTTTCTTTCAATGTTGGTGGTCATATTTTCCTTGCCCGCTTCCTTTGCTGATGAAGTCCCACTTACAGCTGAGATCATACCGTATTTGTCTTTCACTACGTGGCTTATTTTACTTGGCATAATACTTTCCAGTTCCATCCATGCTGTCACTAAGGATAATAGCTCTTTCTTTCTTTCTTTCTCCTGTGTAGTATTCTGTGTGTAAATGTACCATAGCTTTTTGAGTCATCATTTACTGATGAACACTTAGGTTGCTTCCAGCACTTGGCTATTGTAAATTGTGCTGCTATGAACATTCGTGTGTATAGGTTCTTTTGAACTGGCATTTTGGGTGTAATCCCAGCAGTGGAATTGCTGGGTCAAAAGATAGTTCCATTTTCAACTTTTTGAGGAAATTCCAACCTGTTTTCCACAGTGGCTGCACCAGTCTGCATTTCTACCAACAGTGTGCTAGGGTTCCCTTTTCTCCACAGCCTCACCAGCACCTGTAGTTTGTTGATTTATTTATGATGGCTATTGTGACCAGAGTGAAGTGGAATCTCATTGTGGTTTTAATTTGCATTTCTTTGATGGCTGGTGATGATGAGCATCCTTTCATTTGTCTCTGGGCCCTGTGTATGTCCTCCTTGGAGAAGTGTCTGTTCAGGTCCATGACCAAGTTTTAATTGGATTGTTTCTCTTCCTGGAGTAAAGTCGTGTGAGTTCTTTATATATTTTGGAAAACAAACATCTGTCTGAGGTATCATTGGCAAATAAAACTTCCATAGGGTTTGCTCCCTTTTCATTTTGCTGATTTTTTCATTAGCTGTACAGAAGCTTCTAATTTGGATGAAATCGCATTTGTTGATTCTTTCCTTTATGTCCCTTGCTCTGGGGGAAAAGGTCAGTGAAAATACTGCTCTGTGGGATATCCAAGACTTTCCTGCCTACGTTCTCTTCTAGGACTTTGATGGTGTTGCGACTTACATTTAAGTCTCTTTTCCATCTTGAGTTTATTTTTGTGTATCATGTAAGTTGGTGGTAGGATTTCAAATTTTTGCATATAGCTGTCCAGCTCTCCCAACACCTTTGTTGAAGGGGCACTCCAATTTGTGCTTCTGTACGCTTTATAGAATATTAATTGACCATAGAGACATGGGTTTATTTCTGAGCTTTTTATTCTGTTTTACTGACCTTTATGTATTTTCTTGTGCCAATACCAGACTGTTTTGATTAAAGTGGCCTTATAATATGATGTGATGTCAGGTATCGTGATGCTGCCTACTTTGTTTTTCTTTCTCAAAATTGCTGCAGCTATTTGGGGTCATTTATAGTTTCATATTAATTTTTTAAATATCTGTTCTATGTCTGTGAAATATGTCATTGGTATTTCAAAAGATATTGCATTTAATCTATAAATTGCTTTGGGTAGTATGAATTTTGATGATGTTAATTCTTCCAATCCATGAATATGGTATATGCTTCTATTTCTTTATGTCTTCCTTAATTTCTTTCTTCAGTGTTGTATAGTTTTCTGTGTATAGTTTTCTGTGTATTTTAACTCCTTGGTTAAGTTTATTCCTTGATGCTTTATTTTTGTTGTTGCTATAGCAAAGGGGATTTTTTTCTGATTTCTGCTTCTGATATTTCATTGTTTGTGTATAAAAATGCCTTCAATTTCTGAATATTGACTTTGTATCCTAATGTTTTGCCAAATTCACTTATTACGTTGAGTGTTTTTTTGATGATTTCTAGCTGGCTTTCTATGTACATTATCATGTCATCTGTGAACAATGATAGTTTTATCTATTCCTCTCCAATTTAGATGCCTTTTATTTCTTTTTCTTGTCTGATCACCGTGGCTAAGATTTCACATACTATGTAGAATAGAAGTGTTCAAAGGAAACATCCTTGTCTTCTTCTTGATCTTAGTGGGAAAGCTTTTAGTTCTTCCCCATTGAGTATGATGTTGGCTGTAGGTTTTTCATAAATGGCCTTTATTATGTTGAGGTATGTCCCCTTTTTCCCCCACTCTACTGAGTGTTTTTATCATTAATCGGTGCTGTACTTTATCAAATGCTTTTTCTGAGTCCATTGATATGATCATGTGGTTTTGTCTTTCCTTTTGTTTACGTGTTGTAATGCCTATTGATTTATGAATATTGAATCATCCTTGCATCCCTGGGATGAATCTTTGATCATGGCGGAAGTTCTTTTAATGCATTGCTAGATGTGGTTTGCCCATATTTTATTGGTGATTTTAGCATTTATGTTCATCAGCGATATTTTCTCTCTTGGTTGTGTCTTTATCTGGTTTTCAGATGAGGATGATGCTGGCCTGATGAAAACAGTTTGGGAGTCTTCCCTCTTCCTGGAGTTTTTGGAATAATTTGAGAAGGACAGGGGTTAGCACTTCCTTAAATGTTTAGTGAAATTCTCCTGTGAAACGATCCAGTCCAGGGCTTTTGTGTGCTGGGAGTTTTTTTGATTACTGCTTCAATTTCACCAGGTGTTATTAATCTGTTCAGGATTTCTGCTTTTTCATTCCCTGTTGTAAAGTTATATTTTTCTAGAAATTTTTCCGTTTCATTGGATTTTCAAATTTCTTGGCATATAATTGCTCTCAGTAATTTCTTAGAATCCTTTGAATGTCTATGGTATCAGCTGTTATTTCTCTTTGATTTCTGATATTAGTTATTGGGGTCCTCTCTCTTTTTATCTTGATGAGTTTGCTTAAAGGTTTGTTTATTTTGTTTATCTTTTCAAAGAACTAGCTCCTGGATTGGTTGATCCTTTGAATTCTTCTTTTAGTCTCTGTGTCATTCAGTTCTGCTCTGATCTTGATTATTTCTTTTCTTCTACTCATTCTGGGCTTTTTTTTGTTGTTGTTCCTCAAGTTCTTGATGTTGGAGTGTTAGATCATTTATTTGAAATGTCTCTATCTTTTTGGGGTAGGCCTGTATTGCTGTGAACTTCCCTCTTACGCTTGCCTTCCCTGTGTCCCATAGGTTTTCGACTGTGTGTGTTCCTTTTCATTTGTTTCCAGAAACTTCTTGATTTCTTCTTTGATCTCATTATTGACCCATTCATTGTTTAGTAATGTGCTATTCAGTCTCCATGAGTTTAAATGTTTTTGAGTTTTTTCCATGAACTTGGTTTCTAGTTTCTAGCCCTTGTGGTCTGAGAAAATTCTTTTTATGATTTCTTTTTCCTGAATTTGTTCAGGTTTGTTTTGTGTCCTATCATGTGGTCTATCTTTGAAAATAGTCTGTATGCTTTCAAAAAGAATGTGTGTTCTGCTTCTTTGGGATGAAAGGTTCTAGAAAAAGCCAGCACCAGGATCTTCCCAGCTACTCCCTCAGTTCTCTCCCTAACACCTCTGCATCCAGACTCTCCCCAAACTACTCCAGAGCACTCTGTGTCCTCTTTAGCAACAGATCCGCTATCTGTGACTTCCTCTCTGCACTCCGAACCCAGGACTGTACAACACCTGGCTGGGGAAGAGCCCCCTGGATGGGAGGATATTGTGACCTTTCACACTGCTACTTCTCAGGGGAATGATCTGCTTGAGTAAGATGGCAGCTGCAGAATATAGGGTGAGTCAGCACTGGGATCACGCTGTCCCCTTTCTCAGTCCTCTCCCCAAAGCCTCCTTCCCCAGTCTCTCTTCATGCAGCTCAAGCCCTCTTTTCCCCTGCCTCTGCTGGAGCCCAGGGCAAGTGGCTGCCACTATAAATTTTTGCTGTGGCCTTTAAAAGGCTCCCTGCATCTCCAGCCACCTGTGTCCAGCATAGAGCACCCTGCTGCTTTTCACAGCTGGCTCTTATCTGTGTGCTCTCTGGGCTCTGGTGCTGTACGCTGGAGATCCTGGCTCATGGTTAGACCCTGCTACTCTCAGGGGATACAAATGGCCATCTCAACATCCCTCTGGTGCTGCCACTCATGGGCACCTAGTCTAACTTCTTGAACCTCTACTGCACTCCTCACCAGTCAAGTTGTACCAAAACCGATTCCTCTGTCTGTTCAAAGTTTCAAGTCTCCTCTTTCACTATTGTTCAGTTTTTTTCCAGGTGATTTCTCCACAATTTTGTTGTAATTCCAGATTGGTGCTAGAAAGAGGCCAGTGTGACTTCTGCTCACTTCTCCATCTTGAAATCTAAACTCCATTTTTTGAAGAGGCTATTTTTACTCCATTTTATGCTTCTGCACCCTTTGTCAAATATCAATTGACCATGGAGACATGGGTTTAATTCTGGGCTCTCTATTCTGTTCCGTTGATCAATGTATCTGTTCTTATGCTAGTACCAGATGGTTGTAATTACAGTGACCTTGTAATATAATTCCATATAAGATATAATCTCTCCTACTTTGTTCTTCTTTCCCATAATTGCTGAGGTTATTCAGGGTCATTTGTCATTCCATATAAATTTTTGAAAAACATGTTTTAGATCTCTGAAATATGTCATTGGTATTTTAATAGAGATTGCATTGATTCTATAAATTGTTATGGGTAGTATGGACATTCTAATGATGTTCATCCTTCCAAAGCAGGAACTCAGTGTATGCTTCCATTTTTCTGTATTTTCCTTAATTTCTTTCCTCAGTGTTCTAGAGTTTTCTGAATACGGGACTTCTATCTCGTTAGTATTATTCCTAGGTACTTTATCTTTCTTGTGGCTATAGCAAATCATACTTTTTTCCCTGATGTTTGATTCTGCAGTTTCATTGCTGGTGTACAAAAATGTCTTCTATTTCTTTTTTTTTTTTAAATTTTATTTTAATTTATTTTTTCAAATACATTTGTCTCTGCCTACCCCCCACCACTTTCCCTTGCCCCCTCCCTCCGTCCCTCCCTCAGCTCTTCCCTTTGGTTTTGTCCATGTTCCTTGCTATATGTTCCTTGACTTTCCCCTTCCCTTCTTTTTCCCTGCCCCCGCCTCCTTCCCTCTTGTCTCTGTTGATTTCTTTTCCTTTCAGTGTTGCTGGTCTTATTTTCCTTGCATCTTTGTATTGTTGGTTAGGTTCCGCTTATAGGTGAGATCATATGGTATTTGTCTTTCGCCCCCTGGCTTATTTCGCTTAGCATAATGCTCTCCAGTTCCATCCATGCTGTCACGAAGTTTAGTAGTTCTTTTTTCTTTCTGCTGCATAGTATTCCATTGTGTATATGTACCATAATTTTTTGATCCAATCATCTACTGATGGGCATTTAGGTTGCTTTAAACACTTGGCTATTGTAAATTGTGCTGCTATGAACATTGGGGTGCATAGGTTGGAACTGCCTTTTGATCCAGTGATTTCCCTGCTGGGACTATATCCTAAGAATACCAAAACGCCAATACAAAAGAACCCATTTTTGAATATTGATTTTGTGTCCCACTGTTTTGCCAAATTCACTTATTAGGTCAAGTGTATTTTTTGTGGATTCTATAGGGTTTTCTGTGTGCACTATTATATCATCTGCAAATGAGAGTTTTGCTTCTTTTTTTCCAATGTGGATGCCTTTTGTTTCTTTTTCTTGTCTGATCACTGTGGCTAAGACTTCCAATACTATGTTTAATGGAACTGGTAAAAGAGGACACCCTTGTCTTGTTCACAATCTTATTGGGACAGCTTTTAGTTTTCACCCATTGAGTATGATTTTGGCTGTCTGTTCTCATATATGACCTTTATTATGATGAGGTATGCTACCTATACTCCAACTTTGTTGAGTGTTTTTATCATAAATGGGTTCTGTACTTTATCAAATGCTTTTAACCCATCTATTGATATGATTATGTGATTTTTATCTTTCCTTTTATGTGAAGTATCACATTTATTGATTTGTGAATATTGAACCGTCCTTCAATACCTGGGATGAATCCCACTTGATCATTGTGAATGATCATTTTAATGTATTGCTGGATACAGTTTCCCAATTATTTTTTGAGGATTTTTGCATCTATGCTCATTAGCCATATTGGCCTGTAATTTTCTTCCTTTGTTGTGTCTTTATCTGGTTTTTGGATGAGGATGATGCCAGCCTCATAAAAAGGGTTTGTGAGTCTTCTCTCTTCTTGTATTTTTTGGGATAGTCTGAGAAGGACAGGGGGTAGCTCTTTTGTAAATCTTTTTTAAAATTCTTTTTTGAAACTGTCCTTTCCAGGACTTTTTCTGGCTAGATGATTTTTGATTACTGCTTCAACTTCACTAGCTGTTATCAGTCTGTTGAGGCTTTCTGCTTCTTGATTCAGTTTAAAAAAAAAATTAAAAAAAGGAAATGTCTTTCATTGTGTATATAATATATGCTTATAAAAATGTATTGATAATTATAAAGAAGAAATTTCAATTTATGAAAACCATTTCCTTCAGAGACAGACACTGTTAAATGCTCAGTTTAGCCAGATATTTTTGTATTCACACAAGCATTATTTATATACGATTTTATATTCTAATTTCATTACTAATATTATTTCATAAGCTTCTTACATGTTATTCAATAAGCATCCAAAAAAGATGATTTTAAATGGCAGCCTAATATTCTAACATCAGGATGTGTCACACTTTATTTGCACTTGGTATTTTTTTTTTAATTTTTATTTTTTGTTCAAATACATTTGTCTCCACCTTCCCACCACCACTTTTTGAACATTATAGTTGTCTTAAATTGGTCCATTTAACCCAGGTTTCCAAATTTCTTGGCATATAATTATTCATAGTAATTTTTTTACAGCCTTTGTATTTCTGTGTGTCAGTTTTAATTTCTCCACTTTCATTTCTGATTTTATCTATTGAATCCTCTCTCTTTTTTGTCTTGATGTGTCTATTTAAAAGCTTGTTGATTTTGTTTATATTTTTGAAATAACATCTCTTCAATATGTTGATCCTTTCAATGTTTTTTGAGTCTCTATATCATTTAATTCTTCTCTGATCCTGGTTATTTCCTTCCACCTCCCTGCTGTGGGTATTTTTTCTCTTTTTTCTTTTTTTTTTTTACTGTCATTCCTCTAGTTTTTCTCGCTGTAAGGTTAGGTTGTTTATTTGAAATGTTTCTATCTTTTTTAGGTAGTATTGAATTACTGAACTTCCCTCTCAGGACTACCTTCACTGTGTCCCATAGGTTTTTGACTTTTGTGTGTTCATTTTCATTTCTTTCCAGTAAACTTTTGATTTCTTCCTTGATCTCATTATTGACCCATTCATTGTTTAATAATGTGCTATTCAGTCTCCATGAGTTTGCAAGTTTTTGAGGTTTCTTCTTGAATTTGATTTCCAGTTTAAAACCCTTGTGGTCTGAGAAAATGCTTGTTAGTATTTCAATTTTCCTAAATTTGTTGATGCTTGCTTTGTGTCCTATCGTGTGCTTTATCTTTGAAGAAGATCCATGCGCATGTGAAAAGAATGTGCATTTTGCTTGTTTGGGATGAAAGGTTCTATATATGTCAGTTGAGTCCATTTGATTTAATGTGTCATTCAGTACCACAATATCCTTCTTGATGTTTTGTTTGGAAGATCTGTCCACTTTTTTTCCCCACAGTGTCTTAAAATCTCTTTTATTAATTGCCATCTTTTTTTTTATGTTTCAACATATTTTTAAATTTTTTTTCTTAATTTATTTTTTTCAAATACATTGAACTCTGCCTTCCCCCCACTACTTTCCTCTGCCTCCCTCCCCCCTCTCATTCCCTCAATCCTTTCCTACTTTGGCTTTGTCCATGAGTTCTTGCTATATGTTCTTTGACTTGACTCTTCTCTTCCAATCCCCGGCCCACCCTCTCTCCTTCCCTCTTGTTGGTTTCTTTTTTATTTCACTGTTCCTGATCATATTTTCCTTGCATCTTTGTTTTCTTGGTTAGGTTAAACTTATAGGTGAGATCATATGGTATTGGCCCTTTGCCTCCTGGCTTATTTTGCTTAGCATGATGTTCTCTAGTTCCATCCATGCTGTCGCGAAGTGTAATAGTTCTTTTTTTCTTTCTGCTGTGTAGTATTCCATTGTGTAAATGTACCATAGGTTTTTAACCTAGTCATCTACTGATGGGCATTTAGGTTGCTTCCAACACTTGGCTATTGTAAATTATGCTGCCATGAACATTGGGGTGCATAAGTTCTTTTGAATTAGAGTTTTGGGATTCTTGGGGTATAGCCCCAGCAGGGGAATCACTGGATCTAAATGCAGTTCCATTTTCAGCTTTTTGAGGAAATTCCACACAGCTTTCCACAATGGATGCACCGGTCTGCATTTCCACCAACAGTGTACTAGGGTTCTCTTTTCTCCCCGGCCTTGCCAGCACCTGTTGTTTGTTGATCTGTTTATGATAGCCATTCTGACTGGTATGATGTGGTATCACATTGTGGTTTTGATTTGCATTTCTCTGATGGCTAGAGATGCCGAGCATCATTCCAAATGTCTCTGGGCCTTCGGTATCTCTTCCTTGGAAAAGCGTCTGCCCGGATTCTTTGCCCATTTTTTGATAGGATCATTTGTCTTTTTGGAGTGGAGTCATGTGAATTCTTTATATATTTTGGAGATCAAACCTCTGATATATCATTAGCAAATATATTTTTCTATACGGTTCACTCCCTTTTCATTTTGCCATGCAGAAGCTTCTTATTTTGATGAGGTCCCACCTGTTTATTCTTTCCTTTATATCTCTTGCTTTAGGAGACATATCAGTGAAAAAATTACTGCGTGGGATATCTGAGAGTTTCCTGCGAGTATCTGAATGTTCTCCTCTTGGACTTTTATGGTGTTGCAACTTATATTTAAGTCTTTTATCCATCTTAAGTTTATTTTTCTGCATGGTGTTAGCTGATGATCAAATTTCAATTTTTTGCATGTAGTTGTCCAGCTCTCTCAAAAACATTTGGTGAAATATTAGATTTCACCAAATCTAATTTGTCAAATATTAGATGCCTATATAGATATGGGCTAATTTCTGCCCTTTCTATTCTGTTCCATTGGTCTATAGGTCTGTCTTTGTGAAAGTACCACATTGCTTTGAGTATAGTGGCTTTGTAATATAGTTTGATGTCTCATTTTATGATCCCTCCTACTTTGTTTTTCTTTCTCAAAATTGCTTCGGTTATTTAGGGTAATTTGTGGTTCCATATACATTTTTGAAATGACTGTTATACTTCTGTGAAACATGTCATTGGTATTTTAATAAGGATTGCAGTCAATATATAAATTGCTGTGGGTAGTATGGACATTTTGATGATATTATTTCTTCCAATCCATGAACATGGTTTATGCTTCCATTTATTTGTGTCTTCCTTAAGTTCTTTCTTCAATGTTGTATGGTTTTCTGCGTACAGAAATTTACCTCCTGAGTTAAATGTATTCCTAGGTACTTTATTTTTCTTGTTACTATATCGAATCATATTTTTTTTCTGATTTCTTCTTCTTCTATTTCACTGCTGGTGTACAAAAGATGCCTTTGATTTCTGAATATTGACTTTGTATTCTGCTATTTTTCCAAATTCACTTATATGTTGAGTAGTCTTTGGGTGGAGTCTACAGGGTCTTCTATATACACTATCATTTCATCTGCATACAATGAGTTTTACTTCCTCCTTTCCAATTTGGGTGCCTTTTATCTCTTTTTCTTGTCTGACTGCTGTGGCTAGGACTTTGAATACTATGTTGAATAGAATTGGTGAAAATGGACCATCTTGTCTTGTTCCTGATCTTAGTGGGAAAGCGTTTAGTTCTTGCCAGTTGCATATTATGTTGGCTGTAGGTTTTTCATATGTGGCCTTTTCATTACATTGAAGAATGCACCCTTTATTCCCATTTAACTGAGTGTTTTGATCATAAATGGGTACTGTACATTATCGAATGCTTTTTCTGCATCTATCAAGATGATTGTGTGGTTTTTATCTTTTCTTTGGTTTATGTGATGTATTACGTTTATTGATTGGTGTATATTGAACCATCCCTGCATTCCTGGGATAAATCCCACTTGATCATGGGGGATGATCTTTTTAATGTACTTCTGGATGAGGCTTGCCAATATTTTGTTGAGGATTTTAATGCCTATGTGCATCAGCAAAATTGGGTTGTAGTTTTCTTTCTTTGTAAGGTCTTATCTGGTTTTGGGATTAGGGTGATGCTGGCCTCATAAAAAGAGTCTCGGAGTCTTCTCTCCTCTTGGATTTTTTTCAAATAGTCTGAGAAAGACAGGGGTTAGCTCTTTCTTAAATGTTTTGTAAAATTCTCCTGTGAAACTGTCCAGCCCAGGGCTTTTGTGTGCAGGAAGTTTCTTGATTACTGCTTCAATTTCCCCTAGCTGTTATCGGTACGTTCAGGCTTTTGGCTCTTCTTCCTTCATTGTTGAAAGATTATGCCTTACAGAAATTTGTCCAATTCATCAAGATTTTCAAATTTCTAGGCATATAATTTTTCATAGTAGTTTCTGACAATCCTTTGTATTTCTGTGGTGTCAGTTGTTATTTCTCCTGTTTCATTTCTGATATTATTTATTTGTGTCCTCTCCCTTTTTTTCTTGATGAGTCTGCTTAAAGGCTTGTCCATTTTATTTATCTTTTCAAAGAACCAGCTTCTGGATTGGTTGATCCTTTGAATTGTTCTTTTCATCACTATGTCTTTCAGTTCTGCTCTGATCTTGATTATTTCCTTCCTTCTACTTGTTCTGGGATTTATTTGCTATCGATTCTCCTGTTTTTTAAGTTATATTGTTAGGTCTTTTATTTGGAATGTTTCTATCTTTTTTAGGTAGGCCTGTAGTGCTATGAACTTCCTTCTCAGGACTGCCTTTGCTGTGTCCCATAAGTTTTGGAGTGTTGCCTGTTCACTTTCATTTCTTCCCAGAAACTTTTTGATTTCTTCTCTTATCTCATTATTGACCCACTCATTGTTTAATAGTGTACTGTTCAGTCTCCATGAGTTTGCAAGTTTTTGAGATTTCTCCTTAATGTTGATTTCCAGTTTCAGGCCTTTCTGGTACAAGAAAATCCTTGATATTATTTCAATTTTCCTGAATTTGCTGAGGCTTGCTTGGTGACCTATCATGTGTTTATCTTTGAAAAAGTTCCATGCACATTTGAAAAAAAAATGTGTATTTTGCTTCTTTTGTATGTAAGGTTCTATATATGTCAGTTCAGTCCATTCAATTTAATGCGTCATTCAGCTCCACAATATCCTTTTTGATGTTTTGTTTGGGAGATCTGTCTATTTTTGACAGTGGTGTGTTAAAATCCCCTACTATCAGTGTGTCGCTATCTATATCTTTTTTTAAATCATCCAAGACTTTCCTCATATATTTGGGTGCTCCTATATTTGTATTTGGTGCATATAAGTTTAAAATGTTTAGGTCTTCTTGATGGAGGCTTCCTTTAAGTATTTTAAAGTGTGCCTCTGGGTCTCTTTTTACCGCCCTTGTTTTGAAATCGATTTTGTCTACGTACTGCTACCCTACTTTCTTTTCTTGCCCATTTGCTTGGAATATTTTTTTTCCATCCCTTTACTTTCAATCTGTATAGGTCTTTTGCTCTGAGGTGGGTCTCTTGTAGGCAGCATATCTGTGGGTCATGTATTCTTATCCATTCAGCTATCCTGAGTCTTTTGATTAGGGAATTTAGTCCATTTACATGAGAGTTATTATTAATAGAATCTTATTCCTTTTTTCTCTTTGTACCTGTGTTTTTCTCTTTCTCACTCTTTTTCTTCATCTTCTTAAACCAGTCCCTTTAGCATATCTTGGAGTGCTAGTTTGGTGGAGATGTATTCTTTTAGACTTCTTTTGTGTAGGAAACTTATTTCCCCTTCTATTTTAATTCAGAGTCTTGCTGGGTAGAGCTGTCTTGGTTGTAGGACTTTGCTTTTCATGACTTTGAATATTTCTTATCATTCACTTCTGGCTTGTAGTGCGTCTGTTGAGAAGTCAGCTGCTAGCCATATCAGGGCTCCCTTGTATGTTACTACCTCTTTCTCCCTTGCTGCCTTTTGATCTCTGTTTGTGTTCGATATTTGTCATTTTAATAATGATGTGTCTTGCAGTAGGCTGCATTGGGTTCCTTTTGAATGGAGCCCTCTGTGCTTCCTGGACCCGTGAGACATTTTCTCTTCTCAAATTGGGGAAATTTTCCATCATTACTTTTTCAAAGAGGTTCTCTATCCCTTGCTCCTCTTCTTCTCCTTCTGGTATCCTATTATGCGGATATTATTGCATTTCTGGTTGTCCTGCATTTCCCTAAATGCCTCTTCATCTTTTTGAGTCTTTTTGCTATTTCTTGTTCTTTCTGCGAGCTTTTTTCCACCTTGTCCTGCAGCTCACTGATTCTACCCTGGCTTCATCTAGTCTGCTTTTGTTCCTTCTACTGTGTTCTTCAATTCAGAAATGGTTTTCTTCATTTCCTCTTGTGTCTTTTTGATAGTGTCTTTTGAAATGCCATTTCCCAGGTTGATATAGTTTACCATAAGTTCCTTATCGTTTTCCTGCAGTTTCTCATAGTTCCATTTGAGCTGGCTTAGCTCATTGATCTTCCTTAGACCCATTGTTTTGAATTCAATATCTGAAAGATCACTCGCCTCTCCTCCTTTCCCCTCATTTGGGGGGAACTTCTTTTCCTTTGCATTCTTTGTGAGAGTCTTTTTTTTCTCTTTTTCTTCAATTGATCCATCTAGATTTTATGACTTTGTGGATTAAACATCTGTGGTAGTAGGTGGTTCTTTTTATTTATTTATTTATTTATTTTCTTTCTGGGTCTGCCTCTGATAAAATCAGTTGTTGACCCTGTCTGACCTTCGGCCATCTGTTTGAGCTTTCCAGGAATCTACTGCCTGTTTCTGTCTCCTGCAATTGTCAATCTGGTCACTCTGCTCATCTGTCAAGCTTCGAAATCACAGGGTGGAGTAGTGCCTCCTGATGGTGAGACTATCATGTCCTTATACGGTGCTGTCACTCAAGGGACAATTGAGGAAGATGGAGAATGTGGACTGATGAATGAGTCAGGTCAGGATCCCCCCTACTACTCCCTTACTTCTCTCCCCAAAGCCTCTGCCTCCAGTCTCTCTTCAAGAGTCTCTAGGCAGCTCTGTGTCCCCTTTATCCAGGGGTCTATTATCTCTGCAGGCAGCTCTGCACTCGGCACCAAGGCCAGCAACAACTCCTGTCCAGGCCGGACTGTCTGGAGGGCAGGGCTATAATTTCCTTTCCTACTGGTGCCTTTTTGGGGTGTGGCCTGACTGTACTAAATTGAGACTATGGAGTGGGGAAGGGTCAGCTCCGGGACTCCCCAGTTACTCTTTCATTTCTTTCCCCAATGCCTCTGTCTCCAGTCTCTCCTCAAGGGTCTCTAGGCATCTCTATGACCCTTTTAGCCAGGGATCCACTATTTCTGCAGACTGCTCTGTACTCACACTCCTGCCCACTCACATGCGCTCATCGACACTGTGTGGTTGAAGGCCAGCTATTGTGTGCTTTCCTGCTGTAGCCTCTTTAGGGGTGTGGCCTGCCTGTGGCAAAGGAGACTATGGAAAGGGGAAGGAGTCAGCTCTGGGATTCCTGGTTTACTCCTCCAGTTCTTTCCCCAATGTCTCTGTCTTCAGCCTCTCCTCAAGGGTCTCTGGGCAGCTCTGTGTCCATTTTGGCAAGGGATCCTCTATTTCTTCCGGCCACTCTGCACTCAACACCCCAGTCCACATGTGCACAAGCTCTGGGCAGAGCGTGCAGAAGGCAGGTTTATTGATTCACTTATGCCTGAGCGAGATGGTAGCTGCAGAGTGGGAGGTGAGTTATCACTGGGGCTCCCCTGGCCACTGTCTCAGTTCTCTTCACAAAGCTTTCCTCATCAGTCTTTCCTCAGGCACCAGCCTACTCTGCTGTCGCCTCTACCCAGAGATCAAAGAATGTGGCTGCCACTGCAAATTTTTGCATTGGCCTTTTAAACATCTCTGCAACTCCAGCCACCTGTCTCTGGCAGAGAGCGCCCCTAAGCTTTTCATGGTTGCATTTTTGTCTGTGTGCTTTTCTGGTTTCAGGTGCTGTAGTCTAGAGGTCCCTGCTTATGATTCAGACCCTGTTCTTCTCAGGAGAATCCAACTGGCCATTTCAATGTCCCTCTGGTGCTGGTGCCTGTGAGCTCCCAGCCCATGTTCTTAGGCCTCCACCACACTTCTCACTCATTAGGATGTGTGAAAGTCGATTTCACTCTCTGTCCGTGGCTCTAAGGCTCCTCTTTCATTCCATTGTTTTCCAGGTGATTTCTCCACATTTTAGTCACAATTCCAGTTTGGTCTTGGGAGAAGGTCAGCGTTACTTCCACTCACTCCTCTGCCATCTTCCACCTCCTCATCATTGCTGATATTTTGATTGGAAGATCTATCCATTGTTGACAGTGGGCAGTTTCAATTCTCTAATATTCTTGAAGTGCTCAAAGATTTTCCTTATATATTTGGCTTCTCCTATGTTCAGTGCATATATATTTACAATATTTATGTCTTCTGGATGGATTCTTCACTTAAGTATTATGAAGTGACCACCTGTGTCTTTGATGTTTATTTTGTCTGATATAAATATTGCTACCCTGGCTCCTTTTCTTGTCCATTTGCTTGGAATTTTTTTCCCATATCTTCACTTTCAGTCTGCATAGGTTTTTTGTTTTGTTTTGTTTTGTTCTGAAGCGTGTCTCTTATAGGCAGCATATGTATCGGTCATATTTCTTATGCATTCCACTATGCTGTGTCTTTTGATTGGAGCATTTAATCAATTTACATTTAAAGATATTATTGGTACATCCTTATTCATTACCATTTTTCTCCCTTTGTACCTGTGTTTATCTCGCAGTCTTCTTTCATCTTCTTAAAGCAACCTTTAGCATACCTTGCAATGCTGATTTGGTGAAAGTTTATTCTTCTGGCTTTTGTTTGTCTGGAAAACTCCTTATTTTGCCTTCCATTTTAATTAAGAGCCTTGCTGGGTAGAGAAGTCGTTGTTGCAGGCCTTTGCTTTTCATTACTTGGAACATTTCTTGCCATTCCCTTCTGACTTGTAGTGTTTATGTTGAGAAACTAGGTTCCAGCCTTATTGGAGCTCCCTTGTATGCTACTTCTTGTTTCTCCCTTGCTTCCTTTAAGTTTCTCTCTTTGTCTCTAAAATTAGGCATTTGAATTATGGTGTGTCTTGGAGTAGACCCTTTAGGGTCACCTTGATTGGGACCTGAGGGGGCTACTGTGTTCTGCGCAGAGTCCCCCTGGATCACTGCTGATGGAAGGAAATAAAATAAGTCATTCAAGACACTTCTCGGTCTGCCAGGAAATGGGATGGTGATTGCTCTTGTGGAGCATTCCCGAAGCCCTTCTATTGAAGTGGCTTTTATTAAGAACCATATGTGCAGGGGTATACAGCATGGGTGCAAAGCTCATCAATCAATGTCAAAAGGCTGTGTTTACAGAAAACAGAGATCATAGATAACAACTGAAGGAATACAGGAGATTTGCCCCAGGTCAGGGTCTGGTAGACAGGGTGGCACCCATTCAGCCATGAAACCTGGGACACTGATCACTGGGACACTGATATGGCAACTCTTAGCAAGGTGCTTGAGTACAATAGGGAGTCAATCCCTATGACAAAAGGAAGGGGAGGGAGACTCGCCCAAGTAGTCTCAGTGTAAGGCAAAATCTCCATCATCCAAGAGTCTCTGGGTTGGGCTTACGAGCAACAAAGTGTTACTGAGCACATACTCCGTGCCATATCTCTTGTAAACACTTCACTTCATGCCCCCAAGAACTCTCTTATACAAGTATTGTTATCCCACTTTCCAGATGAGAAAATTAAGGCATGGAATATTTAAGAAACTTAGCCAGGATCACAGAGCTAGAAATTGGCAAACTTCAGGTTCAACCCCACAAAGTCTGATTTCAGAATCAGTGCCCTTACCCTTTCCATTTTTCAACAAGAAAAAGGGTGAGAATCTAAGAAAGAAATTATCACACTCAATAGAAAAATGAGCAATATTTCTGAGTACCTACTGCAGGTAGGCATGGTACAAATACTTTTATATGTTAAGTTACTCAGTCTTCTTAAAAACCCTGTGGGAAGAGATGACTGTCCCCATTGTGCAGATGAGGAAACTGAGTTGTAAAGGGGAATTGGAACTCAGATCCATCAGGCATCATAGGAAGTAACAGAAAGGAGTCTCCAAGAAGCTACCTAGAGAGACTGGGTTTAGAGAGGAGAAAGCAACAGGAAGAAATAAGGTCAGTCATCATGAATATATAATGGAATATCAGGAAAGTGATAGCAAGCAGATGAATATTCTATAGAGACTGACTTGAGGAATTCCACGGTCTGTTCATATATCCACCCATCTATCCATCCATCCACCCACTGATCTACCCACCCATCTATCTATCCATCTACCCACTTATCCATCCAACCATCCATTGAACCATTTATCTATTCATCCCTCTGTTCATCCATCCGTCCATCTGTTCATCCATCCATCTATCCATCCACCACTCTCTTATTCCACAAATATTGATGAAGTACACATTCTTTGACTGCCCATATAGTCTCTGAAAGTTCAGGAAAAAAGAGACACAGTCCCTGTCATTCAAAAGCACCCAGGGAACAGGAGATAAAAATTTTGAAGGAGATAATTACCAAAAAAAATGTGTTAAATATTCTATCCAGTGAGATTCTTAACCCATTGAGATCAGGGATGGCTTTAAAATAAAAGGTCTGCCTAGTAAAGGGAAGTCATTACAGGCAAAAGAAATAGCTTATGCAATGCTAGGAAGGTAAGACAGAGCACTTCTCATTCAGGCAATTCATAAAATGAAGAGCAAGGTGCATTTGCATGGGTTGCAGAAAGGAACTGATGATGTGAGCTGTACAAAGACACTAGCTTTAGGCTATAGAGTAGAGGTCTCAAACAAGCAACCAATTAGCCACAGTGTGTGTGTGTGTGTGTGTGTGTGTGTGTGTGTGTGTGTGTGCACTTGCAAGTCCCTGTTGAAACACTGGAGGACCTGGCCACAGTTAGCTGTCATTCCCTCTTGGGAAATCAGTAGGTGGAACAAAATGATAGCTTCCCTCTTGAAATGAAACATGAGCCATCCAGTTCACTAAAGTTGCCCACATGTCCACCTCACACATTGATGTTACCTACCTTGCATCCATTCCCATGTGAGTATGTAAGCCTGGCATATATCTACTGAAGGGAGCTGAGAAATTAAAATGACTTTTCAGTATTCCTCGGGATGATTTATTCAGTAACTTTTAAGCACCTTGAGCACAGGGAATGTGTTCCCAAGAATCTGATCCAGGCTTGGCACATAGTTGGGCATCACTAAATTTATGTTGGACTGAATTAGATTAACCTGAAAGATTCTGGCACAAAACCTCTTTTCAGGGAGTGGAGGGTCCCAAAAAGATCTCTCACACTGAACACTAAATTAATTTCCCATTACCCTTGATCACATTACCTGACTCATTTTCTGCAGTAAATCCTTAGTAACTTCCATTCAACTCTAACTGTTAACCAGCTCTTCAGCACATCTATGATGTAATGTGAATCTATACTCATATTCATTCATTCATTCACTTGTTCATTCAACAGATGTTTATGTAGCACCTACTCTATGCCAGAAACTGTAAGACATTGGCAATATATTAATAAATTATAAGTGAAACAGACATACTTGTCCTTTTGAATTACTAGTGTGCTTAATAGTAATGATAGTATAATTTATATAGCATGCATGGTACCAGACACTGTTCTGGGCATTTCCCTTATTTCATTTAATGCTCACTAAAGCCTGTGGTGGGTGCCATATCATCATGCTTTTCATAGATGAGTAAACTGAGGCACAGGGAAAGTGAACAATTTTCCCATAGTTATACAGCTAGAAGGTGGTTGAGGGAGGTTTGAACCTTTGCAGCCTGGACTTCAAATCTGCACTCTTTGTGTGTGAGCCCCTGAAGTGCCTTCTGCAGGATCAAAATTCTGGTTAGTATGGTTGTGGTCAGCTCTGGTGGCATCTATATTATTGGAACCCTAGGTAGATAGAAGAACCATCACAACCTGCTCTGAAACATTTGTACAGACTAGCTATTTTTTCCTCTGATATCACATGTTACTGCTTTTTCTTCTTTTAAGGTGGAGACACTTGATGAAGGACTGACAGTAGAAAGCAGCAGGGGTACAAAGTCATATGTGGCCTTAGCTGCAGGGCAACCAGCTGTCCCTAGGAAGTGGCCCCTTGAAAGAGATACCTTAAAGGTAGAAAGATATCTTATCCCTCCGTTTATGCCATTACTGGAACCCAGAGTGTCTTCCTCCATATCCTCCTCCCTGCTTCTGGGCAGACTTCTTTATCTTTGGAGTGGAACACACTGCCACTTTTTCTTTGTTTGCCCAAGAAAATGCCTGGACCTCCTGGGTGACAATTGCTGCTTGTTCATGAAAATTCTATCCCTTTCTGTCTTCCTCCTTGAAAGAGAAAGGCAATGCATTCCCTCACCAAGATTCTTAACAATGTGAATGGCACATAACACAAGCCTTCTGAATGAAAAAAAAATGGCCCCGAAAAAGGTATGACTTACCCAAAGCCATAAATCTAATAGGCGGCAGAGCAAAATTCCACTTGGCCAAAATAACTGTTTTTTGAGCCCTTTAAAAAAAAATTTTAAATCATGCTTATTCTATTACAGTAGTTTCAATTTTCTCCCTTTTCCCCTCTCTACACACCCAACCCCCATCCCTGTTCCCACAGTCAATTCCCACTCTGTTGTCCATGTTCATGGGTCATTCATACATGTTCTTTGTCTAGTCCTTTCTCCTTCTTTCCACCATTGTCCTCTTTCCCCATCCCCTCTGGTCACTTTCAGTCTGCACCATGTTTCCATGCCTGTGGTTTATTTTGTTCCTCAGTTTATATTGTTGAATAGATTCCACTTTTAGGTGAGATCATATGATATTTGTCTTTTGCCAACTGGCTTATTTCACATAGCAAAATATTCTCCAGTTCCATCCATGTTGTCGCAAAAGGTAGGAGTCCCATCTTTCTTCTTTCTTTCTACCTTTCTTTCTTTATTATTTTTAAAATTATTTTACTTCTTTATTGTTCAAATTCATTTGTCTCCACCTTCCCATCACCATATTCACCTGCGCCCCCCCCCGCCACATCTGTCTTTCAATCCTTTCCCACTTTGGCTTTGTTCATGGGTCATTATACACATTCCTTGACTTCACCCTTGCCTTCCCTTTCCCTACCCACCTGCTTCCTTTCCTCTTAACTCTGTTCATTCTTATTTTATTTCAATGTTGTTGGTTATATTTCCCTTCCCTGTTTGTTTTGTTGGCTAGGTTCCAACAAACGTGAGATCATATGGTATTGGTTTTTCATCTCCTGGCTTATTTCACTTAGCATAATGTTCTCCAGTTCCATTCATACTGTTACAAAGGATAGTAGCTCTTTTTTCTTTCTGATGCATAGTGTTCCATTGTGTAAATGCACCATAGTTTTTTTTTATCAATTCATTTAGTGATAAGTACTTAGGTTGCTTCCAACACTTGTCTATTGTAAATCATGCTGTTATGAGCATTTGGGTGCATAGGTTCTTTTGAATTGGTGTTTTGGGATTCTTAGGGACCAATCACAGTAGTGGAATCACTTGGTCAAAAGGAACTTCCATTTTCAGCTTTTTGAGGAAATTCCAAACTGTTTTCCACAGTGGCTGCACCAGTCTGCATTCCCACCAACAGTGTACTAGGGTTCCCTTTTCTACACAGCCTCGCCAGCACCTGTTTTTTGTTGATCTGTTTCTGATGGCCATTTACCGATGTGAAATGGTATCTTATTGTTGTTTTAATTTGCATTTCTCTGATGGCTAGTGATGCTGAGTATCCTTTCATATGTCTCAGGGCTCTCTGTATCTCTTCCTTGGAGAAGCATCTGCCCAAAACCTTTGCTGATTTTTTATTAGGATTGTTTGTCTTCTTGGAGTGGAGTTATGTGAGTTCTTTATAAATTTTGGACATGAAACCTCTATCTGATGTATCATTGGCAAATATATTTTCCCATACGGTTGTCTCTGTTTTCATTATGCTGATATTTTCTCTAGCCAAGCAGAAGCTTCTTATTTTGATGAGGTCCCACTTGTTTATTTTTTCCTTTATTTCCCTTGTTTTAGGAGACACATCCGTGAAAATGCTGCTGCATGGGATATCTGAGAGTTTTCTGCCTATGTTCTCCTCTAGGACTTTTATGGTGTGGTGACTTATATTTAAGCCTTTTATCCAATTTGATTTTATTATTGTGTATAGTGTCAGCTGATGATCAAATTTCAATTTTCTGCCTGTAACTGTCCAGCTCTGCCAACACCATTTGTTGAAGAGGCTATTTTAAATCCAGTTTATGCTTCTGCTCCCTTTGTCAAATATTAACTTACCATAGAGACATGGGTTCAATTCTGAGCTTTCTATTCTGTTCCACTGATCTATGTGTCTGATCTTGTGCCAGTACCAAATTGTTTTGATTACAGTGGCCTTGTAATATAGTTTGATGCCTGGTTTTGTGATCTCTCCTACTTTGTTTTTCTTTATCAAAATTGCTGCAACTATTAAGGGTCATTTATAGTTCCATATAAATTTTTGAAATGTCTGTTCTATGTCAGTGAAATATGTCATTGGTATTTTAATAGGGATTGCATTTAATCTATAAATTGCTTTGGGTAACATAAACATTTTTATGATATTAATTCTTCTAATCCATGAACACAGTATATGCTTCCATTTATTTGTGTCTCCCTTAATTTCTTTCTTCAGTGTTTTATAATTTTCTGCGTACAAGTCTTTTACTTCCCTGGTTAAATTTATTCCTAAGTACTTTATTTTCCTTGTTGCTATAGAAAATGGTATTTTTTTTCCTGATTTCTTCTTCTTTTTAATTGCTGGTGTACAAAAATGCCTTTGATTTCTGAATGTTGACTTTGTATCCTGCTGTTTTGCCAAATTCACTTATTACATTGAGTAGTTTCTTGGTGGAGTCTGTAGGATTTTCTCTGTACACTATCCTGTCACCTGCAATCAATGATAGTTTTACTTCCTCCTTTCCAATTTGGATGCCTTTTATTTCTTTTTCCTGTCTAACCACTTTGGCTAGGACTTCCAATACTATGTTGAATAGAAATGGTGAAAGCGGACATCATTGACACGTTCCTGATCTTAGTGGGAAAGCTTTTAGGTTTTGCCCATTAAGTATGATTTTGGCTGTAGGTTTTTCATATATGGCCTTTATTATGTTGGGGTATACCCCCTTTATTCCTATTTCACTGAGCGTTTTGATTGTAAATGGGTGCTGTACCTTATAGAATGCATTTTCTGCATCTATCAAGATGATAATGTAGTTTTTGCCTTTCCTTTGGTTTATGTGATGTATTGCATTTATTGATTTGCAGATATTGAACCATCCTTGCATCTCTGGGATGAATCCCACTTGATCATGGTGGATAATCTTTTTAATGTATTGCTGGATGTGGTTTGCTAATAGTTTGTTGAGGATTTTAACGTCTATCTTCCTCAGGGATATGGGCCTGTAGTTTTCTTTTTTTGTAGTATCTTTATCTGGTTTTAAAATTAGGGTGATGCTGGCCTCATAAAAAGAGTCTGGGAGACTTCCCTCACCTTGGATTTTTTTTGAAATAGTCTGAGGACATGGGTTAGCTCTTCTTTAAATGTTTTATAAAATTCTCCTGTGAACCCGTCTGGCCTAGGGCTTTTGTGTGCCAGGAATTTCTTGATTACTGTTTCAATTTCCCCAGCTGTTATCAGCCTGTTCACGCTTTCTGCTTCTTCTTTATTCAGTGTTGGATGATTGTACTTTTCTAGAAATTTTGTCCATTTCATCAAGGTTTCAAATTTTTTGCAATATAATTGCTTATAGTAATTTCTTGCAATCCTTTGTATCAGTTATTGTTTCTCCTTTTTCATTTCTGATATTATTTATATGGGTCCTCTCCCTTTTTTTCTTGATTAGTCTGCATAACTGCGGTCGATTCTGTTTATCTTTTCAAAAAACTAGTACCTGGATTGGTTGATCCTTTGAATTGTTCTTTTAGTCTCTATGTCATTCATTTCTGCTCTGATTTTTATTATTTCCTTTCTTCTACTTGCCCTGGCATTTATTTGTTGTTTCTCCAGTTCTTGAAGTTGTAAGGTTAAGTCATGTATTTGAAATGTTTCTATCTTTTTGAAGCATACCTGTATTGCTATGAACTTCCTTCTCAGGACTGCCTTTGCTGTGTCCCATAGGTTTTGGACTTTTGTATGTTCACTTTCATTTGTTTCTAGAAACTTTGATTTCTTCTCTTATCTCATTATTGACCCATTCATTTTTTAATAGTGTGCTATTCAGTCTCCATGAGTTTGAAAGTTTCTGAGGTTATTCTTGAGGTTGGTTTCCAGTTTCAAGTCCTTCTTCTGAGAGAAAATCCTTGTTATTATTTCAATTTTTCTGAATTTGTTAAGGCTTGGTTTGTGTCCCTCAGGTGGTCTATCTTTGAAAAACTTTTATGCGCCTTTGAAAAGAATGTGTATTTTGCTTCTTTTATGAAAGGTTCTATATATGTCACTTAAGCCCATTTGATCTAATGCGTCATTCAGTTCCACAATACCCTTGTTGATGTTTTGTTAGGAAGAAATGTCCATTCTTGACAGTGGGGTATTAATATTACCTACTATCAGTGTGTTGCTGTCTATATCTTTCTTGAAGTCCTCCAAGATTTTCCTTATGTATTGGCATGCTCTTTTTTTTGGATGCATAAATGTTTATTATTCTTGATGAATTCCTCCTTTGAGTATTATAAAGTGTCCTTCTGGGTCTCTTTTTATGGCCTTTGTTTTGAAATCTACTTTGTCTAATATAAGTATTGCGACCCCTCTTTCTTTTTCCTGTCCGTTTGCTTGGAATATTATTTTTCCATCCTTTTACTCTCAGTCTGTGTAGGTGCATTTTTCTGAGGTGGGTCTCTTGTAGGCAGCATATGTGTTGTTCATGTTTTCTTATCTGTTCAGCTATCCTGTGCCTTTTGATTTGGGCATTTAGTCCATTTACATTTTGAGTTATTACTGATAGGATCTTATTCATTCTTTTCCTTTGTACCAATGTTTTTCTTTCTCCCTCTTTTTTTTCATCTTAAACCAGTCCCTTTAGCACATCCTGTAGTGCTGGTTTGGGGAGAAATGTATTTTTTTAGCCTTCTTTTGCCTTGGAAACTCCTTATTTTACCTTCCATTTTAATTGAGAGCCTTCCTGTGTAGAGCATACTAGGTTGTAGGTCTTTACTTTTCATGACTTGGAATATTTCTTGCCATTCCCTTCTAGCTTGCAGTGTTTCTGTTGAGAAGTCAGCTGCTAGCCATATCGGGGCTCCCTTGTATGTTACTACCTGTTTCTATCTTGCTGCCTTTAGGATTTTCTTTGTCTTTAATATTTGCCATTGTAATGATGATTTGTGTTGGAGTGGCCTCTTTTGTTTCCTCTTGAATGGGTCTCTCTGCGCCTGGACTTGTGAGATTTTTTCTCTCCTCAAATTAGAGAAGTTTTACATCATTACTTTTTCAAACAAGTTCTCTACCCCTTCTTTCTCTTCTCCTTGTATCACTAGTATGCAGATATTATTACATTTCAGATTGTTCTGCATTTCCCTCAATGCCTCTTCAATCTTTTTGAGTCTCTTCCCCATTTCTTGCTCTTTCTGGCAGCTTTTTTTACCTTGTCCTCCAGCTTGCTGATTTGATCCTCTGTTTCATCCATCCTGCTTTTGATTCCTTTTACAGTGTTCTTCAATTCAGAAGTGGTATTCTTCATTTCCTCTTGTGTCTTATTGATAGTTTCTATGTCCTTTTCCAGGTTGATATAGTTTGAGCTAACTCTTGGTTTCCCTGTAGTTTCTCATAGGTTCTTTGTGGGTTTTTTTTTTTTTTTCTTTTTTGAGCCGGCTGAGCTCATTGAACTTCCTTTAACCTTTGTTTTGAATTCAATATCTGATAGTTGTCTTGCCCCTATTTCATTTATTTCTGTCTGAGGGAATCCTCCTTTCCTGTGATATAAGGGGCATTTCTTTTCCTTCCCTTTGTTTGTGAGAGCCTTTTTCTTTGTTTGTTTTTTTCTTCTTCTTAAATTGATCAGTCTTGATTTCCTTCTATGTGGACTAATCTTCTATGGTAGTAAGCAGGTCTTTTTTTTTTTCCCTTTTCTTTTATTTCTGGGTCTGCCTCTGATGATGTCAGTTATTGACCCTGTCTGACCTTAGGCAGTCTGTTTGAAACTTCCTTGAATCTACTGTCTGTGTCTGTCTCCTGCAGTTGTTAATCTAGTCACTCTGCCAAGTCAGGCTTAGGCACCACAAGGCAGGGCAGTGCTTCCTGAGGGTGGTGCTATTGTGTCCTTGCAGGCTGCTGCCACTCACGGGAATGATCTTCTTGAGCAAGATAGAGAACGTGGAATGGGGAAGGCATTGCCCCCAATTACTCCCTTACTTCTCTCCCCAAAGCCTCTGCCTCCAGTCTCTCCTCAAGAGTCTCTAGGCAGTTCTGTGTCCCCTTTAGCCAGGGGACTACTATCTCTGCAGGCAGCTCTGCAGTCAGCACCGAGGCTCACAAGCAACTCCTGTCTGGGACGGACTGTCCTGAGGGCAGAGCTATTACTTCCTTTCCCACTGCTACCTCTTTGGGGTGTGGCCTGCCTGAGCTAGATAGAGACCACCGAATGGGGAAGGGTTTAGTACCAGGCACCCCCCCCAGGCTATTCCCATAGTTCTTTCCCCAAAGCTTCTGTCTCCAGTCTCTTGTCAAGAGTCTCTAGGCAGCTGTGTCCCCTTGAGCCAGGGGTTTACTATATCTGCTGGCCACACTGCACTCAGCACCCAGGGCTGTGTGCAACTCCTGGATGGAGTGCCCTGAGGGCAGGCTTATTGTTTCCTTTTGATCTGCTGCCTCTTTGGGGTGTAGCCTGCCTTAGCAAGATGGAGACTGCAGAATGGGGAAGGAGTCAGCTCCAAGAACCACTGGCTACTCCATCAGTTCTCTCCCCAATGCCTCTGTCCCCAATCTTTTGTCAGGAACATCTCTAGGAAGCTCTGTGTCCCTTTTGGCCAGGAAACTACTATCTCAGCTAGCTGCACTGCACTCAGCACCTAGGCACACATGAAAGTCCTGGGTGGAGTGCCCTGAGGGCAGGGGTATTGTTTCCTTTCCCCCTGCTGCCTCTTTGGGATGTAGCCTGCCTTAGCAAGATGGAGACTGTGGAATGGGGAAGGAGTCAGAACCGGGAACCCCAGGCTACTCCATCACTTCTCTTCCCAATGCCTATGTTTCCAGTCTCTCCTCAGGCACGTCTCTTGGCAGCTCCGTGTCCTCTTTGGCAAGTGATCTACTATCTCACGTGGCTGCACTGCACTCAGCACCCAGGCCTGCATGTGCAAGTCCTGGGCAGAGTGTCCTGGTGGCAGAGTTATTGTTTCCTTTACACCTGAGTGAGATGGTAGCTGCAGAGTGGGAGGAGAGTCATCACTGGAGCCCCACTGGCCACCATCTCAGTTCTCTCCACAAAGCTTGCCTCACCAATCTTTCCTCAGCCTCCAGCCCACTCTGCTCCCGCCTCTGCCCAGAGATCAAGGAAGGTGGTCACCACTGCACATTTTTGTGTTGGCCCTTTAAACATCTCTGCAACTCCAGCCACCTGTCTCTGGCTGAGAGCACCACTATGCTTTTCACAGTTGTCTTTTGTCTGTGTGCTATTTTGGGTTCAGATGGTGTAGTCTAGAGGTCCCTGCTTATGATTCAGACCCTGTTCTTCTTAAGGGGATCAAACTGGCCATTTCAATATCCCTCTGGTACTGGTGCCTTTGGGTGCCCAGTCCACCCTCTCATGCCTCCACTGCACTTCTCACCCATTAGAATGTGCGAAAGTCGATTCCACTGTCCGTCCATTCCAAGGCTCCAAGGATCCTCTCTCTATTGTTCCATTGTTTTCTAGGTGATTTCTCCACAACTTAGTTGCAATTCCAGTCTGGTCCTGGGTGGAGGTCAGTGTGACTTCCACTCACTCCTCCGCCATATTCTCCTCCCTTTTTTCCCATTTTGCTGAGTGTTTTTATCATAAATCAGTGCTGTACCTTATGAAATGCTTTTTCCCCATCTATTGATATGATCATGAGTTTTTTTGTCTTTCCTTTTGTTTATGTGATGTATTATGATTATTGATTCACTAATATTGAATCATCCTAGCATGCCTGTGATGAATCCCACTTTATCCTGTGGATAATCCTTTTAATGTATTGCTGGATGTGCTTTGCCAGTATGTTGTTAAGGATTTTAGTATCTACGTTCATCAGCGATATTGGACTGTAGTTTTCTTTCTTTGTAGGGTCTTTATCTGGTTTTGGGATTAGGATGATGCTGGCCTCATAAAAAAAGTTTGGGAGTCTTCCTTCTTGGATTTTTTGGAATAGTCTGAGAAGGACATGGGTTAACTCTTCCTTAATGGTTTTGTAAAATTCTCCTGTGAAACCATCCAGTCCAGGGCTTTTGTGTGCCAGGGTTTTTTGATTACTGCTTCTATTTAACCAGCTGTTATCAGCCTGTTCATTATTTCTGCTTCTTCTTCATCCAGTGTTGGTAGATTATACATTTCTAGAAATTTTTCCATTTCATTAAGGTTTTAAATTTCTTGGCATATAATTTCTCACAGTAATTTCTTACAATACTTTGTATTTCTGTGGTATCAGAAATACAAAGTATTTCTCCTCTTTCATTTCTGATATTTATTTGTGTCCTCTCTCTTTTTTTCTTGATGAGTTTGCTTAAAGGCTGGTCGATTTTGTTTATCTTTTCAAAGAACCAGCTTCTGGATTGGTTGATGTTTTGAATTGTTCTTTTCATCTCTATGTCATTCAGTTCTGCTCTGATCTTGATTATTTCTTTTCTTCTACTTCCTCTTGGTTTTGTTTCTTGTTGTTTCTCCAGTTCTTGAAGTTGCAGGGTTCTGTCTTTTATTTGAAATTTTTCTATCTTTTTTAAGTAGGCCTGCTGTTACTATGAATCCATCTCGGACTGCATTTGCTGTGTCCCTAAGGTTTTGGACTTTTGTGTGTTCCTTTTCATTTTTTTCCAGAAACTTTTTGAATTCTTCTTTGATCTCATTATTGACACATTCATTGTTTAATAGTGTGCTATTCAGTCTCCATGAGTTTGAATGTTTTTGATGTTTTAGCTTAAGGTTGGTTTCCTGTTTCAAGCCCTTGTTGTCTGAGACAATGTTTGTTACTATTTCAAATTTTCCAAATTTTTTAATGTTTGTTTGGTTTTCTATCATGTTGTCTATCTTTGAAAATCTTCTGTGTGCATTTGAAAATAATTTGTATTTTCCTTCTTTGGTTTGAAATGTTCTCTATATTTCAGTTAAGTCCTTTTGATTTAATGCATCATTCAGTTCCACAATATCCTTGTTGATGTTTTGGTTGGAAGATCTATCCATTTTGATGGTGGGGTGTCAAAATCCCCTACTATCAGTGTGTTGCTGTCTATATTTTTCTTGAAGTCCTCCAAGATTTTCCTTATATATTGGCATGATCCTATGTTGGGTGCATAAATGTTTATTTCATCCCGATGGTTTCAACCTTTCAGTATTATAAAGTGTCCTTCTGTGTCTCTCTTTTTTTTTAATTTTATTTTAATTTATTTTTTCAAATACATTTGTCTCTGCCTCCCCCACCACCATTTTCCCTTGCCCCTTCCCTCCTTCCCTCCCTCAGCCCTTCCCCTTTCGTTTTGTCTATGAGTCCTTGCTAATGTTCCTTGACTTTCCCCTTCCCTTCCTTGTCCCTGCCCCCTCTCCCTCTTTCCCTCTTGTCTCTGTTGATTTCTTTTCCTTTCAGTGTTGCTGGTCTTATTTTCCTTGCATCTTTGTATTGTTGGTTAGGTTCCGCTTATAGGTGAGATCATATGGTATTTGTCTTTCGCCCCCTGGCTTATTTCGCTTAACATAATGCTCTCCAGTTCCATCCATGCTGTCACGAAGTTTAGTACTTCTTTTTTTCTTTCTGCTGCGTAGTATTCCATTGTGTATATGTACCATAATTTTTTGATCCAATCATCTACTGATGGGCATTTAGGTTTCTTCCAACACTTAGCTATTGTAAATTGTGCTGCTATGAACATTGGGGTGCATAGGTTCTTTTGTATTGGCGTTTTGGTGTTCTTAGGGTATAGTCCCAGCAGGGGAATCACTGCATCAAAATTTTCAGCTTTTTGAGGAAATTTCACTTTTTATGGCATTTGTTTTGAAATCTATTTTGTCTGATATAAGTATTGCTACCTCTCTCTTTATTTTTTTCCCTGTCATTTGCTTGGAATATTTTTTTCCCATCCATTTACTTTCAGTTTGTGTAAGTCCTTTGTTCTGAGTAGGTTTCTTCTAGGCAGCATATGTGTTTTTCATGTTTTCTTATCTGTTCTGCTATCCTGTGTTTTTTAACTGGGGCATTTAGTTCATTTACATTTAAAGTTATTATTGACAGGAACTTATTCATTTTTCCCCTTTGTACCTGTGTTCTTCTCTTTCTCCCTCTTTTTCTTCATCTTAAACCAGTCCCTTTAGCACATCTTGCTTGTTTGTTACACATCAAGCAAGAACATAGTGCTTGTTTGGTGGAGATATATTCTTTTAGCCTTCTTTTATCCAGGAAACTCCTTATTTCACCTTCCATTTTCATTGAGAGCTTTGCTGGGTAGAGCAGTTTTGTTTGCAGGCCTTTGCTTTTCATGCCTTGGAATATTTCTTGCCATTCCCTTCTGGCTTGTAGTGTTTCTGTTGAGAAGTCAACTGCTAGCCGTATCAGGGCTTCCTTGGATGTTACTACCTGTTTCTCCCTTTCTGCCTTTAGGATTCTCTGTTTGTCTTCGCTATTTGCCATTGTAATGATGATGTGTGTTGGAGTGGCCTCATTTGGTTCCTCTTGAATGGGGCCCTCTGTGCTTCCCAGACTTGCAAGACTTTTCTCTCCTTCAATTAAAGAACTTTTCCATCATTACTTTTTCAAACAGGTTCTCTATCCCTTGCTCCTCCTCTTCTCCTTCTGGTCCCTATTATGCGGATATTATTGCATTTCAGGTTGTCCTGCATTTCCCTAAATGTCTTTCCATTTTTGTTGAGTCCTTTTTCCATTTCTTCCTCTTTCTGGGAGCTTTTTTCTACTTTGTCCCCCCAGTGAAGGTTTGATCCTCTGCTTCATGTAGTCTGCTTTTAACTCCTTCTAGTGTTTTTTTCAATTCAGAAATTGTATTCTTCATTTCCTCTTTTCTCTTACTGATAGTTTCTGTGTCCTTTTCTATGCTGATATAGTTTGCAGTAAACTCCTCAGTTTCCCTGTAGCTTTTCATAATTCTTTTTGAGCTCACTGAACTCATTGAACTTCCTTAGAACCATTGTTTTGAATTCAATATTTGATAGTTTACTTGCCTCTATTTCTTTTACTTCTCTGTGGGGATTGCCCCTTTCATCTCAATTCAGGGGTGTTTCTTTTCCTTCCCATTATTTGTGAGACTCTTCTTAATTGCTTCTGCTTCTTAAACCGGTCTTCCTTGATTTCCTCACTTTGTAGTGTGAACTTTTATGGTAGTAGATGGATCTTTTTGGTTTTTTTTTTCTTTCTCAGTCTGCCTTTGATGATGTCAGATGTTGACCTCGTCTCACCATCGTCAGTCTGTTTGAGACTTCCAGGAGTCTACTGTGTGTGTCTTTCTCCTTCAATTGTTAATGTAGCCATTCTGCCCTCAGCTGTCAGGCTTAGGCACCACAGGGCGGTACAGTACCTCCTGAGGGCAGGGTTATTCTGTCCTTACATGCTGCTACCACTCAGGGGAGTGGTCAGCCTGAGCAAGATGGAAGGTGAGGTTGGGGAAGAGTCTGCACCTGGATCCCCGTCTCTCAGATACTCCCTCAGTTCTCTCCCTGATGCTCTCATCTCCAGTCTCTTCTCAAACATCTCTAGACTGTTCTGTGTCCCCTTTAGCCAGGACTCTTCTATCTGCCACTGCTCCTCAGAAAACCCAGGCCTGCACACAACTCTTGGCTGGGGCAGAGCGTCCTCATGGCAGAGCTACTATTTCCTTCCTAGCTTCTGCCTCTGGTGCGTGGCCCTTTAGGTTGTGCAAAAGCTGATTCTACTGTCTGTCCAAAGTTTTAAGGCTCCTCTCTTGCTATCATTCTGTTGTTTTCCAAGTGATTTCTTCACAATTAGTTGCAAGTCCAGTTTGGTTATGGGATGAGGTCAATGTGATCTCCACTCACTCATTAGTCATATTGTCCACTCAAAATAGATTTTAAGCTCCATGTGGGCTTAGTCTACTTGTGTGTTTCTTTCATTGCTGCATCCCCATTTTTGGCACAGTGCCTGGTGCATAATGGGTGGCTCAGTAAATGTTTGTTGAGTGACTATGTCAGCACCAACCTCTTTTAATTCTTCCAAAGAAGGCCTGCAACAGAAAATGAAGGCTTTGTGCTGGCTGTTTTGTGTTTACAATTGATAAGCTATTTGCCCACAGCTAAAAATACCTACCCTGATAGCCATTAGGAGGCAGATGGGTAGGGCTTAGCTAAAGATATTTACAAGTTTGTAAAGATATTTACAAAGATATTGACAACTCAACAACTTGAGCATAGCCACAGGTAGCCTCCAACACACCCGAGAATTCAAATGAAGAGCCCAGGAGCCTCTGACTTCCTGTTGGTCCCTGGAACCTAGTGACAATCACCCTGGGTCCACAAAACAGCAAAACCAAATGAGCATCCTTGTGTGTAAGGCAGTCACCAGCTGGAAGTGAGGGGATAGTCAGTGTGGCTGGGAACTGAGCCCCTGGGATAAATTTCAGGGAGAATTTCCCAATGGTGTGTCAGGGGATGTTGGAAGGGGTAATGGGAAAGGTCTTGGTTATATGCCCTGGGTTTAAGGAAAGTGGCTTGATAATCAGGGGCAGAGATGAACTCACTCTTTCTTTAGTCCCAACTAATACCCAGGGAATGGTATTTTCAAAGGTCCTAAAACCCCTCTGAAAGGAAGTCTTTTTTCGAGTTCCGTCATGGCACATACATGGTACAAACATATATATAGTGTTCCCTTCTTACAAAAAGAAAAGGAATGAACTTGTTCACTTCCCTCAAGATAATTATGAAAGTATCTGGATCAGTAGGTGCATCAAATGTGCTCTAGAGTCTCATAAATTGGTTTTGAATACTGGGTCTGGCTCAAACTTGATATGCGATTGGGCTAGGTTTTTGGCCCACGGAGCCTCAGTGTCCCTGTCTCTATAATGAGGATATTAATGGTACCTATTTCCTAATGTCATATGAGGATTAGATTTAATTCAAGTAAGCCTCTCCCAAGTGAGCAACATATAATAAGTGCTTAATAGAGGGAATTGTTATTAATAAATGCAACAGTTGTTCTTAAATATTCTCAGCTTTTATATAACAGGTGTTGTGCATGGGAGAACTGGAAGATGCATTTGATTCCTTTGTGTTCAGCCTCAGTCATCTTCTCAGCCTTCCCGTGCCTCAGTCTTTCTCATTTACACTAAGGGAATGGAAATAGTACATACTTTATTAGGAAGGATTTAACCTGGATATTTAATATTAGATAATATTTAATAATCTAGATATGAAATGGACACCATGTATATGAAGAAGTAAGCTCAGGGCCTAACATAGAGTAAACACACAGTACCCATTAACTGCTCTGAGAGAATAGTGGCTGACCTTCTTTCATACCTCTTTGCCTTTGTGTATTTTGTTCATTCCTTCAGGAAAGCCCTCTTGCCTGGTCTGCCTGTTAAACTCTCAACTCATCTTCACTAGATATGAGATATAATACTACCATCATTACTGTTTTAATATAACTGGCTCATTTTGCAGATCTGGGAATTGGGGCCCTGGGAAGGAACGTAGCTTGTTCATGGGTACACAGCAGTCTATGTTAGAACCCAATCTAACCCTGAGATGTCTCACACTGCCTGATCTTACCCCACCTACCCACAGTCAGTTTTGTGCCACTAATAACCAGCTGCAGGAAATACACTTTATGTTCCAAGTTCCTTGGAGAAAGTAGAACAATGGGAAATAAGGATGGCCACTGGCCTGCTGACAGTGCCTTAGGCTGGAACCACATTGTCTGACATTTGTCCTAGGGGAATCTTTCTCATGCTCCTCTCCTGGAAGCCCTCAGAATAGAACCTCCTATAGACCTCCTAACACTATCCAGAGCCCAAAAATACTGAGTGCTAAGTATTGCCAATATCATGTTTTTATTTCCTCTTTCTTCCATTCCAAGAGTGGAACAGATAATAATGAAATAGGTGACAACCTCCAAGATGCAATGTTCCACCATGCAATTCAGTCTCCAACTCCCACTTGATCTACACAAGGGGCACTTCCTGGGAATAGCTGAAAGAACACAATTGGAATTACTTAAGGTGTCAGGGGTCTATATGGGTCTCCAAGTCATGAGGGCTAACTCTTCTAGTGCAAAAGATAGGCAACTAGAAGAAGAAATTATGCATTTAAGTCACAGGAGATGGTGGCTGAAAGGGGTGGATAGCTCTCTTTTTGGAAACTCACAAGAACATAACTTAGAATGCTGAGGATTGCAAGAATACAATCCTAGGAATTTTTTCAACCCAGGTAAGCAATTCTCTGTCCTTTTCTGAAAACCTGCATGTGGCTCTTTCCCAAAGAGCAGGTGCCAATGGCCTGCTGTTATCCACATAATGTCTGTTGCCATAAAAATTTTTCCTGATGTCTAACCTAAATCCTTTTGTAGCCCTAATTTATATTCTTTTTCTTGCAAATTCTCTTAGCTACCTTTAAGAAGAAGGGAAGAGAAGGAGGAAAAAATAGTGTTATCTTTTTAAATTATATTTTATAGATCATGCTATTACAGTTGTCCCAATTTTCCTCCCTCTGACTACCTCTATCCAGCCCCCCAACAACCCTCAGGCAATCCCCACACCATTGTACATCTCCATGGGTCATGCATATATGTACTTTGGCCATCCTATTTCCTATGCTATACTTTATGTTGTCATGAGTATTCTTTAACTACTAATTTGTACTTCTTAATCCCTTCACTTTTTTCACCAATGCCCTCAAACTCCTGAACCCCTGAACCCTCTTCCATCTGGCAACCATCAAAATGTTCTCTGTATCTATGATTCTGTTTCTGTTCTGCTTATTTGTTTTTTAGATTCAATTGTTGCATGATATGTATTTGTTCCCATCTTGTTACTCATATTTCATATTTTTCTCTCCTTCTTTTCTTCTTCTTCTTTCTTCTTCTTCCTTCTTCTTCTTCTAGAAGACCTTTTAACATTTCACATAATGCTGGTTTGGTGGTGATTAACTTCTTTAGTTTTTCTAGTCCTAAAAGCTCTTTATCTGTCCTTTGATTCTAAATGATAACTTTGCTGGGTAGAATAATCTTAGTTGTGGGTCCTTGCTTTTTATCATTTGGAATATTTCTTGCCACTCCCTTCTAGCCTGTGAAGTTTCTTTTGAGAAATCAGCTGACAGCATTATGGAGGCTCCCTTGCAGGTAACTAACTGCTTTCTTTTTGCTGCTTTTAAGATTTCCTCTTTGTGCCCTGGCTGGTGTAACCCAGTGGACTGAGTGCTGGCCTTTGAACCAGGGGGTTGCAGGTTGAATTCCCAGTCAGGGCATATGCCTGGGTTGCCAGCCAGGTCCATGGTTGAGGGTGCAGAGAGGCAAATACATTGATGTTTCTCTCCCTCTCTTTCTCCCTCTTTTCCCCCTTCTCTAAAAATAAAGAAATAATTTTTTAAAAGATTCCCTCTTTGTCTTTAACCTTTGACATTAAAAAAAATATATATATATATAAAATTGATTGTCCCAGTTTACATATATGTGTATATATATATTTTTATTAAATTAAAAATAAATAATCAATTTATTGAATTGATTATGCTATTGCAGTTGTCCCAAGTGTTCCCACTTTGCCCTACTCCACCCAGACTGCCCACTCCTTCAGGCAATCCCCATACCACTCTCCATGTCCATAGGTCATGCATATGTGTTCTTTGGTTACTCTATTTCCTATGCTGCACTTTAGATTCCTGTGAGTATTCTGTAACTACCAATTTGTACTTCTTAATTCCTTCACCATTTTTGCCCATCTCTACAAACTCCCTCCCTTCTGGCAACCATCAAAACATTCTCTGCATCTATGATTCTGTTTCTGTTCTGCTCATTTGTTTATTTTGGTGTTTTAGATTAAGTTGTTGATAGGTATGTATTTATTGCCATTTTATTGTTCATAGTTTTGATCTTTTTATTCTTAAGAAGACCCTTTAACATTTCATATAATACTGGTTTAGTGCTAATGGACTCCTTTAGCTTTTTCTTTGCTCAGAATCTCTTTATCTGTCTTTCAATTCCCAATGATAGCTTAACTGGGTAGAGTAATCTTGGTTGTAGGTCCTTGCTTTTCATCACTTAGAGTATTTCTTGCCGCTCCCTTCTAGCCTGCTATGTTTCTTTTGAGAAATCAGATGAAAGTCTTATGGGGGTTCCCTTTTAGGTAACTAACTGCTTTTCTTCTCTTGCTGCTTTTAAGATTCCCTCTTTGACCCATGGCCATGAACAACAGAGTGGGAATTGCCTATGGGAGTGGGAGGCAGGGTGGGATAGATGGAGGAGGGCAAAGGGGAAAAAATTGAGACAACTGTAATAGAATAAACAAGATTTTAAAATAAAAAAAAAATTTTAAAGGTTCCCTCATTGGCACCATTTTAAAAAAGGCATTTAATCGTTGGTATTTTAATTATGATGTGTTTCTTTGGGTTCATCTTGTCTGGAATTCTCTGTGCTTCCTTGGACTTGTATGTGTATTTCTTTTATCAAGTTAGGGAAGTTTTCTGTCATTTTTTAAAATAGATTTCCAATTTCTTGCTCACTCTTTTTTTCCTTCTGGCACCTCCATATGCAAATGTTGGTACACTTGAAGTTGTCCCGTAGTCTCCTTATACTATCCTTATGTTTTTGAATTCTTGTTATTCTTGCTGTCCTAATTGGTTGGGTGGGGTTTTCTGTTTGCTTGTTTGTTTGTTTCTTTATATTCAAAATCACTGATTTGATTCTCAGCTTCATCCACTATAAATCATTCTTTATTTTAAATAGTGCATTCTTGTTTCTGACTGGATCTTTTTTTTATACAGTTGAAGCTTCACTAAGTTCCTTGACTATACTTTTAACCAGTGTTTGAACTCTGCACCTAGTAGCTTGTTTATGTCCATTTTGTTTAGTTCTTTTTCTTGCATTTTGTTCTGTTCTTCCATTTGGGCCATGTTTTTCTGTTTCCTCATTTTGGCAGTCTCCTTGTGTTTGTTTCTATGTATTAGGTATAGCTGCTAAATTTCCCAGACTTGATAGAGTAGCCTAATGTAGTAGATTTTCTGTAGGGTCCAGTGGCACAGTCTCCCCTGTTACGCAAGCTGGGTACTTGAGGTGTGCCCACTGTGTGGATAGTGTACAGCCTCCTGTTGTAGTTGAACCTTGATTGCTGTTCATACTTCCAAGGTCAGCACTTCCTGTGTTCTCTCTGGGGTCATCTAGTATAAGCTACAAAGTGGTCTGCTGATGGCTGCTACTTGTGCTGGGCTTGGCAGTGCCTAGGTGAGGCTGAACTCTGAACCAAGGCCAGCTGCTGCTGGTGCTGGGCCGGGGGCAACTTAGTGAGAGACATAGGGCTTGCTGAAGCCAGATGCTTCTTTCTGAGAGAATTTAGAAAAATCTGAAGTATGGACCAAGATCCACCATTCAGATGGCAAAGCCAATGAAAAAAGGTTGGGTGGCACAAAAATTGGGTGGGGCAGGGCCTCAAGGAATCACCAGAATGGGGTTGGCAGTGTAAGCTTTATGGATATGTGAGGGGAGGTTAAGAAAAGGAATAATGGCCTCTACCAGCACTTTGGTCTGGGAGAACACTAGCCCCCAGCTCTATCCATGATGCTTAACAATTCAGTTCCTTCTGGTATATCTCTGGTGCCCTTTAATCTGTTACCCTCATTCTGGAGCTCAAAGAGAGTGAGTGTGAGTGCACATAGACCCTTTAAAAGGAATTGTAGGGGAGTCCACCAGTTTCTGTCTTCCACAGCTTGAATCCCCACTGGTTTTTACAGCTAGAAGTTATAGAGCCTTTATCTTCCTGGCACTGAAATCCTGGCAAGATGGCTGGGACCCCTTGCTCCTGAGATATCCCTCCCAATTTGTATCTGCTACAAATGGATGTGGGACTAGCTCATTCCACATTTCAGCCCGTCCACCCTTCCTACCAATCTCAATGTACTTTCTTCTTTAATTCTGTAGTTGTAGAATTTCCATTAGGCTTGATTTCTGGTGGTCCTGAATGATGGTTGTTCTATAGTTTAGTTGCAATTTTGATATCTGTTACCCTTTAAACCATTTTTACTTTAGGACATTTGTTTGACAGAAATGTACTAAAATGGTTAACAAAGGTCTATAGCGGCAAAAAAAGAAAGAAAGAAAGAAAGAAAGAAAGAAAGAAAGAAAGAAAGAAAGAAAGAAAGAGAAAAGAAAAGAAAAAAATGTCCATTCTTGGATGAATATTCTTTGGATATTACTGATATAGAAAAACATCCATGCTTATTTCTAACTGAAAAATATCGACTTGCATAATAACAATATCATTGTATGATCTTGTTTTGTGGCGATAACCATTATTACTAATTATCTTTATAATATAGGCATATAAACATCCTGGAGATATAAACACCAAATGTTTAACAGTTCTCTGTACCAGTTATCTAGTGTAGCAAAGCAAACCATTTTAAAATATAAAGGTATACAATCTTCATTGATGATTGTATATCATGGCACTTGGGCTGGCTGGGCTCATCTATGTTGTTCCTTTTATTATTATTATTGTTTATTATATTACAGTTGGCCCAGTTTTCCCCCTTTAACCCTCCTCTTCCTAGCCCACCCCCTGTTCCCACAGTCATTTCCCACCTGATTGTCCATGTCCATGGGTCATTAATACATGTTCTTTGACCAATCCCTTCCCTGCCTCCCTCATTCTTGTCCTTCTTCTGACAGCTCTCAGTCTGTTCCATCTTTCCATGTCTCTGCTTCTGTTTTGCTTCTTAGTTTATTTTGTTCATTAGATTCCTCTTATAAGTAAGATCAAATATTTGTCTTTCATCAACTGGCTTATTACACTTAGCATAATAGTCTCCAGTTCCATCCATAAAAAAAAAAAAGCTGGGGTAGCAGTACTTATATCAGACAAAATAGACTTCAAAACAAAGGTCACAACAAAATACAAAGAAAGTCACTACATGATGCTTAAGGGAGTAGTCCTACAAGAAGATATAACTCTTATAAACATATATACCCAATACGGGAGCACCTAAATATGTAAAGAAAATATTATAAGACTTTAATAAAGATATAGGCAGCAATATAGTCAATGTAGGGGATATTAACACCCCACTGTCAACAATGGATAGCACTTCCAAACAAAAAATCAACAAAAATATTGGAGTATTGAACAACAATCAGCTAGATTGGTCTTGGGTGAGCTCTCCCTGCCATGGCAGCCATGGAAAGCTGGAATGCAGTCACTTAGGGGTTCTACTGAGTTGGCTAAAGATGGCTTACATGGTTGTTGGATGTCAGCTACACTCTAACCTGGGGCTTTCCACCAGAGTCTATGCACGTGGCCTCTCATGGATTGGGATTCTCAAAATTGGGTTCCAAGAGAAAGCATCCCCAAAATCCAGTATTTAAAAGGACCAATTAGGACCTGGGCATACAGCATTACTCCTTCCATAGTCTACTGGTCAAAAATAAGTCACAGAACTAGCTCCAACACTAGAGGAGGAGGCTACACAAAGGCATGATAACCAGGAGGTGTGACTTACTGGAGACAATCTAAGAGGCTGTGTTATCTCTGAAAAATGGTATTTGGGCAGAGCTTCCCTTTATGATTTCTCAGTAGTAACTAAATGTATAAACTCAGGAGACCAAAGTCCTTGTTTATTGTGCTGGCTCACCACTTGCTTGCTGATTGAACTCAAATAAGGGCAGGTATAGAAATCTCTTAGCCAAATAATGACGTTATGGCAATGAAACCATAAAACATTTGTTGACAGGAGTCATGATTTCATGCTGCCACAGTGACAACATGTAAAGGGGACTGACAAAAAAAAAGTGGAGATTCAAAGATGGTGGAGAAGTGAATGGGAGTCATGCTGACCTCCTCACAAGACCAAACTGGAATTGCAACTAAATAGTGGAGAAGTCACCTGGAAAACAATGGAATGATAGAGGGAGAAGAGCCTTGGAGCCACGGACAGACAGGGGATTCAACTGTCACACATCCCAATGGGTGAGAAGTGCAGTGGAGGCTCAAGAGGGTGGGCTGGGCACCCATGGGAACCAGCACCAGAGGAACATTGAAACAGCCAGTTGGATCCCCCTGAGAAGAACAGGGTCTGAACCATAAACAAGGACCCCTAGAATACAGCAGCTATAACCAGGAAAACACAAGGACAAAATGCAACCCCAAAAAGCTTAGAGGTGCTCTCTGCCAGAGACAGGTGTCTGGAGATGCAAAGAGACATATAAAGGGCCAATGCAAACATTTGCAGTGGCAGCCGCCCTCCTTGATCTCTGGGTAGAGGTGGCAGCAGAGTGGGCTGGTGCCTGGGAAAAGACTGGTGAGGAAGACTTTGTGAAGAAAACTGAGATGGTGGCTGGCAGAGACCTGGTGATAACTCACCTCCCACTCTGCAGCTACCATCTCACTCAGGCATAAGGGAATCAATTAACATGCCTTTTGTGAGCATGAGAGCTGGGGGGCTAAGTGCAGACAAGCTGGAAGAAATAGAGGATACCTGGCCAAAAGGATCACACAGCTGCATAGAGAGCCTTGAGGAGAGACTGGAGACAGAGGCATTGGGGAAAGAATGGGAGGAGGAACTGGGGAGTCCCTACTCCCTCCCCATTCCATAGTCTCCATTTTGCAAAGTCAGGGTGCACCCCCAAAGAGTTGGAAGCGGGCGCGTGGGAGCCAGATGGCCAGTGACTATAATGCAGTTTGCAGAAATATTGGATCCCTGGCCGAAGGGTCACAGAACTGACCAGAGACCCCTGAGGAGAGACTGGAAATGGAGTCATTGGAGAGAGAACAGGAGGAGGAACTGGGGAATCCCAACTCCTTCTCCTTTCTGTATTCTCCATTGTGCATGGGCAGGCCAAGCAGCCAAAGAGCCAAAAGCTGAAAAGCACACAATAGACAACCCAAAACCACTCAGTGCATGCATGCACACACACACACATGCCGAATGGCCGGCAAGAGTTGGCAAGCACGTGTGTGGACCTGAGACTGCGCGGGCTGGTGAGGGCTCCCGCAGGTTGGAGCCCATGAGGCCTGTGAGAGAGTGCACAGATCAGCGAGGGCAGGCATAAAGTGATGCCTGCTGAGGCCTGTGAGTGTAGAGCCATCTGCATAAATAGTGGATCCTGGGCCAAAGGAGTCACAGAGCTGCCCAGAGACCCTGGAGGAGAGACTAGAGACAGGATTAACCAGGGAGTCTTGGAGCTGACTTCTTCCCATTTCCGTAGTCTCCATTTTGGGCAGGCAGGCCACGCCGCCAAAGAGCCAAAGGTGGAGAAAGTACAAAATAGAAGACCCTAAACTGACCAATCCCGGGGTGCCTGCTGGGTACAGGCACCAGGAGAGTGCACGAGGTAGGATGAATAAGTGCCCCTGGAATGGAGCAAGCGCACGCCTGCCCAGGCAGGTGGAGGATGCCGGGCTGGGGAGAACATTCAAGGAGCTGGCATAACAGTGCAGAGTGATCCACAGAAATAGTAGATCCCTGGATGAAGGGGTCAGAGAGCTGCCCAAAGCAGGAGTCAGACAAAGACAATAGATTCCTGGAAAGTTCAAAAAAAAAGACCTAAGGTCATATAGGGTCAACAAGTGACATCATCAGAAGCAGGCCAAGGAAAGAAGGGAGGAAGGAAAGAAGGAAGGAAGAAAAAGACCCGCCTACTACCATAGAAGTTTAATCCACAAAGTCAGGAAATCAGGATGGATCAATTGAAGCAGAAGCTAAAATAAATAAATACACACACAAATATATAAATAACTTAATAGACACTCACAAAATGGGAAAAGAAGTTCCCCCAAAATGAGTGGAAAGGGGGAATCCCCACAGAGAGAGCTAAATGAAATAGAGGCACAGGAACTGTAAGATATTGAATTCAAAACAATGGCTCTAAGGAAGCTCCATGAGCTCAGCCAGCTCAAACAGAACTATGAAAAACTGCAGATAAACTATCAGGATCTTACAGCAAACTATATCAACCTAGAAAAGGACAGAGAACTAATAAGAAGACACAAGAGGATATGAATAATACCATTTCTGAATTGAAGAACACAGTAGAAGGAATCCAAAGCAGGCTGGAAGAGGCCAAGGATCAAATCAGTAAGATGGAGGATAAGGTAAAAAAAAAAAGCTCCCAGAAAAAACAAGAAATGGAAAAAAGACTCATTCGAATGAAGAGGCATTGAAGGGAATGCAGGACAATGCAATATATCCTGAAATGCAATATATCCACATAATAGGGATACCAGAAGGAGAAGAAGAGGAGCAAGGAATAGAGAACCTCCTGGAAAGAATAATGATGGAAAATTTCCCTAATTTGAGGAGAGAAAGGTTCTCATGGATCCAGGAGGCACAGAGGGCCCCACTCAAGAGGGATCCAAGGAGGCCCACTCCAAGACACATCATCATTAAAATGGCAACTATCGAAGAACAAGAGCGAATCCTCAAGCCAGCAAGGCAGAAGGAGAAAGCAAAATACAAGGGGTCCCGGACATAGCTAGGAGCTGACTTCTCAACAGAAACACTACAGGCCAGAAGGGAATGGCAACAAATATTCCAAGTAATGAAAAGCAAGGGACTACAACCAAGGCTGTTCTATCCAGCAAGGCTCTCAATTAAAATAGAAGGGGAAATAAGGAGTTTCCCAGGCAAAAGAAGGCTAAAAGAATATGTCTCCACCAAACCAGCACTACAAGATATGATAAAGGGACTGGTTTAAGAAGATAAAAGAAAAGAGTGAGAAGGAGAAAAACACAGGTACAAAGAGAAAAAATGAATAAGTATCCATCAGTAATAACTCTCAATGTAAATGAACTAAAGGCCCCAATCAAAAGACACAGGATAGCTGAATGGATAAGAAAACATGATCCACACATATGCCACCTACAAGAGACCCACCTCAGAGCAAAAGACCTACACAGATTGAAAGTAAAGGATGGAAAAAATATTTCAGACAAATGGGCAAGAGATGAAAACAAAGGTAGCAACACTTATATCAGACAAAAGAGATTTCAAAACAAAGGCCATCAAAAGTGACCCAGAGGGGCACTTTATAATACTTAAAGGTAGAATCTATCAAGAAGACATAAGCATTATAAAGTTATATGCACCCAAAATAAGAGCACCCAAGTATATAAGGAAAATCTTGGATGACTTCAAAAAAGATATAGACAGCAACACACTGATAGTAGGGGATTTCAACACACCTCTGTCAAAAATGGACAGATCTTCCAAACAAAACATTAATAAACATATTGTGGCGCTGAATGACACACTGAATCAAAGAGACTTAACTGACATATATAGAACCTTACATCCCAAAGAAGAAAAATACACATTCTTTTCAAATGTCCATGGAGGTTTTTCAAAGACAGACCACATGATAGGACACAAAGCAAGCCTCAGCAAATTCAGGAAAATTGAAATAATACCAAACTTTTTCTCGGACCACAAGGGCTTGAAACTGGAAATCAACCTCAAAGAGAAACTTCAAACAGTTTCAAACTCATGGAGACTGAACAGTAGACTATTAAACAATGAATGCGTCAATGATGAGATAAGAGAAGAAATCAAAAAATGTCTGGAAACAAATGAAAATGAACAGACAACAGTGCAAAACCTATGGGACACGGCAAAGGCAGTCCTGAGAAGGAAGTTCATAGCAACACAGGCTTACCTACGAAAGATAGAAACAATTCAAATAAGAGACCTAACACTACAACTTCAAGAGCTTGAGAAACAACAACAAATAAATCCCAGAGCAAGTAGAAGGAAGGAAATAGTCAAGATTAGAGCAGAACTGAATGACATAGAGACGAAAAGAACAATTCAGAGGATCAACTGAGCCAGAAGCTGGTTCTTTGAAAAGATAAATAAAACTGACAAGCTGTTAAGCAGACTCATCAAGAAAAAAAGGGAGAGGACCCAAATTAATATCAGAAATGAAAGAGGAGAAATAACAACTGATACCACAGAAATACAAAGGATCTTCAGAAACTACTATGAACTATTATATGCCTAGAAACTTGAAAATCTTGATGAAATGGACAAATTTCTAGAAAAGTATAATCTTCCAACACTGAAGGAGGAAGAAACAGAAAGCTTGAACAGACTGATAACAGCTGGGGAAATTGAAGCAGTAATCAAGAAACTCCCAGCACACAAAAGCCCAGGGCCGGATGGTTTCACAGGAGAATTTTACAAAACATTTAAGGAATAGCTAACCCCTGTCCTTCTCAGACTATTCAAAAAAATCCAAGAGGAGGGAAGACTCCCAGACTCTTTCTATGAGGCCAGCATCACCCTGATCCCAAAACCCGATAAAGACCCTACAAAGAAAGAAAACTACAGGCCAATTTCGCTGATGAATATAGATGCTAAAATCCTCAACAAAATATTGGCAAATCGCATCCAGCAATACATTAAAAAGATTATCCACCATGATCAAGTGGGATTCATCCCAGGGATGCAGGGATGGCTCAATATACACAAGTCAATAAATGTAATACATCACATAAATAAAAGAAAAGACAAAAACCATATTATCATCTCAGTAGATGCAGAAAATGCATCCAATACGGTACAGCACTCATTTACGATCAAAACTCTCAGTGAAATGGGAATGAACGGGGCATTCCACAACGTAATAAAGGCCATATATGAAAAACCTACACCAGTATCATAATCAATGGGCAAAAACTGAAAGCTTTCCCACTAAGATCGGGAACGCGACAAGGATGCCCGCTATCACAACTTCTTTTCAAGATCATCTTGGAAATCCTAACCACAGTGGTCAGTCAAGAAAAGAAATAAAAGGCATTCAGATAGGAAAGGAGGAAGTAAAACTATCATTGTTTGCAGATGACATGATAGTGTACGTAGAGAACCCTGTAGACTCTACCAAAAAACTCCTCAACCTAATAAGTGAATTTGGAAAAACAGTAGGATACAAAATCAATATTCAGAAATCAAAGTCATTTTTGTACACATGCAATGAAATAGAAGAAGAAATCAGAAAAAAAAATACCATTCAATATAGCAAGAAGAAAAATAAAGTACCTAAGTATAAATTTAACCAAAGAGGTAAAAGACCTGTTCGCAGAAAACTATACAACATTGAAGAAAAAAATTAAGGAAGACACAAAAAAATGAAAGTATATACCGTGCTCATGGATTGGAAGAATTAATATCATCAAAATGTCCATACTACCCAAAACAAATTATAGATTCAACACAATCCATACTAAGATACCAATGATGTATTTCACAGAAATAGAACAGACATTTCAAAAATTTATATGGAACCATAAATGACCCCCAATAGCTACAGCAATTTTGAGAAAGAAAAACAAAGTAGGAGGGATCACAATACTGGACATTAAACTCCACTATACTCAAAACAATCTGGTACTGGCAGAAGAAGAGACCCATAGACCAGTGCAACAGAATAGAAAGCCCAGAAAGAATCCTAGGTCTATATGGGCAACTAATATTTGACAAAGGGGGCAGAAGCATAAAATGGAGCAATAATAGCCTCTTCAACAAATGGTGTTGGGAGAGCTGGACAGCTACTTGAAAAAAATTGAAATTGGATAAGCAGCTGACACCATACACAAACATAAACTCAAGATGGATGAAAGACTTAAATATAAGTTGCAACACCATAAAAGTCCTAGAGAAGAACATTGGCAGGAAACTCTCAGATATCCCACGCAGCAATTTTTTCACTGATATGTCTCCTAAAGCAAGGGACATAAAAGAAAGAATAAACAAGTGGGACCTCATCAAAATAAGAAGCTTCTGCACGGCTAAAGAAAACATCAGCAAAATGAAAAGGGAGCCAACAGTATGGGAAAATATATTTGCTAATGATGCATCAGCTAGAGGTTTGATATCCAAAATATATAAATAACTCACTTGCCTCCACTCCAAGAAGACAAATGATCCTGTCAAAAAATGGGGAAAGGACCTGGGCAGATACTTTTCCAAGGAAGATATACAGAGGGCCCAGAGACATTTCGAAGCATGCTTGGCATCACTAGCCATCAGAGAAATGCAGATCAAAACCACAATGTGATACCACCTGACACCGGTCCGAATGGCCATCATAAATACATCAACAAAGAACAGGTGCTGGTGAGGCTGCAGAGAAAAGGGAACACTACTGCACTGTTGGTGGGAATGCAGACTGGTGCAGCCACTGTGGAAAGCAGTGTGGAATTTCCTCAAAAAGCTGAAAATGGAACTGCTTTTTGATCCAGTAGTGATTCCCCTGCTGGCACTATACCCTAAGAATCCCAAAATGCCAATTCAAAGGAACCTATACACCTCAGTGTTCATAGCAGCACAATTTACAATAGCCAAGTGGTGGAAGCAACCTAAAAGCCCATCAGTAGATGACTGGATCAAAAAAATGATGGTACATTTACACAATTTATGCTGCAGAAAATAAAGGAGAACTACTACTTTGCGACAGCATGGATGGAACTGGAGAGCATTATGCTAAGCAAAATAAGCCAGGGGGCGAAAGACAAATACCATATGATCTCACTTATAAGTGGAACCTAACCAACAAAACAAAGATGCAAGGAAAATAAGGCCAGCAACACTGAAAGGAAAAGAAACCAACAGAGACAAGGCAGAAGGGGGTCAGGGGAAAAGGAAGGAAAGGGAAAAGTCAAGGAACATATAGCAAGGTCTCATGGAGAAAACCAAAGGGGGAGGTTTGAGGGAGGCGCGGAGTGGGCAAGGGAAAGTGGTGGTGGGAAGGGATAGACATGTATTTGAACAAATAAATTAAAAAAAGAAAAATAAAGTTTCTTATCTCTCTGAGCCACAATGGTCTCAAATAATGGTACCAACCTTATAGGATGGTTGTGAAGATTAAGTGAGATAATGAGTGCTGTGTCCTTAAAAGTGCCCTGTTCACAGTGAATGCTCAATAAAAGTCAGCTAGTAATATTAATATAAAGTGATATGTTTAATTTTTAATTGTTATTCAATTACAGTTGTCCTCGTTTTTCCCATTACTCTTCCCTGCTTAATTTTTTAAGCATATTTCATTGATTATGCTATTACAGTCATCCCAATTTCTTCTCCCCTTTGCCCTCTTCTGCCCTGCATCCCCCCACACTTCAACATCCCCAGCCACCTTAGTTCATGTCCATGGCTTGTACATATAGGTTCTTTGGCTTCTCCTTTTCCTATACTAACCTCCCCCTGTCTATTTTGTGCCTACTAATTAGGTTTCTTATTTCCTGTACCTTTTCCCCTCATTCTCTCCTCACCCACCCACTGATAACCCTCCATGTGACCTCCATTTCTGTGGTACTGTTCCTGTGCTAGTTGGTTGCTTAGTTTGTTTTTGTTTTTAGGTTCAGTTGTTGATAGTTGTGAGTTTGTTGTCACTTTACTGTTCATAGATTTTGATCTTCTTTTTCTTAGATAAGTCCCTTTAACATCTCATATAATAAGGGCTTAGTGATGATGAACTCCTTTAACTTTACCTTATTTGGAGAGCACTTGATCTGCCCTTCCATTCTAAATGATAGTTTTCCTGGAGAGAGTAATCTGGATGTAGGTCCTTGTCTTTCATGACTTTGAATACTTCTAGCCAGCCCCTTCTCTATAAGGTTTCTTTGGGAAATGAGCTGATAGTCTCATGGGAACTCTTTTGTAGATAACTACCTCCTTTTCTCTTGCTGTTTTTAAGATTCTCTCCTTATCTTTAATCTTTGTAATATAATTATGATGTGTCTTGGTGTGTTCCTCATTGGGTACAATTTCTTTAGGATTCTCTGAGTTTTCTGGACTTCCTGGGAGTCTATTTCCTTTGCCAGATTGGGGAAGTTTTATTATTTGATCAAATAAGTTCAATTTCTTACTCTTCCTCTTCTTCTTCTGGCACCCCTATAATTAGAATGTTGAGATGTTTAAAGTTGTTCCAGAGGTTCCTCAGCCTCTCCTCAATTTTTTGAATTCTTATTTCTTGATTTTATTTCAGTTAAAAGTTTATTCTTTCCTCCTGTCCCAAATTGTTGATTAGAGCCCTGATTTCCCTCCTTTCACTGTTGGTTGCCTGTATATTTTCCTTTATTTCACTTGTATAGCCTTCATTTCTTCCTTCATTTTGCAACCATATGCAATCATTTATATGAGCAACCTGATTACCAGTGTTTTGAACTTTGCATCTGATAAGTGGTCTATCTCGTCATCACTTAGTTCTTTTTCTGGAGTTTTGATCTCTTTTTTCATTTAGGCCATATTTATTTGTCTCCATGCTCCTGTTACATTGTAAGGGATGGATCCTTAGATATTCACCAGGGTGGGGCCATTCACATTGCTGTGTTATGGTGCTGTATGTGGGGGAGGAGTAAAAGGGGGAACTCTGCTCCCTGCTAGCTTGCTTGGTTCTTGCCCCACTTTCTTTCACTTCTCTCATTTCCCACAACTGTATTGTGCCTTTCACATCATAATTCTCAGGTGAGAGGGCTCATGTATGTTCTAGACTGGGAGTTTCTCCTGCTGCCACAACCCCACAATCTCTGGTTTCCACAACCAGATGTTTTGAGACTTTAGTTTCTCACTCTGGAACCCTGGGTTGCATGATTTGTCTCACTTTGCAGTTGTCCCTCCTGGCTTATCCACACATGAATGTGGGAAATCTCATCCACCAGCCACCACTTTGCCCACTCCTTCCACCAGCTGCCACCATGCTGTGCATCCTCTCTGCCCCGCCTTCCTGTCTCCACCCCTTCTACCAGTCTGGATGAATGTTTCTTCTTTACCTCATTGGTTGTCAGACTTCTATGCAGTTTGATTTTCTGGAAGTTCTTGTTTTTAAATTGGTTGTTTTCCTTCTTTTGGGTGTGTGAGGAAACAAAGTGTTTCTACCAATGCCTCCATCTTGGCCAGAACTACAGGATGATAATCTTCCATATTTGATTTTTTAGAAGTGTGTTTTAACTTTTGTAATTGAAAAATCATTTTCAAAGAGAAAAAGGAAAAGAAACATATCAGAACTCAGAATTCCCATTCAGTGCTCTGTTCCAGCTGCCTCTACCAAGGAACATTGCAGGGACATCTTAGTCTTCATGGACACAGAAAATAACTCTGGAAGACCTTGACCCTTTCTCTCTGTGCCAATTTAATGCTGAGGTCTGACAGTCTTGCCTGTGTTGTTCTCTTGGCCACTCCCCAAATCCTCTCAGGTTTGAGCACAGTAAGCTGCAAAGTACAGGAAATGAATCCCACCAAGAATATCACTGAGAAGTTTTTCAGTCACAAAACATGGCCTTTCTGCTATCTAAAAGCTTAAACCTGTCCAATGACAGCATTGACAGAAAGGATTTACTTTCTAGAAGCATTGACATTTGATCATGAAGTTCATTGGGGCTTGCTTGGATAAGAATGGTTAGGTTTCTACAACAAACATCTGAGTCTTTAGTTATAGAGAAAAGCTGAGAAATGGAATTTCAGGGAGTGATGACTTGGGCTTCTTCACTTATTCACCCATTATAAATATACCTAGACTCTATCAACACCACTCCCTTTCTGTGGGGAAAATTGTGCCACTGTGTAAATGAAATGATTTTTATTGTGGGTAATTATAGCAAATGTCAAATTAAGAACTCTACTTTCTCATTTCTTTTTTAGAAAGTCAGTACATAGGCATCATTCCTTTCCCTTGGGGGCCTCTGTTGCTCACACTTCTATCTAATTCCAAGGATCTCCTAAGCATTCTTGATGGTGCCTTGGGGAGGAATCTACCTGTACAAAAGAAATAGGAAACTCAGTGTCTTAAAGTTAGTTTCTCATAAAAGGCAATTACTAGAAACTTAAGAAAATGTCAAATGTGAATACCTAGAAACTCAGTTTGGGGTTGACAACTTCCTGACTTAAAGCATTAATTAGATGAGGAAAAAATAGTTTTTAAAGAGTTTGGATATGAGAACTTTAACATCACATTTCAAGCAGGTTTCAACTTGGGAATGAGAGACAGTGGTAAAAAGCCAGAATATATATAACATTTTTTTTTCTGGGGAGACCCCAGCATATATTCATTCCTGCCTCCTTAGAGTCTGGGAGGCAAAGTGGGCATTGTTTAATGGATAGGAAAAAGGGATTATTAGAAATGATGGTACTTTTCTAAGCCACGGGAACAGGAATCACTTTTTTTTGAGCTGATAACCCTTTTCCTATGACCAAAAATCAACAAAGCAGGACTTGATATGCCTTAAAGTCAGATATAGCTAGAGTTACCTTCTGACTCCCCCCACTCACTCAGTATGTGGCTTTTGGCAAATCACCTAAAAATTCAGGCCTCACTTTCCTTATCTACAAAATGGGGATGGTACTAAGGACTGATAAGAGGCCTTCTCTCTGTTCCATGAATATCAAGCTCATTCCCACCCCAGGGACTTTGCACTTGCCATTACCACTGCCTAGAATTATGTCCCCACACATATGTACAAACATATATATATATATATATATATATATATACACACACACACACACACACACACACATATGTATGTCTGTATAATGTGTATGTATATATAAGCACATATAGCCATGTTTATGTACATCTGTGTATGTTTATATGTGTATGCATACAAAGATATAGACATATATAGGCACATATATATTTATTTGTAGAGATATGTCTCTATGTATATTATATAAGAATGAATAAATTATAGTAAGTTTACATAGTGGAATGCTATATAGTCATTAAAATGAGTGAACTAGATCTACACATATCAACAAACACAGGTTTCCAAAAGTAATATTGAGTGAAAAAAACAAAAACAAAACATGCTGAATGGTGTATTCAGTAAAAGAAAGTAGGAGTACACAGCATAACCCTGCAGACCGAAACACTGTGGCTGCCTCAAAAAGAAAAAAGAGAAGTTAAAAAATGGGACTGCAGTAATTTAAGAAGACTTCAACTATATCTAGATTGTCATTTCTTTTTTTTAAAAAAGGAAATATAATAAAATGTTAAAATTTGTTTAATTTGAGCACACCTGGCTGTGTATATTACAAGACATTTTTACATGGGAACTATTGCCTAATAATTTAAAAGGAGAGAGAGAGAAAGAAAAGAGAGTTCCAGAGTAAGATTCTAGTTTTGCCATTGGAATTCAGACAAGGGACACAAGTTCTCTGAGACCCTTGTTTGCAAAACAGGATTAATAATGTTCAAAATTCAGGATTGGCTATAAAACTTAATGAGCATAAACATGTACAATGATGTCCATATATTTTCTTTTGAAACATCATTTTAGAATGAGTCCCTAATGACTTTCTAGATGCATCTTATTTAAAGAGACATTTCAAAACAGATCAGAAATTATATAGATCCATTTTATTTTTTTAAAGATTTTATGTATTTATTTTTAGACAGAGGAGAAGGGAGGCAGAAAGAAAGGGAGAAAAATATCAATGTGTGGCTGCCTCTCACACACATGCCCCCTCCACACTGGGGTCCTGGCCCACAACCCAGGCATATGCCCTGACTGCAAATTGAACCAGCGACCCTCTGGTTCGCAGGCCAGCTCTCAATCCACTGAGCTACACCAGCCATGGCTGGATCCATTTTCAAAACAAACCTGACTCCAAGAAAAATAACATAGTTCTATGCAAAAACTCTAAACACATAATATATGAATATATGTAAGCATCAGTTATTTATTAACTGCGATTGCCCTGATCAAGATTGGAGGGAAAATTTACTTTGCTTTTATTTTTAATTATACACCATGTGTGTAGATTACCTGCTTGAAAAATAAACATTATTTATTTTTAAATTAATTGAAAGGTCATAATCTCCATTCCTTCAATTCTAAATCTACTTAAATAGGAAAAGACCTGAAATCCAATTTCTAAAAAGATTCTTACAAGGTCCTATAGCCCAGTCTCCTACCTGAACACATGAAGCAAGAAAAGCCACCTCAGCCCTATATGTTCCATGTGGTTGGACAAAAGAAAAAGCACAAGATTTGGGATTATTATATCTAGGATTGGCCCCTGTCACCATTACTTACTAACTGTGTGACTCTAAGCAAGTACCTTCAGCTCTCTGAACTCCAGTTTCATTTCTGAAGTGAGGACAAGGTACATATGAGCATAAAACTGTGTCAAAATAGTATCCACATGTTCATATGAGGTATAATTTGTGGTGCAGTGATTATCTCACAAAAGCCTTGGTTCTGACCTTTCAATTTTCATGGGAGTACTCAATAAACTTATGCCTGGGACCCCACGATAGCCCTAAAGTCATCTTCAGATATAGCAAATTTTCAGAGATAAAGCAAATTTTCTTCTCTCCACAGCAAATATCCTGACAGTGATCATCCTCTCTCAGCTGGTGGCTAGGAGGCAGAAGTCCTCCTACAACTATCTCTTGGCACTTGCTGTGGCTGACATCTTGGTCCTCTTTTTCATTGTTTTCGTGGACTTTTTGTTGGAAGATTTCATCTTGAACATGCAAATGCCTCAGATGCCCAATAAGATCATAGAAGTGCTGGAATTCTCCTCCATCCACACCTCCACCTGGATTACTGTGCCATTAACCATTGATCGGTATATCGCAGTCTGCCACCCGCTCAAGTACCACGCGGTCTCCTACCCAGCCCGCACCCAGAAAGTCATTGTCAGTGTTTACATCACCTGCTTCCTGACCAGTATCCCCTACTATTGGTGGCCTAACATTTGGACTGAAGACTATACTAGCACTTCTGCGCATCATGTTCTCATCTGGATTCACTGCTTGACTGTGTACCTGGTACCCTGCTCCATCTTCTTCATCTTGAACTCAGTCATTGTGTATAAGCTCAGGAGGAAGAGTGACTTTCACCTCCGTGGCTACTCCACAGGGAAAACCACTGCCATCTTGTTCACCATTACCTCCATTTTTGCCACACTCTGGGCCCCTCGCATTGTCATGATTCTCTACCACCTTTATGGGGCTCCCATTGAGAACCGCTGGCTGGTGCACATCATGTCAGATGTTGCCAACATGCTGGCTCTGCTGAACACCACCATCAACTTCTTCCTCTACTGCTTCATCAGCAAGCGTTTCCGCACCATGGCAGCTGCCACACTCAAGGCCTTCTTCAGGTGCCAGAAGCAACCTGTGCAGTTCTACATCAACAATAACTTTTCCATAACAAGTAGCCCCTGGATCTCACCAGCCAACTCACACTGCATCAAGATGTTGGTGCACCAGTATGACAGAAATGGGAAATCTATAAAAGTATCCCCATGACCCCATAGGTTTGGCACCTAGTGCCTTTGTCTAATCCATTTTCAGATTGGAGGGTGGCTGTTACTACAGCTGTACAGCTCTCCTTAAGACTGATAATCTGACTTCCTCTCTCCACACTGAGCATCTTAGAGACTGGTAGATAAGAAAAGATTGAGGAGAAGAAAGAAAAGTGTGAATCTTGTTTCCAGTTACTTTCACAAAGGCACAGTGACAACCAAAGTTCTTACTGTTTGAAGATGCCTCTAGAGGTAATTCCTCATCCATGGCCAGTAAGGACACAGAGGAGAGAAACAGTCTTTGACTGGGAGCTGCTCATCTATGTGACACATCAAACCACAGTAGCACTGTAACAGAGTCCACACTCTTCGAAGAGCTGAGATTACCCATCACTTCCCTATGCTCTTCCCAGCAGCTAACAATGCAGACTAATTTGGGATTTTTCCAAAGTGCCCTTTGTCCTAGAGAGAGCTATGGTCTTGAAGTAGTCCTAATCCCTCTAGCTGCAAAATGACTCTATGAGGACACGGTTGTGTTGAATTCCATCTAGACCCTGGTCAAAGCTTCTTTGGGAAGGCTCTAAACCAACATAACCCTGACCCTCAGATCTAGGGTTTAAGATGCAGTCTTTCTATTTGCCATGATGTATAAATTTTACCTATCTCCTCCAGACCAAAGACCCTTCCTTGTGCATGGGGAGGGGAGTGGAGAATTGGATTTCTTGAGCCCCCCAAAAAATAAGTCCACTCTTGCCATTGTTTCAATTCATCCCTCTGTCAGCTATGTACAATCTTTTTAGCCCAAACAGCTTCTTTTTGTAGTACCACTTAACCTTCCTAGAGAAGTACCACTTAACCACTTAATCTTCTTTTTATGCATATAGTTATTAACCCTGCCTCCTTGTTTGCTGAAGCCCTCACCAAATTGTTTTATTTGAAGTGACTTCTGAACTGGATTTAATTTTCAAGGGTCAGGAATGGTAGCTCTCCAGGTGTGAAGAAAGGCATTCTTGGCTCTACACCACAGTCCCACTGGCTTTACCATGCAGCTGCAGATACAGGCACATTGACAAGGAAAGGTGCCTGTGAAGCTCTTTAACCCAGATCCTTTGCAAAATGATAAAATATGAATTTATTTATTTATTCTCCCCTTGCCTATCCAATGCAAGAACAATTAGAGGTGGTAATAATAGCAAATTCCCTGGGAATTACCACTCATGTATACATATACACACTTGACTATATTAGCTTCTATGTATCTGGTGATGGATTTTGAAAGAAAAATCCACACTGAAGTTTCTCTTATTTAGCCTTTTTTCCTCAATCCTAGATTCCTGGTTCTGAAAGGAATCTCCCAGAACAGTTTCAGAATTGCATAGTATTTTTGGTGGCCAAACAAAAAGCAGAGAGTCTACCTGGGACCCTTGGTTTCTTGGCCATATTTATGTCTAAATTTAAAAAACAGGTCTACCTTTTTAAAGGAAATTTGCAGTACATTCATGCAGTAGAAAAAGCCCCAGTGCAACAGAAGCCCTAAACATTAGCCAATGTCCTCAATGCTAACTCAGTATAATTTTAGGTCCTGTTAGTCCTAATAATCCTAATTCCTACCCTTTTTTAATAATTACAGTAGAGTCTCATCTTACCCAAAGATTAGATTCTAAAGTCAGTGCAAAAAAACAAAAAACGAGAAGTTCCAAAGCTATCTGAACAGTGTCTTTTGGAAGAAGACTTGTTGGAGACAATATTCTAATCTGACACAGCTAAGTCTTTCTACAGCAGTGAAACAGGTTGCTTTTAGGGGGCTGAAGACAAGAAAGGGTTGGCTTGTACTTAGGAACCACAATGTATGACTTTAATGTGAGACTATTAGGATCAGCAAAATGCTTCCATTAGAAGAGATTCATGGAAGTTGTATGACTGAGGGACAAGCAGATTCCTGTTGCCTATGTCACATTCTCCCCGAGGCATATGTACATTGAGTGGAATAGTAGGCAGACTCCTCACATCCCTTCAGTTGCATTTCTCTGTTTCTTTTTGCCATGCTTATGTGTGGTTGGATGTGTGTTAATTCAACGTGTGTATGATGCAATTCCATCCCACTCTCTTGTGAGTGAACATCGACCAAAGGCTACCTACATTGAATACACACATACACACATAAACTAATCATTCTGAAAAATGCTAGTTTGAGCTATATGTGAATGAGCTACAGTGCAATATCAATAAATGTTCGGCAATTCTTTTTTCAGAATGCATGTAAGATGGAAAATGCGTGTGTGTGTGGATCCCATTGCTCCATTCTCCATGGTTTTAAGTATATGTAAAAGTCAATTGTTGATGTTTAAAAAGGAAAAACTGGGGTGTACATTTGAAATGTTTTCCTCATACACTCATTTATTATTTCTATTAGCAATACTTTACCAAGTAGTATTGTGATCTCTTTTCCTTCTGACTATATTATTTTGATAAAATAATATTTAAAAGAGGTCTAATTTTTTAAATCTTTTTTTCATTCTTTATATTTATCTTTCAATTACATTTTACTTTGTATTAGTTTTGGGTGTACAGCATAGTGATTAGACAATCATATACTTTACAAAGTGATCCCCCAGATATTTCCAGTATTCACCTGGCATCATACATCATTATTATAATATTATTGACATCTCAATATTAAAGTACAGCATATATATATATATATATATATATATATAGCACCATATATATATATATATATGTGTGTGTGTATGTGTATATATATACACACACACAAACATATATACACACTGTACTGTACTTTTCATCCTCATGACTATTTTGTAACTATCAATTGGTACTCCTTAATTCCTTATAAGAGGTCTGATTTTTGAAGGTACTGTGCGTTACCATCTTTTGAGAAAATTCATATGAATGCCTGTTGGGTTATGTTAATAAATAGCTCCTAAAATTTATCTCAGACACTAATCCATGGTCTTTTAATTTATTATTATTTATCGTAACAATCGTGGACAATAATGAAAAGGATTAAAAAAATTTGTCTTTTCTTTCAGGCCAGTTTTGGAAATAAAGCCTTGAATTTTGAAGCTTGTCATGTAAACAGCTGCTGTTGATGGCACTTAAGCAATTGCCTTACTTGGGTTTTTGTGATGCCTCCTACAAAGATTGTTAACTAGCTCTCTTTTGTTCTGTGACTTTTGTCCTCACTTGGACATCCAGTGATGCTATAGACATACACACTATATCTTTTTATTGAACAGTGCAAGGACTGAAATGTCTCATGAGGAAGGAAATAAGGAGGATGACAGACAAACCATAAAAAACAGATCATGAGAGGCATGAACTTCCATTCTGCAACCACTGCAACTGGAGAAGATTATTTTGCACAGTTGGTACCTCCTGGCTCAATGTGGGGCCTATCTGAATTGAATAAAAGACTCTAATGTTGGCTGTTCCAGCTCAAAGAATGGAATAGAGTGTTATAATAGGAAAATAGTAAATGTTTATATTTTCTTAATTAGATAATACATTCTGTTTGGACTTGTTTGTATTAAAATAAATTCTAATATCATGGACTTGGTGTTTGGTATTTGCATATAGGAGGGAACCAAATAAACTGGAATTTATTTATAAAAAATTGTGTGTTTATTCTTACATGTTTAAACTTCAGTCATCTTCAAAGTACTCTCTATTTGATGCAATATACCTATCAAGATGATTTTTTCCACTGCTCAAAACAATTTTTTAGCTCATGTATTTTGATGCCTTTCTCTTTCACCTCTTCCACATCCACAAAATGTTTTCCTTTGAGACCTTTTAGCATCCAGAAAAACAAAAGAAATTCACTCAGAGTGAGATTGAGTTAATAGGGAGAGTAGGGCATGGGAGGTCATGACTTTTTTTTGGTCAAAAACTGCTGAACACTCAGTGCAGCATGGGCAGGTGCATTCACAAATCACCCATTGTGAAATGAGCAAATGTGTTGAAATAGTATTCAAAAAAATTTCGCTAAAGCTGAACACAGCCTCTCACCACAACACTAGTTCATACACTGATACAGGTGGGTTCCTAGAATACTCACCTAGCAGGGAAAACCTGTACAACAAGGGGTCTGCCCTCCAGAAGATAATTCTGTTTTTTTGGTGGCTCCCCCTTGGGTATGTTCAAGCCACTGAACAGCTCAAATTAAAATTATTTAAATAAGAAACTTACTTATACTTTGTGCTGGTGCTAGAATGAGATCTGAGTCTGACCTGCATCCTGGTTAGCCAGATATATTTCTGAATTTAAGACCACCAAACTTGGCTCCCAATGATCCTGAATTAGGTAGTTTACTCGGTATAATTATGAACTCTCTTATGACTATATCCTCTATGTGTCTTCAAGAAAGGGATAGCTAATCCTAAGTAGAAATTTATCATAATGGCTAAGAGCTTAGACTTTAAAATCAGACAATAATGGGTTCATGCCCCAGCTTCAATATTTACTAGATATATGGCCTTGGGCAAATCCTTGAAGATCCCTGGAAGACTGTCCTCAGATAGAAAATGATACACAAATTAATTTTTTTTCCAGTTGCTTGCAAGGTAGTAGAAATTCTCATGGTAATTATAATAACAACAATAAAATAATAAATAAAAGAAAATAAAACATTGTTTAAAAGTTTGGAGTCAGCTATGTAGGCTATAACTTTGCAAGCTCTGCCAGTTTCTAACTGTGTGGCCTTGGACAATGTTCTCAATCTCTCTGAATCTTAATTTTCTCTCCTTAAATAGGGGTTAGAGTAACCCCAGTACATACCTCATGGGACGATTATTATCAGTAGAGCTAAAAAGAGCTTCCAAGTGTACATCCTCTCACAGGGGAGGATGCTGGGCCCAAAGAGGTTAATGATTTTTTTTCAAGAGTAGAACCCAGGTCACCTAACATTTCGTCCTTTTCTCTCTGACTCATTGCCCAAAAGATCACATTATTTTTGTACCTTTTGTAGAGTTAGGTATATTGCATAGTTTTCCAAATCTTCAAAAAAAAATAATATAATAACAATTATAAAAAATTATAATAATTAATAATATAATAACAGTATCATAATTAAGACTCTCAATTTGACCTTTCCATGTGCGGTAATAACTTTTTAAATTGACTCTGTCTGAAATCCCAACCACATCCCTCAAACTAATTATGCATTTTCCAGACAAACTACCATCAATTCTGACAGCCACCTACAAACTATTGTCACAATCTATCTTGGTATCAACTTGGAGAATGAAAGTAACTTACACGTAGTTAAGAGGGAAATACAGGAAAGCAAAGACTTTGCTAAAAAGGTCACAAACAGAAGCTGTTATGCATGGCCACAGTATTCTCATTAATTTTGTTCACCAACTCAGGGAGGCAGGATAAGTGAATTGATGGAAGTTGAACTGTTAAGTAATAATCCTTTTATTAGTGCTCTCCACTAAATGTGATGGCTATGGAAAGTGTGCAATTAATCTACATCCTTGCCAGGCACAAGGAGAATATGAAGCTCCTGTTTACTGAGATAAACAGACACCTTAATTTCCTGGGATTTTTTGAGAGAATGTGTCACAATCATGCCAGAAGAAAGGAAAACTTTTCTGATTAAAAGAGAGAGAAAGCAGGACCCCTGGAAAGAGAGATGCGTTCTCATCAATGCTGCATCAGGGGTTGTCAGGTCTACAGAGCTTTGTTACCTAATGAATATGAGTAACATATTTTCTCTCCACTGGAGATAGAACAGGAGGGACTGAGGCTTATACCACAGTATGAAGGATCCAGCTCAAACCCAAAGAAGAAATCTTCATACGGATGCCTATGAACTTTGCATATGGTTTTCCACAGTTCTAGAATCTGCTCCTCTGGATATATTTCCAAATGGACTGTATATCAATCAGAGAAAACCAAATTTCACTCAGATGATGTCAATGAAAAGCCTTTAATCAAGAGACTGTTAAAAGTGGTCTGAGAAAGAATAAGGGAAACAACAAGAGCACCTAAGAACTAGAAATAATAGGAAGCCTTACATCCCTAGGCCTGATGAGATAACAGGAGAATATAGAGTTACTGCAGCTCCGTATGGGCTGTATTTTGGAGAAAGGGCCTTCCAGCAAGCAAGTGCCACACTACTGCCAGAGATACAGAGGGAACCCCAGAAAAACCCAGAAATATCTTCTGAACAGCAGGCACCTTGTGGTACAGGATTTTCCCACTAGGTGAGTGTTCTAGGCATCCATCTGTATCAGTGTACCAGCTGGTATTGTGGTGGGAGGCTGTGTTCAGCTTCAGTGAATTTTTCTGAAGATTCTTTCAATGTGTTTGCCCATTTCATGATGGGTGATTTATGAGAGCACCTGCCCACACCACATTGAGTATTCAACAGTTTTTGACCAAAAATGGCATAACCCCCATGCCCCACCCTCCCTATTCACCCTATCTCACCCTGAGTGACTTTATTCTGTTTCCCCAGATGAAAAAACGTCCTCAAAGGAAAACATTTTGCTGACATGGAGAGGTGAAACAGAAAATTACAGAAGTACTAAAAGACATCAAAATCAACAAGTTAAAACAAAGCTGTTTTGAGCAGTGGAAAATATCGTCTTGATAGGTATAATGTATCAAATGGAGAGTACTCTGAAGGTGACTGAAGTTTAAGCATGTAAGAATAAACACACAATTTTTATAAATAAATTCTGTTTTTGGAGGATCTCCTTTTGTATGATGTCAGACAAGAAGGCGGGGATACCCCAACTTCTCTCTTCCTTCCACCTGATATCATGCTGATGCCTCCATTGGCCAAGCTCAAACAAAAGTCAACCAGGAAGAGACTGCAGATGATGCAGTCCAAAGTGGTCAGACCCCAAGACTCAAAACAGTGAAGAAAATAACCACAGGTGAAGTGAAACAAAACACAATTGAAACATAGCAAGCAAAAGTTATATTCTTATCATTGGATACTGGAGGGAATCTTAGATTTATTTCACTCAAATATAAAAGAAATCTAAGGCCTAAGAGATCCTCTTGCCCAATGTTACACAACCTCTATATTGGTAAGTCCTTTTCCCAATAATTTTCTAGCACATTCACCAAAACATTTGTTTTTAGGTGCTAACACTTACTTTTATTTATTTCTTTATTTTCAAACACAACAAAATTCTTGTCTTTTATTTTGTCTAGAAAAAGCACACATTGTATAAAAACTTTTATAAAAATAAGTTTGTTTTCTGTTGACCACATTTTTCATAATACCAACTACAAGCTAATTCTTAAAGAATGAGTACCATAAAAAATTTTTATACCTGAAAAATCTCCAGAAATAAAAATTACATAATTATGTGATACTAAATTCTTTTTTTCTGTATTCTTTTTATTTATATTTTTTATTGATGTTCAAGTACAGTTTTCTCCCCTACCACTCCCCTCCCCCCACCCATCCCCACCTCCTATCCTCAATCCTACCCTCTTTTGACTTTGTCTATGTGTCCTTTATACATGTTTCTTAATTACCCTTCCCCTTTCTCCTCTTTTTATCCCTTTCCCCTTTCCTCTGATCACTGTCAATCTGTTCTTTATTTCAATGTCTCTAGTTATATTTTGCTTGTTTGTTTGTTCTGTTGATTAGTTTCCACTTATACGTGAAATCATATGGTATTTGTCTTTCACCACCTGGCTTATTTCACTTAGCATAATGCTCTCCAGAGCCATCCAGGCTGTTGTGAAGGGTATGAGCTCCTTCTTTCTTTCTGCTGCATAACATTCCATTGTATAAATGTACCGTAGTTTTTTTTTTAAACTGTCACAAAATTTCTTTCTAACTTTCATGTTTAAAAATTTCTTTTATTAACCCTCAACATCTCCAATGACCAGACTGTCAACCTGAACATGTTTAGGGACAAAATGAAGAAGGTCAAAAGACTAAGTGCTCATTTTACAGCCACTAGGTACCCCTATATTCATTCACTTATTAGACTAATATGAATTGAAATTACTATGCTTCTGGCTCTATTATAGCTATAGTGATTGACCAGTGAAAAAGACAGTAGTTAGGGTCCCTGCCCTTCGAACACTTACATTCTAGTAGGAGAGACAACACACAAAGAAGTAAGATAATTTCAGGTAGTGATAAATGCTCATAAATAAATAATAGTGAGTGACCAGGGCCAGGCAGAAATAACATTATATAAGTTGATTACGGAACGTCTTTTTTGAGAAAGTAGGAACATAACTGGATCCAAAATTTAAAATACCATACAAAGGGCATTCCATGTTAAGGGACTAGAAAAGACAAAATTCTTAAAATAGAAATAGCCTTGAGTGCTCCTGGAACAAACAGAAGACTAGTATTGTGGAATCATAGTGATCCAGGGGTGAATGATATAGAACAAGGCAGTGAGAGGCAGGCAGAAGCAAAATCATGTAGAGATGTGTAGGTCCTAGTGAGGAGTAGTGGCAAGTCATGTGGAAATGTAAACCAGAAACTGATGTTGTCTTCTTATCTCACTTAATCATCACAAAAACTCACAAAGAGAATGTTATAGTATCCATTTTCAGATGAGAAATCTGAGACTCAAGGGGATGAAATTAAGCTTGCTCAAAGTCACAGTGAGTAACTTCTGCACTGGTATTTAAACCTGGTCCTGTCTAGTTCCATTAGCCACTTCATCTGGACATTTTGACATCTTTTTGTTTACATTACACACTCACTCTTCTGAATTAGCAGCTTGTTCTCATTTGCATTTTCATCATACAAGGTTGATATTTAGGCTAAAGACATTCTGCAGTTTCATTATCGAAGAGTCAAAAATTATCAGGTTGTAATAGTGTATGCTTCTATTTCATGACCCAATTTATATGTCTGATAAAATTTGGCAGAGTAAAGTATCAGTCCCATAAGATATTAGATGAAATAATACAGACTCTACTAGCAGTTAAGACATTTTAAAAGGGATACACTTTTAGAAAAGGGCTGGGGCAATGAGGAGGGTGTGTTGCCTCCCAAGGCTGGGCAGGTCCACTTAAGACTCAGGTAGACAGAAGAAAATGTGTGGAGTCATGGAGAATGATTAACATGCCTTTATTCAGGGAAGTCACACAGGTCACAAGCCCGTGTCTATGTCAGTGTGCCACTCCACTCCCTTATACCCTCACCCCCTTGCTCACTGTGAGAAGTCCCTACCTCCTTAAATACTAAAACAAACAAAGCCAGCCTAAGGCCAAATAGTCAGGTAACCTGGCATGAGCTGCGCATGTGAGCCTACCCAAGGCTAAGGGGCTGTTTTTCATGCCCAGGCTCAAGGCGGTGAGAACACTGCTTTATCAGACTCTCTAAAGGTTTTGAGAAGTTGCTCCCCCTAGTTACCCAAGCACCTGAGTGAGGAAGCCAGACTGCCTCCACTTACCCTACAAAGGGCCTCTGGGGTGGAACCCTGGAGCCCACAATTTGACCTCTGCCAAGATCCAAGCCAAGGCAACCTGAATGTGCTTCCATTTCACATTTTCCATGTCAACAGCTCCTCCCAACAGCTGTGCAGGTCTCAAATTAGTCCCAGGAGACCACCACTCCTTGTTTCTGTAGGATTTCTCCTGAAAAGCAGTCTCAAAAATGTGCTTGGGAAGATCCAAGATGGTAGAGGAGTAAGTGAAAGCTACGCTAACCTCGTCGCAGGACAAATTGGGAATTACAAATAAATTGTAGAGCAACCATCTTGAATAACCAACTGGACCTTAGCTGGGGAGAAGCCTTACAACCACAGACAGAAGAAAACACTTCAGCAAACGTAACTTATAGGGAGTGTGGAGAAGATGTGAAACGGCTGGCTGGGCTCCCATGGGCAGCAGCTGACGTGCTGGATATTTCAGCAGCTGGTGGGTTCCCCTTGAGAAGTGTGGGATCTAAAGACCAAGCTGGGTTCCCCAGCTTCTAGCACCAGAGCTGGAAAGGAACCCAGATTGTTGGGAAATGTCCAGCCTGGTTTCAGGAGCTGTAACCCTGCTGACAGGCTGGAGGGCCCCAAGACAGGAAATATTCAGAAAGCCTTGGGAAAGCAGTCTCCTGAAGAGACTTGGCCTGTCCCCTAATGGCAGGGGCATAGCCCCTGCCTCTGCACCCTGCCATGGAGGGCCAATGGCTAATGACAGGTAAATTACCTCACGCTAAGGTAAACAACCTAAGATATGTATTGGCCGGTATTGGCAGCAGACAAGTAATTGGGGGACATGGAGAAGGGGCAGAAAGGACCCTGCACCTCTCGGCTTGGCTTGGACATGGCCGGAGTCCTCATTGCAGCTGAGAAGCAGTCTCCTTATCCCTTGGTGGTTCCCTCCCTGTGCCTGGCTCAGGCTTGAAATGGTGCAGGAAAAACAGCCCTAAATCAGATCTGGTAGGGTCCTGGGGTAATCAGGCCTAAAAGTAAATTCTTCAGAGTGTCCTCTGTCCCTCCCTCAGATCTCTGGCCAGTTCATGCTGCAAAGGACCTTTATTTACACCCCTTACCTTGTTAAGACATTTGCTTTCTTTACACCCCTTACCTGGTATCATTAAGACATTTACTTTATTTATACCTCTTATCCTATATCTCTAAGGTGCCTTTAAGTCTACTTTCCCCTTATCTATAGTCTCTATTGTTGATTCTAGTCTCCTCTTGGATCCATGTAAATCAGTGTACTCCTGTCACTTGTCTTGTTAAAAGCATCATATATTCACTGTGAAACTTACCATACTGATGTAATGAGATAATGTATGCATTCCTGTTACATAATCCACTGATATAATTTTCAGTAAAGCCTTGGACAAAGGGTAACGGGGCCTTCCCCACTAGAGGGATGTGCCACAGCCTTCTCCAGTAAAAGGGAAGTGCCCCTGTCTGCTCTCCTGACAAACAGAAATGTTTGAGACATTTTGTGTTTTATCCCCCTCATCCATGACAACCCTAGGATGGGCTCTGCAGGTTTCAGAGCCCTGCTCCCACCTCAGCAAGCCCCAGCCAGTTTCCCTCAGGTTGAGGGAGCACTGAGCTTTCTGCAGCGCCCCCAGCCCATGGCAGCATGCCCCCTATAGCCACCATGCAGTGCGACACCAGATAACACCCATCTGTGAAAAGCATCAAAGGTTCTGTTGGCCAAGGAGAGATGGCTGGAAATGCAGAAAGCCTTTTAAAGGGTGGGAACACAAAATTTCTTCTGTAGTCACTTACCCTGTGTGCTAGCACAGGGAGGACAGACAGGACTAGAGACACTTGAGGAGAGTGTCTCCTCTGGGGTTCATTGCTCTGGGGAGAAAACTAAGGGAACAGGTGGCAGGATCCATGTGCTGAGTCATTCCCCATACAGCAGGAGCATCTATCTCAGGAAGCACATTCTCCTCTGAATGGCTTCAGCCTGAGGAGAAGCAATAACTCTTCCTACAGGAATTACTCTGCCTCACCCTGTGGTATTTGAGCTTGACTGCTGATACAGATTGATTATATAAAAAACTGATCTGTTTAGATGTTTATCAGTTTAGCATCTAAGGCAAAAATACAAAGCAGCAGCCAAAATAGGAATGCAGAGAAAGTGATCCCAAATGAAAGAACAAGAGAATTTTCCAGAAGAACTAGATGTAATGGAAGTAAGCAAATTACCAGATAAAGAGTTTAGAGTAATGATTATGATACTCAACAGCATGAAAAAAAAAAACCCAAAAAACATAGAAACCATAAAAGAGGATTAGTCAAAAATAAAGAATGCATTGAAGATCTGAAGAGCATTATGCTAAGTGAAATAAGCCAGGTGGTAAAAGACAAATACCATATGATCTCGCCTATTAGAGGAACCTATTCAACAAAACAAACAAGTTAGCAAAATATAACCAGAGACAATGAAATAAAGAACACACTGACAGTGATCAGAGAGAAGTGGGGAGAGGAGAGGGATAACAGAGGGAAAGAGGGAAAGGGTCATCAAGGAACACATATAAAGGACACATGGACAAAACGAATGAGGTAGGATCAAGGGTGTGTGGCAGGGATGGGTGGGGTGGGGGAGAGTGGTGGCGATGGGGGGGAATGGAGACAACTGTACTTGAACCTCAATAAAAAAATAAAGAACACAAAATCTGAGAAAAATAACACACTGGAAGGAAAAACAGTAGGTTAGATGAAGCAGACAATCAAATCAGTTTCTTGGAAGACAAGCTAAAAAAGAACATCCAGGCAGAGTGGCAAAAAGAAGAAAAAGTTTTTAAAAATGAGGAGAGTTGTGGGTGGAGGGATTGAGCAAAAAGAAAAAGGATCCATAGACTTGGACAATAGGGCTATGATTGCTGGGAGGAGAGAGGTGTAAGGGGACTAAATGGTAATGGAAAAAAATAATAAAAATTATACACTGAAACAAAACAATGAGGTGAGCTTAAGAAACATTTTACACATGAAGCATAAAAATATCTGCATCATGGGAATATCAGAAAGAGAAAAGAGCAAGGTATTGAGAATGCATTTGAAGAAATATTAATAGGATAAACTTCCCCAATCTGATGAAGGAAAAAGTTGCACAAATACAGGAAGCTCAGAGAGCACCCAACAAGTTGGACTCAAAGAGACCTACACTGAGACACACCATAATTAAAATGATAAGGCGTAAAGATAAGGAGGGAATCCTAAAAGTTGCAAAAGAAAGGCAGGTAGTTACATACAAGGGAGAGCACCAATTAGACTGTCTTGTGATTTTTCAACAGAAACATTTCAGGCCAGAGGGAGTGGCATGAAATATTCAAGGTGATGAAAAGCAAGGACCTAAAACCAAAGCTACTTTTCCCAGCAAGGTATTTAAAATCGAAGGGGAAATAAGGAGTTTCCCAGACAAGTAAAAGCTAAAGGAGTTTGTTAACACCAAACCAACACAGCAAAAAAAATGTTCAAGGGCTTGCTTTAAGAAGAAGGAGAAGAAACAGAGAAAGGAAACAAACAGGAAAACAGTCTAACAATAAAATGGAACTAAATATGTATCTGTCAATAATCATCCTAAATGTAAATGGCTTAAATGCTCCAACCAAAAATCAGGGGGCAGGTGAATGGATAAAGAAACAAAACCCATATATAGGCTGCCTCTAAGAGACCTTTCTCAGATTGAAAGATACACCAGACTAAAAGTAAAGGGTTGGTAAAAGCTATTTCATGCAAACAGAAAAAAAAAGCTGAGGCAGCAGTACATATATCTGACAAAATAGACTTTAAAATCAAAGCTATAGTAAGAGACAAGAAAGACATTACATAATGTTAAAAGGAACAATCCAAAAAGACAATATAACCCTATGAAACATTTACACACCAAACATAGGAGCATCTAAATATGTAAAGCACATCTTCACTTCAAAAGGAGACACAAACAGATACAATTGTAGTTGGGTATTTTTAACACTCCATTGACTTCAACGGCTAGATCTTCCAGGCAGAAAATCAACAAAAAGACAGCATCCTTAAATGAAAGAGTAGATCAAATAGATTTAATTCATATCTTGAAAGCATTTTACTCCAAAACAACAGAATATACATACTTTTCAAGTCACATAGAGTGTTTTCTAGGATAGACCACATGTTACAACATAAAACAAGTCTCAATAAATTTAAGATTTAAATCATATCAAGACTGTTCTTTGACCACAATGCTATAAAACTAGAAATCAATCACAAGAAGAACACTGAAAAACATGCAAAGACATGGAAGCTAAACAATATTTTATAAAACAATGAATGGGTCAAAAACTAGACCAAGGAAAAAAATCAAAAGATGCCTTGAAACATGAAAATGAAGACACAACAAACCAAAATCTGTGGAACAGTGGGAAAGCAAAAAGAATGAAATTCATAGTATGACAGGCCTATCTCAAAAAAAAAAAAAAAGTTCAAATACAGAATCTAACCTCACATCTAAAGGAAATTTAAAGTGAAAAAACAAAGATCAATGTGAGTAGAAGGAAAGACACAATTAAGATCAAAGCAGAAATAAATTAAATAGTCTTGAAAAATTATACAAAAGATCAATGGATCCAAGAGCTTGTTCTTTGTAAATATAAACAAGATAGACAGATCTTTAACCAGACTCATCAAGAAAAAGGAGAAAGGACCCAAATAAATACAATCAGAAATGAAAGAGGAGAAGTAACAACTGACACCAAAGAAATAAAAAGAATTGTAAGAAAATACTGTGAGCAAATATAATGCAACAAACTAGGCAACCAGGATGAAATGGATAAATTCCTATAAACATACAATCTTCCAAAGATAAATCAGGAAGAATCAGAGAATCTGAATAGACAGATTACACCTAATGACACTGAAGTAGTAATAAAAAAAAAAAAAAAAAAAAAAAACCTCCCAAAAAACAAAATCCCTGGACCAGATGGCTTCACAGGTGAATTTTACAAAACATTCTGAGAACACCACTTCTCAAACTATTTCATAAAATTCAAGAGGAGGGAAGGCTCCCAAGCTCATTTTATGAGGCCACCATTATCCTAATTCCAAAACCAGATAAAGACGCTACAAAGAAAGGAAATTATAGGCCAACATCCATAATGAACATAGATGCTAAAATCCTCAACAAAATATTAGCAAACTGAATACAGCAATGCTTTTTTAAAAAATACACCATGATCAAGTGATATCTATTCCAGAATACAAGGATGGTAAAACATTCACAAATGAATAAATGTGATTCACCACATAAAAAAAATGAAAGAATAAAAACCACATGATTGTATCAATAGATGCAGAAAAAGCTTCACATAAAATCCAGCACACATTTATAATAGAACTCTCAGCAAAGCAGGAATAGAGGGAAAATACTTAAACATATTAAAGGCCATATATGACAAGCCCACAGCAAGCATCATATTCAATATTAAGGGAAAAATTTCAAGTGTTCCCCTTAAGACTGGGAAAAAGACAGGGATGTCCACTTTCACCTCTCTTGTTCAATATAGTAATGGAAGTCCTAGCCCCAGCAATCAGAAAGAAGATATATAAGTGTGTCCAGCTTTTTTCCATGGAGAAAGAGGTTTTATCAAGTGTGGATCTTCACCCACCTCTCTTCCCAGTGTCAGGAGCACTTGGTCAATGCTGACCTGTGCGTGTAGCCCAAAAGGTTCAAGAGCTCGTGTCCTGGGGAAGGAGAGACAGAGCTCACCATCTCCAACTGAGGAAGACTTAAAGTAGTCACTTTAACATTTCTTGTAAGACCATCCTAGTGGTGATGAACTCTCTCAGCTTTTGGTTGTCTGGGTAACCATCTTTCCATCAGTTCTGAAGGGCAGTTTTGCCAGGACCAAACTGGAATTGCAACTAAATTGTGGAGAAATCACCTGGAGAACAACAGAATGATAGCAAGACAGGAGCCTAAAAACTGCAGACATACAGTTTGTGCAAAGGAATTGGCCTTTGCACAATCTAACAGTTTACATATTGCTCAGGCAGGTCATGCCCCAGCATGGCAGCAGCGTGAAAAGAAACAATAGACTGCCCTCAGGATGCTCTACCCTGGCCAGGAGTTGCACGCAGGTCTGGCATTGAGTAATGAGGGGCAGTCACAGATAGAGGATCTATGGATGAAAGGGACGCAGAGTGCTCTACAAATGCTTGAAGAGACCCCGGAGATGGAAAGGGTAGGGAGAGAATTGAGAGAATAGCCAGGAGGATCCAGGTGCTGACTATTCCCCCACTCTTCAGCTTCCATCTTGCTCAGGCAGACCATTTCCCTGAGTGACAGCAACCTGTAAGGACACAATAGCCCCACCCTCAGTAAGCACTGCCCCGCCCTGTGGTGCCTACGTCTGATGGCTGACAAAAAACTGACTAGATTGAAAATTGCAGGAGACAGACACAGACAATAGACTCCTGGAAGGCTCAAACAAACAACCCAAGGCCATATAGGGTCAACAACTGACATCATCAGAGGCAGGCCCAGAAAGAAAAGTAAAGGACAAAAATACTTAACAGACTCACAAAACTGGGAAGAAAAAGAAGTTTCCCCCAAATGACTGGAAAAGAGGACTCCCCACAGAGAGAGCTAAATGAAATACAGGCAAGGGAACTATCAGATACTGAATTCAAAACAATGGTTCTAAGGAAGCTCAATAAGCTCAGCCAGCTCAAAAATAACTATGAGAAACTGCAGAGAAACTATCATGATCTTATGGCAAACTATATCAGCCTGGAAAAGGACATAGAAACTATCAAGAAAACACAAAAGGATATGAAGAATACCATTTCTGAATTGAAGAACACACTAGAAGGAATCCAAAGTAGGCTGGATGAAGCCCAGGATCTAATCAGTGAGATGGAGGATGAGGTAGAAAGAAGCTCCCAGAAAGAGCAAGAAATGGAAAAACGATTCAAAAGAATGAAGAGGCATTTAGGGAAATGCAGGACAACCTGAAACGCAATAATATCCATATAATAGGGATACCAGAAGGAGAAGATGAGAAGCAAGGGATAGAGAACTTCCTCAAAGAAGTAATGATGGCAAATTTCCCCAATTTGAGGGGAGAAAGGCTCTCATGGATCCAGGAGGCACAGAGGACCACACTCAAGAGGGACTCATGGAGGTCCACTCCAAGACACATCATCATTAAAGTGGCAAATGTCAAAGACAAAGAGAAAATCCTCAAGGCAGCAAGGGAGAAGGAGAAAGTAACATACAAGGGGTCCCGATACTCCTAGGAGCTGACTTCTCAACAGAAACACTACAAGCCAGAAGGGAATGGCAACAAATATTCTGAGTCATGAAAAGCAAGGGCCTACAGCCAAGGCTGCTCTACCCAGCAAGCCTCTCAAAGAAAATAGAAGGGGAAATACGGAGTTTCCCAGACAAAAGAAGGCTAAAAGAATACAGCTCCATCCAACCAGCACTCCAAGATATGCTAAGGGGACTGGTTTAAGAATATGAAGAAAAAAAGTGAAAAGGAGAAAAACACAGGTACAAAGAGAAGAAATGAATAGGTTTCTATCAGTAATATCTCTCAATGTGAATGGACTAAATGCCCAATCAAAAGACACAGGGTAGCTGAATGGATAAGAAAACAAGACCCACACATACGCTGTCTACGAGAGACCCACCTCAGAGCAACAGACCTACACAGATTAAAAGTAAAGGGATGGAAAAAAATATTCCAGGCAAATGGGCAAGAGAAAAAGGCCGGGGTTGCCATACTTGTATCAGACAAAGAGGATTTCAAAACAAAGGCCATAAAAAGAGACCCAGAGGGGCACTTTATAATACTTAAAGGAAGAATCTATCAATAAGACATAAACATTGTAAACTCATATGCTCCCAATATAGGAGCCCCCAAGTTTATAAGGAAATTGTGGGATGACTTCAAAAAAGATATAGACAGCAACACACTGATAGCAGGGGATTTCAACACGCCACTCTCAAAAATGGACAGATCTTCCAAATAAAACATTAATAAACATATTGTGGGGCTGAATGACACAGTGAATCAAAGAGACTTAACTGACATATATAGAACCTTACATCCCAAAGAAGAAAAATACACGTTCTTTTCAAATGCTCATGGCAGTTTTTCAAAGTTAGACCACATGACAGGAAACAAAACAAACCTCAGCAAATTCAGGAAAATTGAAATAATACCAAACTTTTTCTCAGACCACAAGGGCTTGAAACTCGAAATCAACCTCAAGGAGAAACCTCAAAAACTTGCAAACTCATGGAGACTGAGCAGTAGACTATTAAACAATGAATGGGTCAATAATGAGATACGAGAAGAAATCAAAAAATTTATGGAAGGAAATGAAAATGAACAGACAATAGCCCAAAACCTGTGGGACAAAGCAAAGGTGGTCCTGAGAGGGAAGTTCATAGCAATACAGGCTTACCTAAAAAAGATAGAAACATTTCAAGTAAAAGACCTAACACTACAACGTCAAGAACTGGAGAAACAACAACAAATAAAACCCAGAGCAAGGAGAAGGAAGGAAATAGTCAAGATTAGAACAGAACTGAATGACATAGAGATGAAAAGAACAATTAAAAGAATCACTCAATCCAGGAGCTGGTTGTTTGAAAAGATAAATAAAATTGACAAGCCTTTAAGAAGACTCACCAATTAAAAAAGGGAGAGGACCCAAATTAATAATATCAGAAATGAAAGAGGAGAAATAACAACTGATACCACAGAAATACAAAGGATTGTCAGAAGCTACTATGAACAATTATATGCCTAGAAATTTGAAAACCTTGATGAGATGGACAAATTTTTAGAAAAGTATAATCTTCCAACACTGAAGGAGAAAGAAACAGAAAGCTTGAACAGACTGATAACAGCTGGGGAAATTGAAACAGTAATCAGGAAACTCCTGGCACACAAAAGCCCTGGGTTGGATGGTTTCACAGGAGAATTTTACAAAACATTTAAGGAAGAGTTAACCCCTGTCCTTCTCAGACTATTCCAAAAAATCCAAGAGGAGGGAAGACTCCCAGACTCTTTCCATGAGGCCAGCATCACCCTGATCCCAAAACCAGATAAAGACCCTACAAAGAAAGAAAACTACAGGCCAATTTGACTGATGAACATAGCTGCTAAAATCCTCAACAAAATAATGGCAAACTGCATCCAGCAATATATTAAAAAGATTATCCTCTGCAATCAAGAGGGATTCATCCCAGGGATGCAGGGATGGTTCAATATATGCAAATCAGTAAACGTGATACATCACATAACTAAAAGAAAAGACAAAAACCACATGATCATCTCGATAGTTGCAGAAAAAGCATTTGATAAGGTGTAGCACCCATTTATGATTAAAACACTCAGCAAAATGGGAATAAATGGGGCATTCCTCAATGTAATAAAGGCCATATATGAAAAACCTACAGCCAATATCATAATGGGCAAAAACTGAAAGCTTTCCCACTAATATCGGAAACACTAAAAGGATGTCCATTCTCACTGCCTCTTTTCAACATTGTACTGGAAGTCCTTAACACAGCGGTCAGACAAGAGAAAGAGATAAAAGGCATCCAAATAGCAAAGGAGGAAGTAAAACTATCATTGTTTGCAGATGACATGATAGTGTACGTAGAGAACCCTGTAGACTCTACCAAAAAACTCCTCAACCTAATAAGTGAATTTGGCAAAACAGCAGGATATAAAGTCAACATTCAGAAATCAAAGGCATTTTTGTACACCAGCAATGCAATAGAGGAAGAAGAAATCAGAAAAAAAATACCACTCGATATAGTAAGAAGAAAAATAAAGTACCTAAGTTTAAATTTAACCAAAGACATAAAAGACCTGTACGCAGAAATCTATTCAACATTGAAGAAAGAAATTAAGGAAGATATAAATAAATGGAAGCATATACTGTTCTCATGGGTTGGAAGAATTAATATCATCAGAATGTCCATACTACCCAAAGCAATTTATAGATTCAACAAAATCCCTATTAAGATACCAATGACATATTTCACAGAAATAGAACAGACATTTCAAAAAATTTTTTTTAATTTATTTACTTTTAAAATACATTTGTCTCTGCCTCCCCCTCACCTCTTTCCCTTGCCCCCTCCCACCTTCCCTCCCTCAGCTCTTCCCCTTTGGTTTTGTCCATGAGGCCTTGCTATATGTCCCTTGACTTTCCCCTTCCCTTCCCTTTCCCTGCCCCCCCCCTTCCCTCTTGTCTCTGTTGATTTCTTTTCCTTTCAGTGTTGCTGGTCATATTTTCCTTGCTTCTTTGCATTGTTGGTTAGGTTCCGCTTATAGCTGAGATCATATGGTATTTGTCTTTCGCCCCCTGGCTTATTTTGCTTAGCATGATGCTCTCCAGTTCCATCCATGCTGTCGCAAAGTTTAGTACTTCTTTTTTTCTTTCTGCTGCGTAGTATTCCATTGTGTATATGTACCATTATTTTTTGATCCAATCATCTACTGATGGGCATTTAGGTTGCTTCCAACACTTGGCTATTGTCAATTGTGCTGCTAGGAACATTGGGGTGCATAGGTTCTTTTGTATTGGCGTTTTGGTGTTCTCAGGGTATAGTCCCAGCAGGGGAATCACTGGATCAAAAGGCAGTTCCATTTTCAGCTTTCTGAGGAAATTCCACACTGCTTTCCATAGTGGCTGCACCAGTCTGCATTCCCACCAACAATGGACTAGGGTTCCCTTTTCTCCACAGCCTCGCCAGCACCTGTTGTTTGTGGATCTGTTTATGATGGCCATTCTGACCGGTGTGAGGTGGTACCTCATGGTGGTTTTGATCTGCATTTCTCTGATGGCTAGTGATGCTGAGCATCCGTTCAAATGCCTCTGGGCCCTCTGTATCTCCTCCTTAGAAAAGCATCTGCCCACATCCTTTGCCCATTTTTTGATAGGATCGTTTGTCTTCTTGGAGTAGAGTCGAGTGAGTTCTTTATATATCTTGGAGATCAAACTTCTATCTGATGTATCATTAGCAAATATATTTTCCCATACGGTTGGCTCCCTTTTCATTTTGCTGATGTTTTCTTTAGCCATGCAGAAGCTTCTTATTTTGATGAGGTCCCACTTGTTTATTCTTTCCTTTATGTCCCTTGCTTTAGGAGACATATCGGTGAAAAAATTGCTGCGTGGGATATCTGAGAGTTTCCTGCCAACGTTCTCCTCGAGGACTTTGATGGTGTTGCAACTTATATTTAAGTCTTTTATCCATCTTGAGTTTATTTCTGTGTGTGGTGTCAGCTGATGATCCAATTTCAATTTTATGCATGTAGTCTTCCAGCTCTCCCAACATCATTTGTTGAAGAGGCTATTATTGCTCCATTTTATGCTTCTGCCCCCTTTGTCAAATAATAGTTACCCATAGAGACCTGGGCTTATTTCTGGGCTTTCTATTCTGTTGCACTGGTCTATGGATCTGTTCTTGTGCCCAGTGCCAGATTGTTTTGAGTATAGTGGCTTTGTAGTAGAGGTTGATGTCCAGTATTGTGATCCCTCTTACTTTATTTTTGTTTCTCAAAATAGCTGCTGTTATTCAGGGTCATTTATTATTCCATATAAAAGTCTGAAATGTCTGTTCTATTTCTGTGAAATACATTCTTAGTATCTTAATAGGGATTGTGTAAAATCTATAAATTGCTTTGGGCAGTATGGACATTTTGATGATATTAATTCTTCCAATCAATGGTATATGCTTCCATTTATTTTTCTCTTTCTTAATTTCTCTCTTCAATGTTGTGTAGTTTTCTGCATTCAGATCTTTTACCTCCGTGGGTAAATTTATTCCTATGTACTGTATTTTTCTTGTTGCTATATCAAATGGTATTTTTTTATGATTTTTTCTTCCTCTATTGCATTGTGTTGTACAAATATGCCCTTGATTTCTGAATATTGACTTTGTATCCTGCTGTTTTGCCAAATTCACTTATTAGGTTGAGGAGTTTTTTGGTAGAGTCTACAGGGTTTTCTATGTACACTATCATGTAATCTGCAAACAATGATAGCTTTACTTCCTCCTTTCCTATTTGGATTCCTTTTATTTCTTTTTCTTGTCTAACCTCTGTGGCTAGGAATTCCAGTACCATGTTGAGGAGAAGTGGTGAAAGTGGACGTGCTGGTCATGTTCCCGATCTTAGTGGGAAAGCTTTCAGTTTTTGCTCGTTGAGTATGATGTTGGCTGTAGATGTTTCATATATGGCCTTTATTATGTTGAGGGATGTACCATTTATTCCCATTTTGCTGAGTGTTTTGATCATAAATGGGTGCTGTACCTTATCAAATGCTTTTTCTGCAACTACCGAAATGATCATGTGTTTTTTGTCTTTTTTTTTATTTATGTGATGTATCACATTTACTGATTTGTGTATATTGAACCATCCCTGCATCCCTGGGATGAATCCCTCTTGATCATGGTGGATAACCTTTTTAATGTATTGCTGGATGTGGTTTACCCATATTTTGCTGAGGTTTTTAGCATCAGCGATATTGACTTGTAGTTTTCTTTCTTTGTAGGGTCTTTATCTGGTTTTGGGATCAGGGTGATGCTGGCCTCATAGAAAGAGTCTGGGAGTCTTCCCTCCTCTTGGATTTTTTGGAATAGTCTGAGAAGGACAGGGGTTAACTCTTCCTTAAATGTTTTGTAAAATTCTCCTATGAAACCATCCAACCCAGGGCTTTTGTGTGCCAGGAGTTTCCTGATTACTGTTTCAATTTCCCCAGCTGTTATCAGTCTGTTCAAGCTTTCTGTTTCTTTCTCCTTCAGTGTTGGAAGATTATACTTTTCTGAAAACTTGTCCATCTCATCAAGGTTTTCAAATTTCTAGGCATATAATTGTTCATAGTAGCTTCTGACAATCCTTTGTATTTCTGTGGTATCAGTTGTTATTTCTCCTCTTTCATTTCTGATATTATTAATTTGGGTCATCTCACTTTTTTTCTTGGTGAGTCTTCTTAAAGGCTTGTCAATTTTATTTATCTTTTCAAACAACCAGCTCCTGGATTGAGTGATCCTTTTAATTGTTCTTTTCATCTCTATGTCATTCAGTTCTGTTCTAATCTTGACTATTCCCTTCCTTCTACTTGCTCTCGGATTTATTTGTTGTGTTTCTCCAGTTCTCGAAGTTGTAGTGTTAGGTCTTTTATTTGAAATTTTCTCTCTTTTCAAGGTAGTCCTGTATTACTATGATCTTCGCTCTCAGGACTGACTTTGCTGTGTCCCATAGGTTTTAGACTGTTGTAGGTTCATTTTCAATTGTTTCCAGAAACTTTTTGATTTCTTCTCTTGTCTCATTATTGATCCATTCACTGTTTTATAATTCGTTGTTCAGTCTCCATGAATTTGCAAGTTTTTGAGGTTTCTCCTTGAGGTTGATTTCCAGTTTTAAGCCCTTCTGGTGAAAGAAAAAAAAAATTTTTTTTTCAATTTCCTGAGTTTGCTGAAGCTTGCTTTGTGTCCTATCATGTGGTCTATCTTTGAAAAACTGCCATGGGCATTTGAAAAGAATGTGTATTTTGCTTCTTTGGGATGTAAGGTTCTATGTATGTCAGTTAAGCCCATTTGATTTAATGCATCATTCATGTCCACAATATCCCTGTTGATGTTTTGTTTGGGGGATCTATCCATTTTTGACAGTGGTGTGTTGAAATACCCTACTATCACTGTGTTATTGCCTATATCTTTTTTGAAGTCCTCCAAGCTTTTCCTTATATATTTGGGTGCTCGTATGTTGGGCACTTGTAAGTTTACAATGTTTAGGTCTTCTTGATAGATTCTTCCTTTAAGCATTATAAAGTGTCCTTCTGGGTCTCTTTTTTTTTTGAAAACTATTTTTGTCTGTTATTGCAACCCCTGCTTTCTTCTGTTGCCCATTTGCTTGGAATATTTTTTTTTCCATCCCTTTACTTTCAATCTGTGTAGGTCCTTTGCATACGTGTGAGTCAAGTTTTCTTATCCATTCAGCTACCCTGAGTCTTTTGACCATTTAGTCCACTTACACTGAGAGTTATTATTGATGGAAACATTCATTTTTTCTCTTTGTATCTGTGTTTTTCTCTTTCTCCTTCTTTTTCTTCATCCTCTAAAACCAGGCCTTTTAGTGTATCTTGTAGTGCTGGTTTGTTAGAGACCTATTCTTTTAGCCTTCTTTTGTCTGGGAAACTCCATATTTCCCCTTCTATTTTAATTTATGGTCTTGCTGGGTAGAGCATCCTTGGTTGTAGGCTCTTGCTTTTCATGACTTGGAATATTTGTTGCCATTCCCTTCTGGCTTGTAGTGTTTCCATTGAGAAATCAGCAGCTAGCCATATTAGGGTTCCTTGCATATTACTACTTCTTTCTCCCTTGCTGCCTTAGATTCTCTGTTTGTCCTTGATATTTGCCCTTTTAATGATTATGTGTATTGGAGTTGACCACACTGGGTTCTTTTTGAATGGGGCCTCTGTGCTTCCTGGACCCATGAGACATTTTCTCTGCAAAATTGGGGAAAATTGTCCATCATTACTGTTTTAAACAGGTTCTCTATCACTTGTTCCTCTCTACTCCTTTTGGTATCCCTATTATACAGATATTATTGCATTTCAGATTGTCCTGCATTTCTCTAAATGCCTCTTCATTCTCTTTGAGTTTTTTCCATTTCTTGTTCTTTCTGGGGGCTTCTTTCTACCTTTTCATCCAGCTCGCTGATTCCATCCTCGGCTTCATCTAGTCTGCTTTGGTTCCTTCTACAGTGTTCTTCAATTCATAAATGATATCCTTCATACCCTCTTGTGTCTTCTTGATAGTTTCTATATCCATTTCCAGGTTGATATAGTTTGCCGTAAGTTCCTGATCATTTCCCTGCAGTTTCTCATAGTTCCGTTTGAGCTGGCTGTGCTCATTGAGCTTCCTTAGAGCCATTGTTTTGAATTCAATATCTGAGAGTTCACCTGTCTCTATTTCATTTAGCTCTCTCTTTGGGGATTCCTCCTTTCTTCTCATTTGGGGGGAACTTCTTTTCCTTTCCATTATTTGTGATAGTCTTTCTTTTTTTTCCCGCTTCTGCTTCAATTGATTTATCTAGATTTCCTGACTTTGTGGATTAAACTTCTATGGTAGTACGTGGTTCTTTTTATTTATTTATTTATTTATTTATTTTCTTTCTGGGTCTGCCTCTGATAAAATCAGTTGTTGACCCTGTCTGACCTTCGGCCATCTGTTTGAGCTTTCCAGGAATCTACTGCCTGTTTCTGTCTCCTGCAATTGTCAATCTGGTCACTCTGCTCATCTGTCAGGCTTAAACATCACACGGTGGAGTAGTGCCTCCTGATGGAGGAACTATCGTGTCCTTATACGGTGCTGTCACTCAAGGGACAATTGAGGAAGATGGAGAATGTGGACTGATGAATGAGTCAGGTCAGTATCCCCCCTACTACTCCCTTACTTCTCTCCCCAAAGCCTCTGCCTCCAGTCTCTCTTCAAGAGTCTCTAGGCAGCTCTATGTCCCCTTTATCCAGGGGTCTATTATCTCTGCAGGCAGCTCTGCACTCGGCACCAAGGCCAGCAACAACTCCTGTCCAGGCCGGACTGTTTGGAGGGCAGGGTTATAATTTCCTTTCCTGCTGCTGCCTTTTTGGGGTGTGGCCTGACTGCACAAAATGGAGACTACAGAGTGGGGAAGGAGTCATCTCCAGTACTCCTCCAGTTCTTTCCCTAGTGTCTCTGTCTCCAATGTCTCCTAGAGGGTCTCTGGGAAGCTCTGTGTCCCCTTTGGCAAGGGATTCTCTCTTTCTTCTGGCCACTCTGCACTCAGTACCCGAGCCCACATGAGCACAAGCTCTGGGTGGAGCATGCAGAAGGCAGGATTATTGATTCTCTTATGCCTGAGTGAGGTGGTAGCTGCAGAGTGGGAGGTGAGTTATCATCAGATCTCCGCTGGCCACCATCTCAGTTCTCTTCACAAAACTTTCTTCACCAATCTTTCCTCAGGTACCAGCCCACTCTGCTGCTGCCTCTACCCAGAGATCAAAGAAGGCAGCTGTCACTGCAAATTTTTGCATTGGCCCTTTAAATGTCTCTTTACATCTCCAGCTACCTGTCTCTGGCAGAGAGTGCCCCTAAGCTTTCACGGTTGCATTTTGTCTATATGTTTTCTTGGTTTCAGATGCTGCAGTCTAGGGTTCCTTACTTGTGACTCAGATCCTGTTCTTCTCAGGGGAATCCAAATGGCCATTTCTATGTTCCTCTGGTGTTCATTCCCATGGGCTCTCAGCCCACCCTCTTGAGCCTCTACCGTACTGCTCACCCTTTGGGATGTGTGAGTTGAATCCACTGTCTGTCCGCAGCTCCAAGGCTCCTCTCACTCTATCATTCTGTTGTTTTCAGGTGATTTCTCCACCACTTAGTCACAATTGCACTTTGATATTGGGAGGAAGTCAGTGTGACTTCCATTCACTCCTCCACCATCTTCTCTCCTCCTCATTGTGGTTTTAATTTGCATTTCTCTGATGGCTAGTGATGAAGGGCATCCTTTCATATGTCTCTGGACCCTCTGTTTGGCCTTCTTGGGGAAGTGTCCATTCAGGTCCTTTGTCCATTTTATACTTGGGTTGTTTGTCTTCCTGGAGTGGGGTTGTGTGAGTTCTTTATATATTCTGGAGATGAAATACTTGTCCAAAGTATCATTTGCAAATATATTTTCCCACATGTTGGTTTCTTTTCATTTTAAAAGCCTTTTCTTTACTATGCAGAAGTTTTTTATTCTGATGAAGTTCCATTTGTTCATTTTTTCCTTTATGTCCATTGTTCTAGGGGACATATTGGTGAAAATATTACTCACTGGCATATCTGCGAGGTTTCTGCTTATGTTCTCCTCTCAGACTTTTATGGTATTGCAACTTACATTTAAGTCTTTTATCCATATTGAGTTGATTATTGTGTATGGTGTTAGTTGGTGGTTGAATTTCAATTTTTTGCCTGTAACTGTCCAGGACTCCCCAACACCATTTGTTGAAGAGGCTATTTTTACTCCATTTTCTGCTTTGGCATGCCTTGTCAAATATTAATTGACCATAGAGACATGGATTTATTTCAAGAGTGTCTATTCTGTTCCATTGATCTATATGTCTTTCCTTATACCAGTAACAGACTGTTTTGATTGCAGTGGCCTTGTAATATAGTTTCATGTCAGGTATTATGATCCCTTCTACTTGGTTTTTCTTTCTCAAAATTGCTGCAGTTATGTGATGTCATTTATAGTTCCATAAGAATTTTTTAAATGTTCATTCTATGTCTGTAAAATACATCATTGGTATTTTAATAGGGATTGCATTGAATCTATAAATTGCTTTAGGTAGTATGGACATTTTGATGATGATAATTCCTCCCATCCATAAACACAGTATATGCTTCCATTTATTTGTGTCTTCCTTAATTTATTTCTTCAGTGTTGTATAGCTTTCTGTGTACAGATCTTTTACCTCCTTGGTTAAGTATATTCCTAGGTATTTTATTTATTTATTTTTTTGTCGCGATAGCTAAGGTGATTTTTTTCCTGATTTCTGATTCTTTTATTTCATTTTTTGGTATACAAAAAAGCTTTCAATTTCTGAATATTAATGTTGTATCCTGCTGTTTTGCCAATTTCATTTATTAGGTTGGATAGTTTTTTGGTGGAGTCTATGGGGTATTCTATGTATACTATGATGCCATCTGCAAATAATGATAGTTTTACTTCCTCCTTTCCTTATTTTTGTGACTTTATAGCACTTTTTAATCATTTTTTATTTTTTAATTTATAAATCATGTTTATTTTATTGCAGTTGTCTCAATGTCCCCCCTTCACACCCCTCCACTCATCCTACCCCCAACCCTATTTACGCAGTCAATTCCCACTCTGTTGTCCATGGCCATGGGTCATTCATACATGTTCTTTGTCTAGTCCCTTCCCTTTCTTTCCACCATTGTCCTCTTTCCCAATCCCCTCTGGTCACTTTCTGTCTTCTCTATGTTTCCATGCCTGTGTTTATTTTGTTCATTAGTGTATTTTGTTGAATAACTTCCACTTACAGGTGAGATCAAATGGTATTTGTCTTGCATCAACTCGCTTATTTCATCTAGCTTGATATTCTCCAGTTCCATCCATGTTGTAGGAAAAGTAGGAGTTTCATCTTTCTTTTCTTCTCTCTCTCTACCTTGTTCTTTCCTTCCTTTTTTTCTCTTTTTTTTTGTCTTTCTTAAATTCAAATTGATTTTATTTATTTTTAAATGTCAAAGTTAATTATAAAATATTAAAAATTTTTTAAACCATTATAAAGTGTCAGCAATTAAACCAACATGACACCAGCACAGAAATAGTCAAGTAGATCAATGAAATATAATGAACATTCTAGAGACAAAAGTATATATCTGTCAAACAATGTAATATATGATTAAGTTGATATTTCAAATCAAGGGGTAACATCAGGCTTATTCGACAAATAAGGTGCATGGGCCACTATTACTTGAAATAAAACAAATATAGAGCCCTATTTTACACATTATACAAGAAAAATTCAGGTGAGTGGAAAGTCAATATGTAGAATCTAAGGAGTTTTAGGAGAAAATACAAACTAATATCTTTCTTACCCTGAAGTAACATATTCAGATCAGAAGCTATAAAATAAAATATTGAGAATATGACTATATTAAACATGTAAACTATATGGTAACATACATATAACTAAAGGTAAAGGACAAGTAATGAATGGGGAAGTACTTGCCACACATCTAAAAAAGGGTTAATAATTGTTGGGGTTTTTTTTAAGATAAAAGAATTCTACAAACCTTTAATCGATAAATGGATAAAGAATACCAAAAAACCATTTAAAGCTTTTTAAAAATAATAGAAATAGGCAAGAAATATACCAAAAAAGTTTAGTTTCAACAAATAATAAAGTAACAATTAAAATACATCATCACATTCAGATTAATAAGTATTAAAAATATTGGTAATATCGAGTATTGGGGACTGTAAAAGGAACTTAGTATTCATAGACTCTTTCTTCATCTTCTTAAAGCAGTCCCTTTAGCATATTGTGCAGTGATGGTTCACTGGAGGTATATTCCTTTAGCTTTCTTTTGTCTGAGAAAATCCTTATTTCACCTTCCATTTTAATTAAGACCCTGCTGGGTAGAGCAGTCTTGGTTGCAGACCTTTGTTTTTCATTACTTGGAATATTTATTGCCATTTCCTTCTGGCTTGTAGTGAATCTGTTAAGAAGTCAGCTGCTAGCCGTATTGGGGCTCCCTTATATGTTACTAGCTCTTTCTCCCTTGCTGCCTTTAGGCTTCTGTTTGTCTTTGATTTTTGCCATTTTAATGGTAATGTGTCTTTGTGGGGGCCTCATTGGGTTCCTCTTGAACAAGACCCTCTGTGCTTCTTGGAATTGTATAACTATTTCTCTCATCCAATTAGGGAAGATTTCTATCATTACTTTTTCAAACAGGTCCTCTATCTCTTGCTCCTCCTCTTCTCCTTCTGGTATCTCATTTATATGGACAATATTACATTTCAGGTTGTCCTAAATTTCCCTAAATGTTTCTTCAACTTTTTGAGACTTTTTTCATTTTCTTGCTCTTTCTGGGAGCTTTATTCTACCTTATCCTCCAACTCTCTGATTTGATCTTCAGCTTCATTTAGTCTGCTTTTGATTCCTTCTACTGTGTCTTTCAATTCCAAAATTGTATTCTTCATTTCCTCTTGTCTCTTATTGATAGTTTCTATGTCCTTTTTCATGCTGATATAGTTTGCAGTAAGTTCCTCTTAGTTTCCCTGTAGTTTTTGGTAATTGTCTCTGAGCTCACAGAGCTCATTGAGCTTCCTTACAACCTTTGTTTGGGACTCAATATCTGATAGTTTACTTCCTTCTATTCATTTAGTTCTTTTTTGTGGACATTGCTTCTTTCCCTTCTAGTGGAGGGGGGTATTTCTTTGTATTTTAATTGCTTTTGAGATTTTTTTTTTTTTTTTGGCTTCTGCTTCTTAATTTGATCTGTCTTGATTTCCTGATTTTATGGTATGAACTTCTATGTTAGGAGACCATTGTTTTTACTTTCTGGATCAGCCTCTGATGATGTCAGATGTTAGCCCTGTCTGACCTTAGGCAGCCTGTTCAAGACTTTCAAGAATCTACTGTTTGTGGCTATCTCCTTCAGTTCTTAATCTAGTCACTCTGCACTCCACAGGTCAGCTTAGGCAGCTCAGGGCAGGGCAGAGTCCCTCCTGGAGGTGGAGTTATTGAGTCCTCTCATGCTGCTTTCATATAGGGGACAAGTCAGCACTGGGAACCCACCAACTACTCTCTCCAAAGCATCCATCCATAGTCTCTCCTCAAGTATGTCTAGACCACTTTACCCCCTTTTAGCCAGGGACCTACTATCTTTGGTTTCCACTCTCTACTCAGCAGGCAGCTTATACAGCACAGGGCATGGTGCAATCCCACCCTGGGGTGAGGTTATTGGGTCCTCTCTGGCTGATGCCACTCACAGGGAGTGGTCTTTGCCTGAGCAAGATGGCTTCTTCCACATGGGTGTGAGTCAGCACCAAGATCCCGCCTGCTACTTTCTAAGTTATCTTCTCAAGGCTCCCTTCCCCAGTCTCTCCTAAGGTGTCTCTAGTCCACTCTGCCCCCGCCTTGGCTGGATATCAGGGTAAGTGGCTGCAAATGAAAATTTATGCATTAGACCTTTAAACAGTTCTTTGCATCTCCAGTCACCTGTCTCTGGCAGAGAGCCACCCGGCAGCTTTTCACACCTGGCTGTTTTCTGTGTACTTTTTGGGCTCTAGTTCTGCAGGCTAGAGATCCTTACTTTTGCTTTAGACCCCGCTCTTCTCAGGGGGATCCAACTGGCAGTTTCAATATCCTTCTGCTGCTGCTGCCTGTGGGTGTCACAGCAGCCTTCTTGTGTCTCTACTGTACTTCTTAAAAGTTAGATTTCTCAGAGAAAAGATGCTGGAAGAGTGAATGGGAGTCATGCGGACCTCCTCCAAAGACCAAAGTGGAATTGTGACTAAATAGTGGAGAAATCACATGAGAAACGATGGAAAGATAGAGGGAGAGGAGCCTTGGAGCTGCAGACAGACAGTGGAATCAAATTTCACACATCCTAACGGGTGAGAAGTGCGGTGGAGGCTCAAGAGGGTAGGTTGGATGCCCACAGGAACCAACACCAGAGGAACATTGAAATGGCCATTTGGATCCCCCTGAGAAGAACAAGGTCTGAACGATAAACAGGGACCCCTAGACTACAGCAGCTGAAACCATGAAAACACACAGACAAAATGCAACCCCAAAAAGCTTAGGGGCACTATCTGCCAGAGACATATGGCTGTAGATGCAAAGAGACACTTAAAGGACCAAGAAAAAAAAATTGGAGTGGCAGCCACCTTCCTTGATCTCTGGGTAGAGGCAGCAGCAGAGTGGGCTAGTGCCTGAGGGAAGATTGGTGAGGAAAACATTTTGAAGAGAACTGAGATGGTGATGAGCAGAGCCCCGGTGATAACTCACCTCCCACTCTACAGCTACCATCTCACTCAGGCATAAGAGATTCAATTAACCTGCCTTTTTGTGTGTTCCACACATGGCTTGTGCACGTGGGAGCTGGGGGCCAAGTGCAGACTGGCTGGAAGAAATAGAAGGTCACTTGCCAAAGGGCGCACACAGCTGCATAGAGAGCCTTGAGAAGAAACTGGTGACAGAGGCGTTGGGGAAAGAATGGGAGGAGGAATTGAGGAGTCGCAACTCCCTCCCCATTCACAGTCTCCATTTTGTGCAGGCAAGCAATGCCCCCAGTAGGCAGAAGCGGGCCCGTAGAATCCAGACAGCCCGCGATTACAATGCAGTCTGCAGAAATAGTGGATCCCTTGCCAAAGGGGGCACAGAGCTGCCCAGAGACCCTCAAGGAGAGACTGCAGACAGAGGCGGTGGGGAGTCCCAGAGCTAACTCTTCCCTAGTCCACGATCTCCATCTTGCTCAAGTGGACTACTCCCCTGAGTGACAGCATCCTATAAGGGGATGATAGTCCCGCCATCAGGAGGCACTACTCCGCCCTGTGGTGCTGAAACCTGACAGAAAAGGTCAGAGTTAACAGATTGAAAATCACAGGAGACAGACACAGAGAGTAGATTCCTGAAAGGCTCGAACAAACAGCTGAAGTTCAGATAGGGTCAACAGCTGACATCATCAAAGGAAGACCCAGAAAAGAAAAGTAAAGGTAAAACAAATAAATAAAAAGATCCACTTACTGCCATGGGAGTTGAATCCACAAAGGCAGGAAAAATAGACGGATCATTTCAAGCATATGCAAAAAATACATACATACATACATACATACATACATACATACATACATAAAAATAGACTCTCATAAAAATGGGAAGAAAAAAAAGTCCCCCCTTAATGAGGAAAGAGGAGAAATCCCCACAGAAAGAGTTAAATGAAATAGAGGCAAGCGAACTACCAGATACTGAATTCAAAACAATGGCTCTAAGGAAGCTCAATGAGCTCAGCCAGCTCAAAGATGACTATGAAAAACTGCAGAGAAACTATCAGTAACTTACAGCAAACTATATCAACCTGGAAAAGGACATAGAAACTATCAAGAAGACACAAAAGGATATGAAGAATACTATTTCTGAATTGAAGAGCACAGTAGAAGGAATCAAAAGCAGGCTAGAAGAAGCAGAGGGTCAAATCAGTGAGTTGGAGGATAAGGTAGAATAAAGCTCCCAGAAAGAACAAGAAATGGAAAAAAGACTCAAAACGAATGAAGAAGCATTGAGGGAAATGCAGGACAACCTGAAACGCAATCATATCAGCATAATAGGGATACCAGAAGGAGAAGAAGAGGAGCAAGGAATAGAGAACCTCTTTGAAAAAGTAATAATGGAAAATTTCACCAATTTGAGGAGAGAAAAGGTCTCATGGATCCAGGAAACACAGAGGGCCCCATTCAAGAGGGACCCAATGAGGTCCTCTCCAAGACACATCATCATTAAAATGGCAAATGTCAAAGCCAAAGAGAGAATTCTCAAGGCAGCAAGGGAGAAGGAGAAAGTAACATACAAGGGGGCCCCGATATGCCTAGGAGCTGACTTCTCAACAGAAACACTACAAGCCAGAAAGGAATGGCAACAAATATTCCAAGTCATGAAAAGTAAGGGCCTACAGCCAAGACTGCTCTACCCAGCTAGGCTCTCAATTAAAATAGAAGGGGAAATACGGAGTTTCCCAGACAAAAGAAGGCTAAAAGAATACAGCTCCACCAAACCAGCACTCCAAGATATGCTAAAGGGACTGGTTTAAGAATATGAAGAAAAAGAGTGAGAAAGAGAAAAACGCAGGTACAAAGAGAAGAAATGAATAGGTTTCTATCAATAATAACTCTCAATGTAAATGGACTAAATACCCCAATCAAAATATATGACCCAAACATATGCTGCCTACAGGAGACCTACCTCAGAGCAAAAGACCTCCACAGATTGAAAGTAAAGGGATAGAAAAAAAATATTCAAGACAAATGGGCAAGAGATGAAAGCAAGGGTAGCAATACTTATATCAGAAAAAATAGATTTTAAAACAAAGGCCATAAAAAGAGACCCAGAGGGGCACTTTATACTGCTTAAAGGAAAAATGTTTCAAGAAGACATAAACATTGTAAATTTATATGCATCCCATATGGGGCACCCAAATTTATAAGGAAAATCTTGGAGGACTTCAAAAATATATAGAGAGTAACACACTGATACTAGTAGGGGATTTTAACACCTCATTGTCAAAAATTAACAGATCTTCCAAAGAAAATATCAACAAGGATATTGTGAAGCTGAATGATGCACTGAATCAAATGGACTTAACTGACATATATAGAACCTTACATCCAAAAGAAGCAAAATACACATTCTTTTCAAATGCGCATGGTACTTTTTCAAAGATAGAACACATGATAGGACACAAACCTAGCCTCAGCGAATTTAGTAAAATTGAAATAATACCAAGCTTTTTCTTGGACCACAAGTACTTGAAGCTGGAAATCAACCTCAAAGAGACACTTCAAAAACTTGCAAACTCAAGGAGACTGAACAGCAAACTATTAAACAGTGAATGAGTCGATAATGAGATAAGTGAAGAAATCAAAAAATTTCTGGAAACAAAAGAAAATCAACATAAAACAGTCCAAAAGCTATGGGACACAGCACAGGCAGTCCTGAGAGGGAAGTTCATAGCAATACAGGCTTACTTGAAAAAGAAACAAACATTGCAAATAATAGACCTAACACTACAACTTCAAGAACTGGAGAAACACAACAAATAAATCCCAGAGCAAGTAGAAGGAAGGAAATAGTCAAGATTAGAACAGAACTGAATGACATAGAGATGAAAAGAGCAATTTGAAGGATTAATCAATCCAGAAGCTGGTTCTTTGAAAAGATAAATAAAATCGGCAAGCCTTTAGGCAGACTCATCAAGAAAAAAAGGGAGAAGACCCAAATAAATAATATCAGAAATGAAAAAGGAGAAATAACAACTGACACCACTGAAATACAAAGTATTGTCAGAAACTACTAGGAAAAATTATATGCCAAGAAATTAGAAAACCTCGGTGAAATGGACAAATTTCTAGAAAAGTATGATCTTCCAGCACTGAAGGAGGAAGAAACAGAAAGCTTGAACAGACCGATAACAGCTGGAGAAATTGAAGCAGTAATCAAGAAACTTCCGGCACACAAAAGCCCTGGACCACATGGCTTCACAGGAGAATTTCACAAAACATTTAAGGAAGAACTAACCCCACTCCTTCTCAGACTATTCCAAAACATCCAAGAGGAGGGAAGACTCCCAGACTCTTTCTATGAGGCCAGCATCACCCTGATCCCAAAACCAGATAAGGACCCTACAAAGAAAGAAAACTAAAGCCAATTTCACTGATCAACATAGCTGCTAAAATCCTCAACAAAATATTGGAAAACTGCATCTAGCAATACATTGAAAAGATTATGCACCATGATCAAGTGGGATTCATCCCAGAGATGCAGGGATGGTTCAGAATACACAAGTCAATATGTAATACATCACATAAATAAAAGGAAAGACAAAACCACATGATCATCTCAATAGACTCAGAAAAAGCATTCGATAAGGTACATCACCATTTATGATCAAAACACTCAGCGAAATGGGAATAAATGGGGATTCCACAACATAATAAAGGCCATATATGAAAAACCTACAAACAACATCATACTCAGTGGGCAAAAACTGTAAGCTTTCCCACTAAAATCAGGAACATGACAAGGATGTCTGTTTTCACCACTTTTATTCAACATAGTGCTGGAAGTCCTAGCCACAATAGTCAAACAAGAAAAAGAAATAAAAGGCAGCCAAATAGGAAAGGAGGAAGTAAAACTATCATTGTTTGCAGATGACATGATGGTGTGAATAGAAAACTGTAGGTTCCACCAAAAAACTACTCAACCTAATATGTCAATTTGGTGAAACAGTCAGGTACAGAGTAAATATGCAGAAATCAAAGGCATTTTTGTTCACCAGCAATGAAATAGAAGAAGAAGAAATAATAAAAAAAATACCATTTCTTATAGCAACAAGAACAGTACAGTACCTAGGAATAAATTTAACCGAGGAGGTAAAAGATCTGTATGCAGAAAACTATACAACATTGAAGAAAGAAATTAAGGAAGACACAAATAAATGGAAGCATATACCGTGCTCATGGATTGGAAGTATTAATATCATCAAAATGTCATTTATAGATCAATGCAATCACTATTAAGATACCAATGACATATTTCATGGAAATAGAACAGACACTTCAAAAAATTTTATGGAACCATAAATGACCCCGAGTAGCTGCAGCAATTTTGAGGAAGAAAAACAAAGTAGGAGTGATCACAATACCGGACATCAAACTATACTACAAATCAACTGTACTCAAAATAATCTGGTACTGGCACAAGAACAGACCCATAGACCAGGGGAACAGAATAGAAAGCCCAGATCTATATGGGCAACTAATATTTTACAAGGAGGGCAGAAGCATAAAATGGAGTACTAATAGTCTGCTCACCAAATGGTGTTGGGAGAACTGGAAGACTACATGCAAAAAATTGAAATTGGATCATCAGCTGACACCATCCACAAAAATAAACTCAAGATGGATAAAAGACTTAAATATAAGTTTCAACACCATCAAAGTCCTAGAGGAGAACATTGGCAGGAAACTCTCAGATATCTGACGCAGCAATTTTTTCACTGATATGTCTCCTAAAGCAAGGGACATAAAGGAAAGAATAAACAAGTGGGACCTCATCAAAATAAGAAGCTTCTTCATGGCTAAAGTAAACATCAGCAAAATGAAAAGGGAGCCAACCATATTGGAAAATATATTTGCTAATGATACATCAGAGAGGTTTGATCTCCAAAATATATAAAGAACTCACTGGACTCCACTCCAAGAAGACAAATGATCCAATCAAAAAATGGGCAAAGGACCTGGGTAGATGCTTTTCCAAGGAAGATATACAGAAGGCCCAGGGATGTTTGAAAGGATGCTCAGCATCACTAGCCATCAGAGAAATGCAGATCAAAACCACCATGAGTTACCACCTCACACCGATCAGAATGGCCATCATAAGCAGATCAACAAACAACAGGTCCTGGCGAGGCTATGGAGAAAAGGGAACACTAGTACACTATTCGTGGGAATGCAGACTGTTGAAGCCATTGTAGAAAGTAGTGTGGGATTTCCTCATAAAGCTCAAAATGGAACTGCCTTTGATCCCCTGCTGGGACTATACCCTCAGAATCCCAAAACGCCAATTCAAAGGAACCTATGCACCCCAATGTTCATAGCAGCACAATTTACAATAGCCAAGAGTTGGAAGCAACCTAAATGCCCATCAATAGATGGTTGGATCAAAAAATTATGGTACATTTACACAATGGAATACTACGCAGCAGAAAGAAAAAAAGAACTACTACACTTCTTGACAGCATGGATGGAACTCGAGAGCATTATACTAAGTGAAATTAAGCCAGGTGGTGAAAGACAAATACCATATGATCTCATCTATAAGTGAATCCTAACCAACAAAACAAAGATGCAAGGAAAATAAGACCAGCAACACTGAAAGGAAAAGAAACCAACAGAGAGAAGAGGGAAGGAGGAGGGGTGGGCGGGGGAAAAGGAAAGGAAGGGGCATGTCAAGGAACATATAGCAAGGACTCATGGACAAAACCAAGGTTGGGAAGCATTCATGGAAAGGGTAGGGGGACAGCGGAAAATGGTGGGGGGAAGACAAAAACAAATGTATTTGGAAAAATAAATTAATTAATTTTAAAAAATTTTTAAAATTTTTAAAAAGAATAGTTAGATTTCTCTAAAGTCAATTCTTCTGTCCAAGGCTACACAGCTCCTCTCTTGCTATTCTTCAATTGTTTCAGGTGATTTCTCCACAATCTGGTTGTAATTCCAGATTGGTCCTGGAGGAGGTCAGTGTGACTTCCTCTCACTCATCCACAATCTTGGTCACTTACAGCCCCTCCTTTCCAATTTGGATGCTTTTTATTTTTTTTTCTTGTCTGATCGCTGTTGCTATAACTTCCACTACTATGTTGAATAGAAGTGATGAAAGCGGGCATCCTTGTCTTATTCCCAGTCTTAGTGGGAAAGATTTTAGTTTTTGTGCATTGAGTATGAGGTTGGCTGTAGGTTTTTAATATATGGCCTTTATTATGTTGAGGTATGCCCCTTTCATTCCCACTTTGCTGAGGGTTTTTATCAAAAATGTGTGCCGTACTTTATCAAATGCCTTTTCTGCCTCTATTAATATGATCATGTGATCTTTGTCTTTACATTTCTTTATATGAAGTATCACATTTATTGATTCGCATAGATTGATCCATCCTTGCATCCCCTGGATAACCCCCATTGATCATGGTGGATGACCTTTTTACTATATTGCTGGATGTGGTTTATATATATTTTATTGAGGATTTTAGCATTTATATTCATAAGTGATATTAGCTTGTAGTTTTCTGTCTTTGTTGTGTCTTTACCTGGTTTTGGAATTAGGGTGATGCTGACCTCATGAAAAGAGTTTGGAAATCTCTCCTTTTCTTGGATATTTTGGAATTATCTTAGAAGGACAGGGGTTAGCTCTTCCTTAAATGTTTTCAAAAATTCTTCTGTGAAACTATCCAGTCAAGGGCATTTGTGTGCTGGGAGGTTTTTTTTTTATTATTATTATTATTTCAATTTCACCAGCCATTATTAGTCTGTTCAGGCTTTTTGCTTACTCTTCACTCATTGTTGGAAGGATATATTTTTTCTAGAGATTTGTCCATTTCATTGAAGTTTTCAAATTTCTGCGCATATAATTGTTCATAATAATTTCTTAAAATCCTTTGTATTTCTGTGATCTCAGTAGTTATTTCTCCTCTTTCACTTCTGATATTATTATTTTGGGTCCTCTCCCTTTTTTCTTGATGAGTAGCTTAAAGACTTGTCCACTTTGTTCATCTTTGCAAAGAACTACATCTTTGATTGGTTGAAATTTTGAATCAGACTTTTAGTCTGTATGCTTTTAGTTGTTTGTCATTCAATTCTGCTGTAATCTTGATTATTTTCTTTCTTCTACTCACTCTTGGCTTTGTTTGTTGTTCTTTCTCCATTTCTTGAAGCTGGAGGGGTAGGCCATTTATTTGAAATGTTTCTATCTTTTTTAGGTAGGCCTTTATTGCTCAAAACCTCTCTCTCAGGACTTCCTTCACTGTGTCCCATAGGTTTTGGACTGTTGTGCGTTCATTTTCTTCTGTTTGCAGAAAATTTTTGATTTCTTCTTTGATCTCAGTTTTGGCCCATTCATTGTGTAATAGCATGCTATTCAGTCTCCATAAGTTTCATGTTTTTGAGTTTTTTCCTTGAGGTTGGTTTCTAGCTAGAAGCCCTTGTGGTCTGAGAAAATGCTTGTTATGATATTGATTTTGCTGAATTTGTTGAAGCTTGTTTTTTTTTTTTCCAGTCATGTGGTCTATCTTTGAAAATGTTCCATGCATGTGCGTTTAAAAACTATGTGAATTTTGCCTTTTTGGGATGAAAAGTTCTCTATATGTCAGTTAAGTCCATTTGATCTAATGTCTCATTCAGTTCCAGAATATCCCTTTGATATTTTGTTTGGAAGATCTATCCATTTTTAACAGTGGGGTGTTAACATCCCCCACTGTGTATCACTGTGTTACTGTCTATATCTTTCTTGAAGCCCTTGAAGATTTTCCTTATATATCTGGATGCCCCTCTGTTGGGTGCATATAGGTTTATAATGTTAATGACTTATTGATGGATTCTTACTTTGAGTATTAAAAAGTGTCCTTCTTGGTCTCTTTGTAGTCTTTGTTTTGAAATCTATTTTCTCTGATGTAAGTGTTGCTACCCATGATTTTTTCCCTGTCATTTGCTTGGAATACTTTTTCCATTCCTTTACTTTCAGTCTGTGTATGTCCTTTGTTCTGAGGTGGGTCTCTTGTAGGCAGCATATGTGTGAGTCATGTTTTCTTATCCATCCAGCTATCCTGTGTCTTTTGATTGGAGCATTTAATCCATTTCCTCTTAAAGTTATTATTGATATGTACTTATTCATTCTTTTCCCTTTGTACCCTTGATCATCTTTCTGACTTTTTTTCTTCATCTTCTTAAAGCAGTCCCTTTAGTATATCTTGTAGTGCTGGTGTGGTGGAATTGTAGCCTTTTAGCCTTCGCTTGTCTGGGAAATTCCTTACATCATATTCTATTTTGAGAGCCTTTCTTGGTAGAGTACTCTTGGATGGAGGCTCTTGCTTTTCATTACTTGCACTATTTCTTGTCATTCCCTTCTGGCTTGTAGGGTTTCTGTTGAGAAGTCAGCTGCTAGTCATATTGGGGCTCCCTTTCATGTTACTACCTGTTTCTCTCTTGCTTTCTTTAGGAATGATCTGCTTGTCTTTGATATTTGCCATTTTAATTATGATGTGTCCTGGAATGGCCTCACTAGGTTCCTCTTGAATGGGACTCTCTGTGCTTCATGGACAAGTATGACTTTTTCTCTGCTCCACTTAAAGAAGTTTCCCATCATTACTTTTGCTAACAGGTTCTTATCCCTTGTTCCATTTCTTCTTCTTCTGGTATCCCTATTATACAGATATTTTATGTTTCATGTTGTCCTGCTTTTCCTTAAGTGCCTCTTTATTCTTTTTGAGTCTTTTTTCATTTTCTTGCTCTTTCTGGGAGCTTTATCCTACTTTATACTACAGCTCACTGATTTGACCCTCTACTTCATCCAGCCTGCTTTTGATTCCTTCTACTGTGTTCTTCAATTCAGAAATTGTATTCTTCATTTCCTCTTGTCTCTTATTGATACTTCCTATGTCTGTTTTCATGCTAATACAGCTTGCAATAAGTTCCTCATAGTTTCCCAGTAGTTCCCGGTAATTCTCTTTGAGCTCACTGAACTCACTGAGCTTCCTTAGAACCATGGTTTTGAACTCAAATTCTGATAGTTTACTTGCTTATGTTTCAATCAGTTCTCTTCATGGGGATTCCTCCTTTCCCTTAAATTAGGGAGTGTTTCTCTTTTTCCCATTATGTGTGGGACTCTTCTTTTTTGCTTCTACTTATTAATTTAATCTGTCTTGACTTCCTGACTTTGTGGTGTTAACTTCTATGGTAGGAGACCATTTTTTTTTCTTTCTTTCTGGATCTGCCTCTTATGATGTCAGCTATTAACCCCATATGACCTTACATAATCTGTTTGAGACTTCCAGGAATCTACTGTCAGTATCTGTCTCCTGCAGTTGTTAATCTAGTCACTCTAATCTAGTCCTCAGCTGTCAGGCTCAGGCACTACAGGGCAAGACAGAGCCTACTGGAGGGTTGAGCTATTGTGTCCCTTCAGGCTGCTGCTTCTCAGGGGAGTGGACTGAGAGGAGTGGACCATCTGAGCAGATGGACGTGGAGGAGTAGGAGAGGAGTCAGCACCAAGATTCCCCTGGCCACTCCCTCAGTTCTGCCCCCAATGCCTCCATCTGCAGTCTCTCCTCAAGCATCTTTGGACAGCTCTGTGTCACCTTTAGTCAGGGATATTATCTGTGTCGGCTGCTCTGTAGTCAGCACCCAGGCCTGTGCACAACATCTGCCTGGGGCTGAGCCTCCTGAAGGCAGTGTTATTGTGTCCTTTCACAGTGCTGTCACTCTGGTTAGTGTCCTGCTTGAGCAAGATGGAAACCGGATTGGGGGAGGAGTCATCACTGGAGTATCCCCCGGCTACTCCTTCAGTTTTCTCCCCAACACCTCCATCTCCGGTCTCTCCTCAAGTGTCTCTAGGTAGTTCTGTGTCCCCCTTAGCCAGGGATCTACTATCTGTGCCAGCCACTCTGTGCTCAGCACCCAGGCTTGAACACAACATGAGGATGTATCAGAGCCTCCTGCGGGTGGGGCTATTGTGTTTTATATGCCTGAGCAAGATGGAAGCTGTGGAATGGCAGGTGAGTCAGCACCAGGACCCCGCTGGACACTCTCTTAGTTCTCTCCCCCAAGGCTTTCCTCCCCAATTTATCTTCAGGTGGCTCCAGCCCACTCTGTCGCTGTCTTTGCCCAGAGACCAAGGTAAGTGGCTCTCACTACAAATTTTTGCGTTGGCCCTTTAAAGTGCTATTTGCATCTCCAGCCACCTGTCTCTTGCAGAGAGCACCACTACTCTTTTTGCAGATGTTTGTTGTCTTTGTGCTTTTTGGGCTCTCTTGCTGTAGGCTGGAGGTCCCTGCTTATGGTTCAGACCCTGCTCTTCTCAGGAGGATCCACCTGGCCATTTCAATATCCATCTGGGGCTGACACCCATGGGCACCCAGCCCACCTTCTTGAGCTTCCACTGCACTACTTACCAGTTAGGTTGTGCAAAAGCTGATTCCTCTGTCTTTCCGAGGTTTTAAGGCTCCTCTCTCATTATCATTCTGTTGTTTTCCAAGTGATTTCTCCACAATCTAGTTGCAATTCCAGTTGACTCACTCCTCCACCATAGTGAAGTCTTTAACCACACTTCTAATGTCTAATTTATATCCTTTTGTTTTTATGTTTTTCTAAATGGATAACCATGGATTTTTTTTTTAATTCAAGTAATCACTGAATATCCACTCTGAATTAGGCTTTATGCTTGGTTCTATGGTAAAGTTCAGGGGAGCACAAGACAGGTTATTCCTGCTTTCAATGAGTCTCAAGATGGAGCTCATTGAGTTTTCCTTTGTTTTGTATGTCCACACAAATCATTTCCCAAGAGCTCTTCCCACTCCACCATCTCTTGTCTCTCTTTCTTTCTTTGTTTCTGTCTTCCTGTCTTCCATTTTAGCCCTTCTTAATACTTGCTCTCAACCAGTAGGTTGACATATTGAATCTCATATAACTTCACCCCAGTTCTGTAAAGCAGCAGACCCAGGCTTGCTGGGGTATCCAGAGGAGCCTCTGCTCTCCATTCTCCAAGCTAGATTCAACTTCTTAGTGCATTAATAGTAATGCCATTCTTTACAAAGCTTTTGTGGATAAGTGGATGGCAGTTCACCTTGTACCATTCCACAGAAACCCAACCAGCTGCTCATTGAACTTCTCTGTGATTTTGCCCACCGAGCTTGCTTCACAACAGAGGGTTTATCTCTTCCCATCTGTGTTCCCTTCTTTCCCCTTTCCTCCTTCTCTCCACCTTTTTCCTTTTCCCATGATTAGTTGGCATTCGCATTTAAGCAGGTCAAATGCTGGAGATTAGCTGTAAATACCACCCCTTGGAGAGGGTAGGGGCAGATGATTTATCAAAGGTTAGGGTGACAGGAGCTCCATCAGGAAAATGAGTGTTATTGTCTTCAGAGAATCCAAATTAATATTAAAAATGACTATGAATGGGAAAGCATGGACTAGAAATTTTAAACAATATCTGTGACAAAATACTTCCCTCTCCCTACTTGCCACTGCCATTGCAAGTTGGTGCCATATAGCAGAATGTTTGTCTGGAGTAGGATGTAGCTCAGGAATGTGTTTCCCCCTAAGGTCCTCAGTGAGCTAGGCCTGGAACTCCAGTGGAGGTCTGGACCCACAGTGTGCAAACCTGGATTTAAATGTATTGGATGTTTGGCCCAATACAGCCTCAAGTTCCACATGCACTGTCATGTACTCCTACCAGGAAGCAGATTTCCTTTCTTAGATTCCTTAGCTCTCTATTCACTTTTTTTCAAAGTTTAACAAATTTCTCCCTTATAGTAGTTATTTTTATAACCCAAGTGTAACAGGTCTTCTGTGGGGAATCATATGCCATTCTGTGTAGCATTCCTGAGAGCATACCCCAGTAGGAACTGTTAAAAAACAAAATTCAACTGTGTATGGACCCCTATAGTATTATTCTCAGTAAAATAAACCACTCATAGAAAGGCAAAAACTATATGATTTCACTTAAATCTGGAATCTAATGAACAAAATAAACAAAATGGACTCATAGATAGAACAATACTAACAGCTGTTAGAAGGGAGGTGGTTAGTGAGCAGGGTGAAAAAGGTGAATGGATTAAGAAAAAAAACAAGCAAACAAAAAACAGTTTATGGATGCAGACAACAGTGTGGAGATTACCAGAGGAAAAGAGGGCTTGGAGGGGAGAGCAAAGGGTATGGGGGGAAAGAGACGACATTGGGTGGTAAACACATAATACAATATACAGGTGATATATTATATAACACTTAAAACATGTAATTTTATTAACCAGTGTCACCTTGATAAATTCAATAAAAATTTAAAAATTCAACTGTGTAAATTTGAGTATTTAATTGGCTTTATTTAACAATTCAGAAATTGGACAGCATACCATCTAGCAAGTAAAGAGATGCTCCCAGGAGCTATATAAAATGAGAGGCATTTATTATTTATTTAATTAATTATTTTTCAAATACATTTGTCTCTGCCTACCCCCCACCACTTTCCCTTGCCCCCTCCCTCCCTCCTTCAACTCTTCCCCTTTGGTTTTGTCCATGAGTCCTTGCTATATGTTCCTTGACTTTTATTTATTTAAAATTTATTTTTATTGTTGTTCAAGCACAATTGTCTCCACTTTTCCCCCACAACCCTCCTCTTCTCCACCCATTCCTAACTCTCACCCTTCATCCTAACCCCCCTTTGGCTTTGTTCATGAGTCCTTTATACTTGTTCCTTGAAGGCCCTTCCCTTTCTTTCCTCCATTTCCCACCCCCCTCTGGTTACTGTCAGTTTGTTCTTTATTTCAATGTCTCTGGCTATATTTTGCTTGCTTGTTTGCTTTTTTTGATTAGTTTCCACTAATAGGTGAGATCACATGGTATTTATCTCCACCACCTGGTTTATTTCACTTAGTATTAAAGTCAGAAAGGGACAGGAAAAGAAAATTGAAAGAATGAATGATTTTCAGACAAGGTCACCTTTCCTTAGGAAAAGACAAAAGGTCTATCAGGCAGATTACCTGAGTGATGTTTATCAGGAAATTCCAGATTGACTGGTTAAAGTTTACATTCTCAGAAGAGGCTGAAATTATAATTAGGTTAGCTGTGGAGTCTTGGCTTGTTGACACAGAGCTTAGCACAGTAACTCCATTTTGTTTTTATTCTTTTCCCCTTTAAACAGTACTTATGAAACACAAATCATTTACTGAATAAGCTGTGGAGAGTTGAGGAAGAGATTTTGTATAATGGACCACATACTACAAATTGATATTCCTTCTTATCCTTCCCCACAATGTTACTTGTCCCTGGTAATTATCTAATCTTCCCTCCTCTTTCCCTACACAAACTCCTTGGCCCTACTCTGATTTATGAAATCAGAGTCCCAAGAGTATAGGGTCTGGAAAGGTGAAGTTTTACAAGTGTCTCCAATGATTTTTATACACAAGAAAATTTGAGAACCATAGCACTACAAGACGTAGTCCCAGCTTCTCACTTCAGGATCACGGTAAAAGTCAAACTTTGAACTATAAACTGCCTAAGTTTGAATCACAGCACAGGCACTTTCTAGCTTTATGACTTGGGCAAGCTCTCTCACCTCTGTTAACTTCAATTTACTCATCAGTAAAATGGAGTAATAATATCAATTTAATTGAGTGATAATAAAAATTCAGTCATTCACTCATGCATTCATTCATTCATTCACCTGACAAATATTTACTGAGCATTTACTATGTGCTGAGACCTCTTTTGGGCATTGTGCAATACAGAAGTGGAACACACACACATACCCGGCTTACTCTCCGTGAGCTTATATTCTAGTGAAAGAAATGGCATACCGTCTCAATAAAGGTAGATAGCAAATATTTTAGACTTTGTGGACCAAAGATGGTTTTTATCACATATTTTTCTTTTTTTTTAAACCCCTTAAAAATATAAGGACTGTCGTTAGTTCATGTGTCATACAAAAACAAGGCACAATTGTATTTGCTGGTCCTTGTCATAGAGGATTCAATGAAATAATAGATATAAAATATTTTAGCAGACATGATGATGAAATAAAGTACTGAGCACAGCTCCTAAAATAGAGTCAGGGATCTGTAAATAGCTGTTTTAGTTGTTCACTTCAACTCCTTGTGCTTTATGCACCTGCCCTGGTCAATGTCCTTTGGGGCCTTGTCTCTGACCCAGATTTCTTGGCTGCTCTAGCTTGTGGCCCTCCCTTCAGCTCTCTGGCTCCCCACAAAAATCAGTGAGGGAGGAGAGGTGCCAGCATCCATCCTGCCCCCTAGCCATGGGTCCACTCTTGTCCCCTGGCAGGCTGGCCACTGGTTTCCTGCCTGACCTTGCCAGGACACAATTCTGCCAGCTCCTCTCCCTCCCAAGAGAAACAGCTGGAAGCAGCTGGGATAACAGAAGGTGCTGTGGTGCCATGTCGCTTGGCTTTTTTATGGGTCCATAGGCTCTTGCTGCCAGCTGAGGGGTGGTGGAAGTGGATAGGCCACTGTTCATCGTGTTCTCCTCTCACCAGTGTGGGGTGACTCAAGGACATTTCATTGTTGCCAGAAGCTTTCTGAACATGGAGTGAAATGGTCCAAGGCTAAGTCAGTTTCTCCCAAACTGACTTAGCTGTCAGCTTTCACATTCTGGGGAAAAGCAGGGACTGAGGCTGCCTTTGGCATTTTTCAGGAGGCCCCAGCTACTGGTATCACTGGATTAGCATGTCCTGCCCTTGACACCACGCTGCTGTGTTTTATTACATGGTATGAGCAGGCCCCAGGAAAACAAACTCTCCAAGTGTGGCTTGGATGACAATCAGTCTCCTTGCTGCCCACCCCCATGTTCTTTTAAAACTGCAACTTTGATCCTGACTTTCCTGCTTTACAAACCCTTCAATGGCTGCTCATAACTTTTAGGATGAGAGTTGAGAGCCCTCAGGTAGAAGGAGGAACCATCTCTGAACCTGCCATGCCTCTCTCCAGCCTTGTCTTCCTCACTCTGCACCCCAGTCTTGCAGAATTACATACACTGAGAACAGAAATTCCATGCCTTCACAGCCCCAAGCTTTGTGTGTGATGCTTCCTTTGCTTGAAATTCCCTTTCCCTCCTTGCCAACTGGAAAAATCTTGTTATTTTTGATGCCATTAAGTTGTCACTTCTCTGAGAGGCTTCCCTGATCTTCTTAACTGAATCTTTCTTTTCCTCCCTCTGAGGATCCACTTACACTAATTTAAATCTTGTCATCTGGATATAGGCTGAGTGCTTAAGAGCCTGAGTTTAAATTTCCATTCACTCTAGGTCTGTGGCCTCAGGTAAGTTACTTAACCTCTTTGAGCTTCAGTATCATCTGTAAAGTGGGACTGGTAATAGCATCTGACTCATAGGGTGCTTCTGTTGTGAAGAGTGGGTGAGAAAATGCACGTAAATGTCATCACACTATGAATGACCCATAGTAGATGCTTATTAAATTTATCTACATCAGCAGTAGACAGTGTGAGCTCTCAGAAGGCAGGAACCATGGTGTACTCAACTCTGAACCATAGCACCTAACACAGTGCCTGGCTTATATCAGGTGTTAAATTACCTTTTGTTTGAATGCTAGTGAATGAATGTCATGAAGAAAATCATTCCATTTGATATATCAGAACTTTACTATGATGTTTGTTGAAGATTTTGTCTGGAGAGTAAAACACTAAAAACCAGTGGAAGCCTAGCAATAAAGTATGGTGCCACTTTACTATAGAATACTTTGCAGTGATTAAAAACAATGAGGTCACTCCATATATGATGACATAGAAAGTTATCCAGGACATATTCTGTAAAAAAAGCAGTTTATGTCAGCAGGCATAGCATGATACCACTTGCATGTGTGTGGGTGTGTTTATGTATGTGTGTTCATTTAAAGGATATTATGTGTAGAAAATAATTTGGGAGCCATACGAGAAACTGTGAATAATAGTTATGTATGGAGGGCAGGGGAGAGAAAAAACTAGTTCAAAAGAATATAAGTACTCCTATGTTCATCACAGTGTTAAAACAGCCAAGATTTAGAAGCTGTCTTAGTGTCCATCAGTAGATGAGTGAATAAAACAACTATGGGACATTTACACAATGGAATACTACTCAGCCATAAAAAAGAAGGAATTTTACCCTTTGTGACAACATGGATGGACCTAGAGAAAATTACACTAAGTGAAATAAGTCAATCAGACAAAGAAAAATACCATATGATTTCACTCATATATGGAATCTAATGAACAAACTGAACGAACAAACAAAATTGAGACAGACTTATAGAGAGCAGGCTGACAGCTCTGGAAGGGTGGTTAGGGGTGGAGGGATTGAGCAAAAAGTAAAAGGGACTCAGGGACAAGGACAACAGTGTGGTGATTGTGGTGAAGGAAGGGGAATGGGTGGAGATGGAAGATTATATAATGGAGATAAGTGGTAATGGAAAAATACAATACAAATAAAAATATATAACTGACATATAACATGGTATAGGTTTAGTTGAGTTGGTACATTTTTCTATTGCAATATGATTATAACTATTGTATTAGCTAACATCTTCATCATGCCATGTAATAATTATTTCTTTTTGTGGTGAGAACAATTAAGATCTAGTCTCTTAGCAACTTTGAAGTCTATAATACATTCCTGTTGACTATAGTCACTGTGCTGTGATTTGCATTTATCTCCAGGACTTACTTATTACCTAATTTCAAGTCTATGCCCTTAATATCTCCTTGGATGTGAACCAATAAAGCTTTATTTACAAAACCAGGCAGCCAGCTTAATTTGGCTGTAGTTTGCTGACTCCTGACTCTTATTGGTACAACTATTATGGTCTATCATGACACTGTCTTCAGAGACAGTGTGATGTTTAAAGAGGTTTTTCTCTACCTCAGTTTCTCTATATTTAAGATATGGCAAAGGAATGCACTTTCTGACTTCTTACAGGTGTTGGGAGAGGCCATTGAGAATAAATTACCTCATATTGACCCATGAGCTAGATCCAGGTAATAGAAGGTTCTGCACCTTTCCTCTGTACTTGGAATGTATGTTCTACTCACTTGTCCCACAGCGGGAGCTGTTTTTAAAGATGTAACCTTGAGAGAGTCAAGTACTGCTGAACTGGAGAGTACATGTGACTGAACTCCATTAAGGCTTCTGCATAAACTTTAAGATTCTGGTGGGTGTGGAGCTCTCCTCATGTTGTGGCTGCAGAACAGCCCCCTATGTAACTTGTTTTGCTTGTTAAACCTGCCACCTACCAATCTGGAGTAGCCTGCCTTTTTTTTTTTTTGTCTTTCTTTTCCACCCTCTGTAAGTATGGGGGCCAGTTTACAAACAAATAGAAGGGAGAGAGAAGTCTTCTCTGGCTTCTGGTGGTTGCTAGCAATCTCTGACATTCCCCTGTTCCCATACTCACAGGGCACTCTCCCTGTGTCTGTGTATCTTCTTAGAAGGACATCAGTGATTGATTGTATTTAGGATACACCTTAAATCAGCAAAACTTCATCTTAACTTACACCTTCAAAGACCCTATTTCCAAACAAGGTTGCATAGGTAAAGGGGTTTAGGACTTGACCATATCTTTGTGAAAGGCAAAATTTAACTCTTTTCAGGAGGGAAAGATCAATGTATGAATGGTTTGATTTTACATTGAAAAAAAAATCAGGACCCCACGTGACTGTGAACAGTGATTAATTCCAAGTGAGTAGAAAGCAATCTATAAGAAAAAGGTAACTCAGGTTCCTGGCTTAAGAAACTGGGTGAATGGTGGTGCCATTTGTAAAGTTCCTTTTTTAAAGGTGATCTTTAAAATAGGTGGATTCTACTTTTCCTCAAATAATTCTCCACTGTACCCACTTGTCTTTGTCCACTCTCACCAGCCTGGTCTAGGCCTGCATCACCTCTTATCTGCACCACTGTAATTGCCTTCTTACCCACTTCCCTACAGCTACTTTTGCTTATCTATAACTCATTCTGCATTTAATAGTCAGAGAGATCTTTGTAAAATGTGAACTTGACAATTTATTCCTCTAGCTAAATCCTTCAATAGTTTTTCCCTTTGTTCTTAGAATGAAATTCAGACTCTTTACCAATGTCTACAAGGCGCTTAATGACCAGGCTCCTGCCCCCTTCTTCAGCTTATCCCATTGCTCTCACCAGACTGATCACTGCTCCAGCCACACATGTCTTCTTTATTTTTTCTTTTTTATTTTAGAGAGAGAAAGGGAGAGAGGTGGAGGAGAAACATTGGTTTGTTATTCCATTTGTTTATGTATTCATTGGTTGCTTCTTGTATGTGCCTTGATTGGAGACTGAACCCACAACCTTGATGTATTGGGATGACACTTCAACCAACTGAGCTATACGACCAAAGCCAAACATGTCTTCTTGAAGTTCTTGATGTGTGCCAAGCGTTTTCCTGCCTCAGGACCTTGGCATGTATAGCTCCCTCTACATGGAATGCTTGTCTACCAGTTAGCTGGCTAACTGCTGTCCATTGCTCACATCAGGGAATATTTCCTTGATTCCCTAGTTTAAACAGGGACCCTTCTCTTCCATAGTGCCCTATTGATTTTCTTCATAGTTTCTGATGATTAGGAATTCTTTAGTAAATTGTTTTATTACATGTATCCCCAGACACTGAAAGTGACAAGTAGGCCAAACCATGTTGGTCTGATTTGTTGTGAATGCTTACTGCCCACATCTAAGTACCATACCCAGTGAAGAGGAGGTGCTATTCATTAAATGAATAAATGACTGAGGGATGGAGTGAATAAAGAAAGCTGAGAACAGCTAGTTTGAGTGAATGATACTGCCCTTCAAATCTGGAGAAGGTGCAACTGACTGCAGCAAGCCAGATATTGGCCAAAATATACACTCCCCATGACCCCAGGGTACTTGTTTCTAAATATTTCTTTTACCTCTGGGACACTGCTGGAGGTTTTGATTCTTATTCAAGGAGTGATGGAGGCATCACTTAAATTCTTCTCTAACTTGGAGCCACTGTTCAAGCCCAGGCCTCCATCACCAATGTTCTCTATGCAAAGTAACCTCATAGTCCTCTAGGCCTTCCTCCACAGAGCTCCCCGAGGTGGTCCTTCTAAAATGCTAATCTTACTTGATCCTTCTCCAACCTCAAATCATTTTTGGCAGCTCTCACTGGCATGGCTCTGTTGTTTGAGCATCATCCCACAAAGTGAAAAGTCACTGGTTTGGTTCCCAGTCAAGATACATCCCTGAGTTATAGGCCAGGTCCCCATTTGGGGCTGTGCAAGAGGCAACTGCTTGATCTTTCTCTCCTTAACTTTCTCCCTCCATTTTCCTCCCTCCAAAAATAAGTGAATAAAATAAAAATTTTAAAAGTAAAATTTTTAAATCTTTTAAAAAATACTTTATGGCCCCTTATTGACTATAGGACAGACCTAAACTTCAGATCTCTTTTATGTTCATTTTCCTACTATTTGCTCTTGTCTTTTCATTTCTTAAATTTTACATCAATAATCTCTACTAGTTTAAGATTTCCCTTGACACCATTTCACTGACTTTCCCTCTCTTCCCATTTAGCCACCACATAGTTATGTAACAAGAAGCTTTTATTCATCCTTCAAACCCCATCTTGGATGCCCTCTTTTCTGTCCAGATAAAGTTATTTGCTCCTTCTCTTTGTTAGTCTGTAGGTGTGCCTACATTTATTGTTGTCCTTACTTCAACATATAGAAATTTATTTTATTTCATGGCAATGTATCCAGTTAAAAAGACAGTCTTAGGTAGAATGACCAACTATCCTGGTTTGCTCAGACATAAGGGGTTTTCAAGGACTTGGGACTTTAAACACTAACACAGGGATAGCTCCAGGCAAACCACAAAGTTTGGGCACCCTGCTGGGAGGTAAGAGTATGGACTGTGGATCTAAGCTGGTAAGGTTTGAATCCAGGATCTGCCACATATCAGCTGTGTAATCTTGGGGAAGTTACTTGATCACTTTGGTCTTCACCTTCCCTTTTAATACTTAAGGCAAGAGTTGTAAGGGTTAAGTGAATTAATGTGTTAATGGTGTAGAAGGGCTGAATAAGAGCTTAACAAATATTATTATTCTTGTTGTCTCTGCCAACAAATATTTACTGAGTACTTTATATCATCAAGACGCTTGGAGATTGAGGTACAGGTTTGTCACAGGCATAGAAGGCAACAGCCATTCCAACTTACATTGCTGTCTTCTAGTATTCAGCCTACTGCTTGGTTCTTTGAGGACATTCAGTAAATATTTGCAGAATGAATTAAGTGTCAACTGATGGTCACTGGCACCGATTCAATGCTAATAGGAATCCCCAATCTGGGATGTGGTGAAGAACAAAATTTTATTCATTTCAAGAGAGCTTAACTGTGATACAGCATGGCTGTGAAACCATGACTCTGAGACACCCCTGAGCCAGGCCTCTCTCCAGCTAGGCAGCTCTGCTCTGTGCCAGTCTGCTCTGTGTTCTGCTGGCCTGTTCTGCTCTGCCCTGGTGAGACATCTTCAGTGTTACAACTCAGCCAGAGAAATGCAATCTTTAGTCTTTGGTGAAAAGGGAGATTGTGCTAGCAGAGCCAAAGAGGAGCTACCTTATATAGACAGTAGTTCCCACCCCTGGTTCCTGATTGGCCTCCCCTTAAAAAAGCAAAAATTCCAAATCCTCACAGTTTGATTGGTCCAAAAGGCACTGTCCTGATTAGTCAGAATGAAGCTCCTCTAATTAGTTGGTGAAGATACTGATAGAAGGAGAATATAGCTATGCAGCTCCAACTGGATGGGTGTAAGCCTCAGTTCTATTGGTTGAAATAGGATTCCAGGAACTCCTTTATAAGGGCTAGCTCAGATGTCATGAACACAGAGCAGGTAGGCAGTTCAGTGCAGAGTCAGGAACTTCAGTGCAGGATTCCCCCTAATGTGCATTTTGCATGAGAGGTCCCTGTATAGAAATGGCAGCTAGGCTCTGTGGGTTTTGTTGTTTTGTTTTGCTTTTTCCCTTAATTTCAGCTCAGTTAGCCATCAGTAGCCTTTCTAATAGGTGTCTTCTTTCTTAGGGTCCATAGAAGCAGTCTCAAACCACCTTTCATGGAGTATATAGTGCTGGGCTTCAGAACCTTCTCTTTTATTCCCAGTTCATTTGAACCTAGATGAATGCTGAATGCTAAATGCTGTGGTTTATGAGACATTTCTTGTCACCTCTTTACACAATCACTGATAGGCTGCCTCAGGGCATTTGCACTTGCTGTTTCCTCTGCCTGGAATACACTACCCTTCCTCTTCCCATAGATGCCACACATTCTGCTTCAAGTGCCTCAGAGATTTCCCTGACTAGTTTGGCTAAAGCGGGACTCTCCACTCTCAGCTCATCTTCTGTCTTGTCATCCTGTGTCATTTCCTTTAGAATACTTGTCTTGTGCTAAATTTATCTAATTGGTTTCTTTCTTCCCATTAGATTATGGACTCTGTAAGGGGATTCCAAGGACATTGTTAGTTTAAGCGATTTCCTCATGTCTTCTGAGCTGTAACTATATCTGATACATGTTAAGGGCTCAATAAATGTTTCCTCAATGAATAAACAAATATTTTTAATTATAGTGGCTACCGTTTACCAGGTATCTACTATGTTCTAGGTATTGGCTGAGCACTCGAGATATATCATCCTGTCCAGTCCTGCAAATGCTACCATCTTGAGTTTTACAGCTGAGGAAACTGGTTCTCACAGCTAGTGATATCAGAGCTTGACTTTGGGCCTGGCTTCTGCCTTTCAACATCCTCTGCTCTCCAGCACTTGGCTATTGTAAATAGTGCTTCTATGAACATAGGAGTGTAAAAGTTCTTCTGAATTGCTGATTTGAGAACCTTAAGATACTGACTGTGGGAACAATGGGGTGGGATGTGTGGAGGAAGGCAAAGGGGAAAATTTGGAACTACTGTAATAGAATAACAATAAAAAATAATAAAAATTCCTCTGCTCTCAGCACCATGTTATCTATCCTGTCTCCCAGGGAATCAGGAAATGTCTGATTTCTTCCCCTGCCTCCAATCCCTGGGCCCTTGAGAAGGGGATTAATTGCAAAATTCCAGACTGCCTCCAGCCTTGCATAGGAAGCTACTTTTCCAGGGTGGGAGCAGCAGATGGGAGGGTCACCCAGGGATCTGCCAGGTTTGGCTGTGCCTCAGGTCCCAGAGCCCCCGGATGTGCATACTGCCTGTGCCAGTGCTACCTGCACGACAGCCTTGCCATCACGTAGCACTGGACCACAGGTGCTCTGCACCAGACCCTCTTCCAGGAAGAAAATGAAATTAGGGCTGCACAGCTGGCAGATTTCATTTTCTTTCCTGCTGTGGGAAAGGAATCAAAGGACAGTGCATGGGGGGATGTGAGTGCTTGTATGGGACTGCGTGTATGTGTGTGTATCTGCATGTCTTGGGTTAACTCCTACAAATTCACAGGGCACTGTTGGGAAGAGCAAAACTAATGCTTTTCATCCCTGCCAGTGATTTCCTCCTCCTTCAGTAATGATAGTTACATTTCTGGAGGGCTTCCCTGTTCAAATAATATGTTAAGTATTTTATGTATATAGTGTAATTTAAAATTCTTAACCATGCTATGAGGTTAGTCAATTCCATGTTACAAATGAGAAGACAGACTCAGAGAAGTGAAGTTCACCAGTTGTTGCTTATCTGACACAGGAATTACACCCCAGGAAGACAGACTCTACTTATCTACCACATGGTCCCACCTTTGCAATAGGGTTTATATTGCTGGTTGACTTTTTTTATTAATTAATTAATTATTTTTTTCAAATACATTTGTCTCCGCCTTCCTGCCACCATTTTCCCCTGCCCCCTCCTCCCTCTCCTTCCCTCAGTCCTTCTCCACTTTGGTTTTGTCCATGAATCCTTATTATATGTTCCTTGACTTGCCCCTTCCCTTCTTTTTCCCCTGCCCATCCCTCCCTCCTTTCCTCTTGTCTCTGTTGGTTTCTTTTTTCTTTCAGTGTTGCTGGTCTTATTTTCCTTGCATCTTTGTTTTGTTGGTTAGGTTTCACTTACAGGTGAGATCATATGGTATTTGTCTTTCGCCCCCTGGCTTGTTTTTAAGAAAACAGACAGAACACCTCTGTTTTCATGACTTCACATGAAATAGGTTCTTCTATGTCAACATTGTTCCCTCCATTTCATTTTTCTTTATATTTTTTATTATTTTTTATTTATAGTTGTCCCACATTTTTCCCCATTGTTCTCCCCTGACCTGTATCCCTAACTCCCACAGTCAATCCCCACTGTTGTCTGTGCTCATGAGTCCTCTATTCATGTTCATTGACTGCCCCTTCCCCTTCTTTACCCTGTTTATCCCTCTGCCTCCCTTCTCTTGTGACTATTACTCACAATAGGCAAAGTGACGTTGTCATAAAAAACATCATCAAAATATAGTTACTTAACACAAATTTATTATCACTCATTTAAAATTCACCACGGTTTGGGTGACTGACCTACATATATTGGCTTGGCCCAGATTCTTTCAACAATAGCTTGGCAGGGAAAGAGAGCACTTAGTAAGTTATAACGACAATCATGTAGTGAGTCTTAAATGCCAAAAAGTGATTTATGTCACTGGTACTCATCCTATTGACTGAAGAAAGTCATTAGTATATGCCTTTATGCCTAATCTCAAGAGGGTATCTTCCCAGAGAGAGAGAAGGGTCTCAATCTTATTGGTTCCTAGAAATGCCCCCCACAATTGTCTCTTCTCCTTTCCACCTTTTGTGTCTGAGAGAATCTTCTCAAACACCTTTTAAGTCTACCCAGCTTTTTGGGTGTCATGTTATTAATCACAGTCAAGTAAGGGACAGACCCTAGACTTTGGGGACACATAGACTTGGATGAGGGTCTTGGCTCCACTGTTCTCTTTATTAGCTGAGTGATTTTTGAGCAAGATACTTTGCCTCTCTGAGTTTCAGTTATCTTATAAAATGAGATTGCTGAGAGATCCTGCCAGAAGAGATAATGAGGATTATATGAGTTAATCTATAGAAAGCTCTGAGTACTATCATGCTCAGTAAAACTAGTGATAGTAACAAAAACTCACATGATTAGTTTCTATTGAGTCCCTGTAGTAAGTTCTCAATAAATGTTATTAGAATAATTTTGACTATTCCCACCTTTAAATTATATTGTGGTTATTTATGAATACTTTTCTTTCATTCATGCATCTATCCATTCATTCATTCATTTATTTAGTATATAACACAGGGTTGACTCTCAATGGAAAATGTATCCATTGAGAGTCAATCTTGTGCTATGTACTGTCTTACAAGTTAGAGAAATTTTGGATAAGATGTTACCTTACCTTACTATTATACTTACCTTAATTTAAATTAGTTTTTGTCTTCTCTCTTCTTCTCTCCTTTGTGTTTCTGTCCCTCTGTTCTCTCTTCTTCCCTGCCCCTTTACTTTCTCTCTTAATCAAGGTTCATCTTCATTAGACAGTTAACAGATTTTCACTGAATGTCTACTGTGTGCTAGAACATGGGGGCAAAGTAGTAAACAAAACAAACATCACTCTTGTTGTTGCTGGACTGGGTCCTGGCCCAAGGCCAGCAAAAGTGTGTGAGTTCTTGACTTTGCATAGGAAAGATTTCACAACATGGGTCCAAGTGACTATGAGGATGGGTTTATTAAAACTGAGGACAGTAAAACAAGGAAAGGCTTAGCATAGAAGAAGCAACAGGAAAGCCTAAATGTGGCTGCCTTAGCTCATGGGAAAATCAGAGTAAAGGGGACTTTAGGGACAGGTTCAGGGTTTTAGCTTTGGAAAATCTGCCAGATACCCATTGCCTTAGAGTTTAGGAGACATGTGCCTGTGGGAAAAGAAATGTGTGTGTTGCTGGGGGAGTGTATGTCATGAGCTGCTACCCAGAGGAAGAGCACATGTACAGGGTCCTTTGTTTTGAGGTTTTTCTCTCTCTTAAAGGTGGAATCTTAGGGGAGAGTTTCATTAGAATATTCATCAGTTCTCTAGGCATTCCCTTTCAGGGTCATGGTCTCCCCTGATTGGTCAGTGACAGGGCAAACAAGAAGATATATAGATGGCCAAAAGATATGTGAGGAGATTCTCAACTTCACTAGCTATTTGGAAAATGCAAATTAAAACTACAATGAGATACCACCTCACACCTGTTAGAATGGCTATTATCAACAAGTAATAACAAGTGATAGAGAGGTTATGGGAAAAAAAGTAACCCTCATTCACCACTGGTAAGTAAGCCAAGAATTAAAAATTTTCATGCATTATGGTTCTAAGAAAAAAAAGAATTTAATCATAAGAAAGGATGAAATATTGCCATTTATGACAGCATGGATGGATCTTGAGATTATGGTGGTTAGCAAAATAGAAAAAAAATCAAGGATCATATGATCCCATTCATGTGTGGGAAATAAAACTGAAAGCAAAAAATGAACAAACATGTGAAACAAAAACTCATAGACACAGACAACAGAATGGTGGTTACCAGAAAAAAAGGGAGGTGGGTGAAAGTAAGGGGTAAGGGAGGTCAAATATATGATTGAAGAGATTTTACTTTGGGTGGTGGGCACATAATGCAATATACAGATCATGTATCATAGAATCGTACATTTAAAACCAATATACTTTTATTAACCAATGTTGTCCCAATAAATTTAATTTAAACTGATTCTCTCGCCCTGGCTGGTGTGGCCCAGTGAATTGAGTGCCAGTCTTCAAACCAAAGAGTCGCCGGTTCCATTCCCAGTAAGAGCACATGCCTGGGTTGCAGGCCAGGTTCCCAGTAAGGGGCATGAGAGGTAACCATAGATTGATATTTCTCTCTTCCTCCCTCTTTTCCCCTCTCTCTAAAATTAAATAAATAAAATCTTTAAAAAAATAAAATTACTCTCCTTACATATACTTTAAAATGAAAATTTACATAATATTATATTTATATAATAAATAAAAAGCCAACTATCAATCAATTTCCATAAATAGGAGATGGCCAAGGAAATAAATAAAAGGAAACCAAACGCATAAAATTAAGTTTTAATCAGATACTTTTGAAGCTCTAGTCTGGGACCCACCATAGTTTGTTGAAGAGAAAAATGGCATGTTATAGAGAGGTGGTATAGACATGCCAGCATGAGGTAGAGACTTTCTAAGGGAGGTTATTTGAAAGGCAGACAAAGAAGAAAAGTACTGTCCCACTCTATGAATTAAAATTATTTAATGTCATGCCTGAGCATCACATAAAACCAACCTCCACTCTCATCAGTGATAATCACCCCTCATTTCAGGAAGCCTCCATGATTCCTAAGGTTCCTTCCTGCTCAGACATTTCATGATTCTTGAATATCTAGGTGAACTAGCTATTTTAACACTTACCATTACCTGGTGAAGCAGGTAGCATTTTTTCCTTTTTAAAATGAGTTCATTGGGGCCTTTAAGTGGTCTCCAGGCCTTCCATCTTCTTGCATAGCTTTCATGTCCATTGTCCATAATGGAAATTTAGAAATTTCTCCATCCTCATGCTTCCTGCAATCTACCAGTCCCTTACCAGATACTCATGTAAGCCACCAGGCAAAGGGAGTTACTCTTTTTGACCCAGACTCTTTTCTTTCTCTTTCTTGTAGTTGAGGGGCATCTTACCTGTTCTCTAGAATCACACCTCCTCTGTTCTCAGGGTCTTTGCTTTATCATGTATCTCAAATCTTTCCACCATTTTCAACTTCTCTACTATATTGACTCCCTCTCACCAACATTTACTAAAATGTCTCAAAAATGGTTTTCTGAGATGGTGACAAGTTAGGTGGGATCTGAATCTCCTTGCTCCTGCACCTAGCTGGGACACCTAGCCAATCTTCTGAAGAACAGAGTGAAATGCTAACAGAATCCCAGCTGATATGAAGTTTGGAAGACAAAGGGTTGCAGAAGACATTTTAAAATGAATGGTAAGGAGATTTTTCAGGCTGACAAGAAGGTCTCTGGGCCCTGTGCTGGCGATATCGGCTGCTACAGGAACTTTGGAGGAGAGCTGTGTCAAGGAATGTAACTTAGCAGCTCCCTCCCTTCCTGGAGTGGGGAAGTGACAGGCTCATTCCAGGAGAGTCCTGGATGCTTAAAGTCACTCGGGGGATAAAAATGCAGTAAGAGACTCTCATCCTGTGGCATACCCAGGCTGAGACTGTGGTCATTGGCTGGACAGTACCAGGAAAACTGGGGAGCCCAGTGACACCTGGAGATGGGAGAAGAGATGGGCCATGCCTGGCCATGACCCAGATAGTCTCAGGACTTGTCAGAGAGTTGGTCTGTGTGGAAAGCCAGGCAATTGTTATGTTCTGTGGGTCACAATGAGGGGAAATTCACTCATAAAAGGCTCTCATCAGCTGTTCAAGGACCTCTTGTGCACAGTGGCCAGGCCAGTGAAGAAGGAGGAGGTGAGGGGTGATTTGTTCCCACTCAGGGCAACTCAAGATTTAATCAAAGCAGGGCCAAACCGCAGTGTCTCAGAGAGGTAGCTGCATCCAGAGAGACTTAACTCAGTAGTGGAACTTTCATCTGAAAGAAGCAAAATACACATTCTTTTTAAATGAATATGTAACATTTTCAAAGATCAACCAAGATAGGACACAAAACAAACCTAAAAAAAATCAAGAAAATTGAAATCATAACAAGAATTTTCTCAGACTATAAAGGCTTGAAACTAGAAACCAACCTCAAGGAAAAACCTTGAAAACACTCAAATTCATGGAGATTGAAGAGCATGCATTTAAACATTGAATGTGTAAACAATGAGATCAAGGAAAAAATCAAATTATTCCTAGAAACAAATGAAAATGAACACATAACTGTCTAAAACTTATGGGACACAACAAAGGCAGTCCTGAGATGGAAGTTCATAACAATAGAGGCCTCCCTAAAAAAAAGATAGAAATATTCAAATAAAAAAGCTAACCCTACATCTATAGAAACTGGAGAAATAACTACAAACAAAGCTCAGATCAAGAAGGAGGAAGGAAATAACCATGATCAAAGGAGAATTAAACAAAAAAGAGACTAAAAGAACAATTCAAAAGATCAATAAATCCAGGAGCTGCTTCTTTGAAAAGATAAACAAAATCAACAAGCCCTTAAGCACACTCATCAAGAAAAAAAGAGAAAGGAGCCCAATAAATATAATCACAAGAGAAAAAGGAGAGGTTAAATATGATAACACAGAAATACAAATAATTGTAAGAAATTAATATGACCAACAATATGTAACTAGCAACATTGAAAGAAAAAAGAAGCCAACAGAATCAAGAAGGAAGGTGTGGATGAAGGGAATGGTCAAGGCAAGGAACATGTATAAAGGACCTGTGGACAAAGCCAAAGAGGAAAAGGATTGAGGGAGGGAGGGAGGAAGGGGACAGGAGAAAGTGGTGGCAGGAAAATGGAGACAAATGTATATGAGCAATAAAAAAGTAAAATTAAAAAATATATGTAAGGAAATTTGAAAACCTCGATGAAATGGACACATTTCTAGAAAAATATAATCTTGCAAAACTGAATCAGGAAGAATCAGAAAGCCCTAATAGGATGATAACAGCTAGAGAAATGGAAGCAGTAATGGAAAAAAATCACAGCACAGAAAAGTCCAGAACGAGACAGTTTCGAGGGAGAATTTTACAAAACACTTAAGGAATAGCCAATCCCTAGCCTTCACAAGCTATTCCAAATACCCAAGAAGAATGAAGACTCCCAAGTTCTTTTTATGAGGCCATCATCATATAATTAGCAAAACCAGGTAAGGATACAACAAAGAGAGAAAACTACAGACCAATATTGCTGATGAATGTAGATGCTAAAATCCTAAACAAAGTATTGAAACAGCATCCAGCAATACATTAAAAAGATCATCCACCATATTCAAGAGGGATTCATCCCAGGGATGCAAGGATAATACACTATTTGCAAATAAATAAATGTAATGTGAGATTTCACGATGGTGAAGGAGTAAGTGGAGATCATACTGACCTCCTACCAGGACCAATCTGGAATTACAACTAAATTGTGGAGAAATCACCTGGAACAAACAACTGAACAATAGAGAGAGAGGACCCTTAAAACCTAGGACAGACAGAGGAATCAGCTTTAGCACAACCTAACTGGTAGGGAGTACGGTAGAGGCTCAAGAAAGTGGAATAGGTGCCCACGGAGGGGCAGTGCCAAAGGGAAATTGAAACAGCCAGTTGTATCCCCATGACAAGAGCAGGCACTAAACGATAAGTGGGGATCTCCAGCCTACAGCACCAGAGCCCAAAAAGTACACAGATAATAGCCAGCTGTGAAAAGCAGCAGGGTGCTCTCTCCCAGAAACAGGTGGCAGGAAATGCAAAGAGCTGTTAAAGGGCCAACACAAAAATTTGTAGTGGCAGCCACTTACCCTGTGCTCCAGCAGAAGCAGGGACAGAGTGGACTTCAGCCATCTGAGGAGAGACTGGGGAAAGAGGTTTGGGGGAATGAACTGAGAGAGTGGACCGTGAGGTCCTGGTGTTGACTCAAGGGCAATTCCGCAGCTGCAATCTTGCTCAGACAGACCACTCCCCTGAGTACAGCAGTGAGAAAGGACACAATAGCCCAGCCCACAGGAGGCTCTGCCTTGGGCTGGTGTTGCACAGGCCCAGGTGCTGAGTATAGAGCAGCAGTCACAGATAGTAGATCCCTGGCTAGAGGGGATGCACAATGGTCAAGAGTCACTTGAGGAGAGTCTGGAGACAGAGGGGCTGGGGGGAGAACTGAGGGAGTAACCAAGGAAATCCTAGTGCTGACTCCTGCCCCATATGGTAACTGTCACCTTGCTCTGGCAGAGCATTCCCCTGAGTGGCAGCAGCATGAAAGAACACAATAGCCCCACCCTCAGGAGGGACGCTGTCCCCCACAGACTGCTAAGGGCAGAGTGACTAGATTAAAAACTGGAGGAGATAGACACAGACAGTAGATTCCTGGATATCTCCTACAGAATGCCTAAGGTCAGAAGGGGTCAACAGCTGAGATCTTCAAAGGCAGATCCAGAAAGAGGGTGGGGAGGAAGCAGCCTCTGACCATAGAAATTCACAGTATAGCATCAGGAAATCAAGACAGATCAATTTAAGAAGCAGAGCAAAAAAGAAGAGTCTTATAAAAAAAAAAAAAAGGGAAGAAAAAGAGACATCCCCCTAATCAAAGGGAAAGGAGGATCCCCAGAAAGAGAACTAACTGAAATAGAGGTAAGTAAACTATCAGATACTGAGTTCAAAACAATGGTTCAAAGGAAGCCCAGTGAGCTCAGTGAGCTCAAAGAGAACTATTGAAATCTACGGGGAAACTATGCTGAACTAACTGCAAACTTTATAAGCGTTAAAAAAGACATAGAAACTATCAATAAGAGGCAAGCAGAAATGAAGGATAAACTTTCTGAATTGAAGAACACAGTAAAAGAATCAAAAGCAGGCTCAATGAAGCAGAGGATGGAATCAGCGAGCTGGAGGGAAAGGTAGGAAAAAAGCGGCCAGAAAGGGCAAAAAAAAATGATAAAAGACTCAAAAAGAATGAAGAGGCATTCAGGGAACTGCAGGAAAACCTGAAATGTAATAATATCCATATCATAGAGATATCAGAAGGAGAAAAGGAACAAGGGATAGAAAACCTGTGTGAAAAAGTAATGATGGAAAACTTCCCTAATTGAAAGAATGAAAAAGTCATGAAAGTCCAGGAAGCACAGAGGGTCCCATTCAAGAGGTACCCAATGAAGCCCACTCCATGACAAATCATAATTGAAATGGCAAATGTCAAAGACAATGAGAGAATCCTAAGGGCAGCAAGGGAGAAACAGGTAGTAACATACAAAGGAGCCTCCATACAGCTAGCTGCTGACTTCTCAACAGAAACACTATATGCCAGAGGGAATGGCAAAAAATATTCCAAGTCATAAAAAGACAGGGCCTGCAGCCAAGACTACTCTACTCAGCAAGACTCCCAATTGAAATGGAAGATGAAATAAGGGGTTTCCCAAACAAAGGAAGGCTAAAAGCATACACCCCCAACATACCAGCACTACAAGATATACTAAAGGGACTACTTTAAGAAGATGCAGAAAAAAGAATGAGAAAGAGAGAATCACAGGTACAAATGGAAAGAATGAATAAATACCTATCAATAATAACTTTAAATGTAAATGGATTAAATGGCCCAATTAAAACACATAGGGTAGCTGAATGGATAAGAAAACATGATTGACACATATGCTGCCTACAAGAGACCCACCTCAGTACAAAGGATCTACACAGACTGAAAGTAAAGGGATGGAAAAAATATTCCAAGTAAATGGACAGGGAAAAAAAGCAAGGGTAGTAATACTTATATCAGACAAAATAGATTTCAAAACAAAGCCCATAAAAAGAGACTCAGAGGGACACTTTATAATACTCAAAGGAAGAATCCATCAGGAAGCCATAAATATTGTAAACCTATATGCACCCAACAGAGGAGCATCCCAATATATAAGGAAAATCTTGGAGGACTTTGAGAAGGATGTAGGCAGCAACACACTGATAGTAGGGGATTTTAATACCCCAATTTCAAAAATGCTTAGATCTTCCAGACAAAACATCAACAAGGATATTGGGGAACCGAATGATTCATTAGTTCTAATGGGCTTAACTGACATTTATAAAATTTTTCATCACATAGAAGCAAGATACACATTCTTTACAAATGAACACTTTCAAAGATTGACCACATGACAGGACACAAAACAAGCTTCAACAAATTCAAGAAAATCAAAATCATAACAACCATTTTCTTGGACCGCAAGGGCTTGAAACTAGGAACGCACCTCAAGGACAAAACTCAAAAACAATCAAACTCATGGATACTGAATAGCATGCTATTAAACAATAAATTGGTCAATAATGAGCTCAAAGAAGAAATCAAAACGTTTCTGGAAACAAATGAAGAGGGACACACTACAGTCCAAGGCCTGTGGGACACAGTGAATACAGTTCTTAGAGGGAATTTCAGAACAGTACAGGTCTATCTCAAAAATATAGAAACATTTCAAATAAACAACCTAACACTACATCTTCAAGAACTGGAGAAATATCAACTAACAAGGCCCCGAGTGAGTAGAAGAAAGGAAATAATAAAGATCAGAGCAGAACTGAATGGCATAGAGACTAAAAAGACAATTCAAAGATCAACCAATCCAGGATCTGGTTCTTTGAAAAGATAAAGAAAATTGACAAGCCTTCAAGTAGACCCATCAAGAAGAAAAGGAAGAGGATCCAAATAAATAATATCAGAAATAAAACAGGAGAAATAACAACTGATAAAACAGAAATACAAAGGGTTGTAAGAAATTATTATGAACAATTAAATGCCAATAAATTTGAAAAGCTCAATGAAATGGACAAATTTCTAGCTTAAAACTGCTTGTCATGGAGCAATTCAGACAATATGTCCAACAGAAAAAACACCAAGCTGCCCAGGAACCTTCTGCAGTTACAAAATCTGATGAAGAGGGACCCACCAGTCTACATGGAAGAGTTTCTGTAGCAATATAATCACTACAAATCCAATGTGGAGGTTTTCAAGTTACAACCAAATAAACCCAGCAAAGAACTGGCAGGGCTGGTAATGTTTATGGCACATGTTGGTCACTGCTATCCAGAACATTTAAGTAACTTTCCTCAAGCGTTGAAAGATCTTCTCTCCTACAACCACACTGTCTTGGATCCAGATCTTTGAATGAAATCGAATGACATTTTGCAAAGCTTTGATCTTGATGAGAAATAAGAATCTCTTCAATCCAGCAAGTTTGCTAGAACTCTTCTCTGAACTTCTGTGTTGCCATGATAAGCTGCTGCAAAAGACTTTATACACACATATCATGACTGATATAAAAAAATATAAATGCAAAACAAGAACAATAAAATGAATGTAGTGTTGCAAAATTCCATGTACACCATGTTAAGAGACAACAATGCAACTGCAGCCAAGATATCCTTGGATGTGATGATTTAACTCTACTGAAAAAGCACCTGGAACGATGCCAAAAACTGTCAATGTGATCACAACTACATGTTTCTCTAAGGTCACCAAGATATTAGATGCTGCTTTGACATTCTTCCTTGATAAAGATGAAGAAGAAAAACAGGACAGTGACTCAGAAGCTGAGGATGAAGGACCAACAGCAAGAGACCTGCTAGTGCAGTATGCCACCAGGAAGAAAAGCTCCAAATGCAAGAAAAAGGTTGGAAAAGGCTATTAAAGTGCTCATGAAACAAAAGAAGAAGAAAAAAAGTAGAGGTTTTTAACTTTTGAGCTATTCATTTGATCTATGATCCCCAAGATTTTGCAGAAAAACTACTAAAGCAGTTAGAGAGCTTTAAAGAGAGGTTTGAAGTGAAAATGATGCGCATGAACCTCATTTCCAGATTGGTGGGAATTCATGAGCTTTTTCTCTTCAACTTCTATCCCTTTGTGTGAAGGTTTCTTCAACCCCACCAAAGAGAAGTAACAAAGATCCTTCTGTTTGCTGCACAAGCATCTCATCACTTAGTACCCCCAGAGATTATTCATTCATTTCTCATGACTGTGGCCAACAATTTTGTTACCAAAAAGAATTCTGGGGAAGTCAAGACAGTAGGAATCAATGCTATAAAAGAGATAACAGCCCATTGTCCTCTAGCTATGACTAAAGAACTTCTCCAAGACCTGGCTCAGTATAAAACTTACAAAAATAAGAATGGAACAATGACTGCTAGAACTTTGATTTAGCTCTTCCAAACACTGAACCCTCAGATGTTACAGAAGAAATTCTGAGGTAAGCCTACAGAGGCCTCTATAGAAGCAAGAATACAAGAATATGGAGAATTAGATGCTAAAGATTACATCACGGGGGCAGAAATTCTGGAAGTTGAAAAAGAAAAGAATGCTGAAAATGATAAAGATGGGTAGGAGAGTTCCAGTCTCAGTGAGGAGGCAGATGATGATGGTAAGTGGGTTGACATTCACCACTCTTCCAATTAAGAGCAGGAAGAAATTTCTGAGAAGCTGAAGAGCATGCCCATGGAGGAGAGGAAAGCCAAAGCTGCAGTTGTCAGCACCAGCCAAATTTTAACAGAAAAAGACTTCCAAAAAATCTGCCTGGCCCAAATGAGGAAAGAACTCGACTCTGCCCCTGGGAAAGCCCAAAAGAGGATATATATAACAATAGATAGTGATGAAGAGCCCAGGGACGAGTTATTTTCTCTTTGGGACATTGAACACCTTCATAAAAAAACCAAAGTCTGACAAGGAGACAAGACTAGCAACTGAAATGACTGGAAGGACAGACCGAAAAGAGTTTTGTGAGAAAGAAAACCAAAATGAATCCATTTTCCAGCTCTACAAATAAAGAGAAGAAAAAAAAAGAAAAAAATTATGATGATGTGGTATAGCCATAATGTCTCCTCAAAAAATAAGCATTCCTTCCAAGAAAAACAGCTGGCACTACAAGATACACTTTTGAAAAGGAGAAAAAGAATGAAGTAACCTGGACAACAAAGTTTCCATTCCAAGGAAAACACTAAATTTGTGTCATTACTCTGAGAATTAATAAATCAAGAATGTTTATATTAAAAAGTCCAGAAATGCCATATGGTGAAGATGAAAATAAATTTTGTAGCTACTTGAAAAAATAAGAAATGGACAAATTTCTAGAAAAATGTAACCTTCCAACACTGAATGGAGAAGAAGCAGAAAGCATGAACAGACTAATAACAGCTGGTAAAATTGAAGCAGTAATCAAAAAACTCCCAGCACACAAAAGCCCTGGACCAAACAGTTTCACAGTACAATTTTACAAAACATTTAAGGAAGAGCTCACCCCTGTCCTTCTCAGATTATTCTAAAAGATCCAAAAACAGGAAAGACTCCCAAACTCTTTTTAGGAGGCCAGCATCAGCTTAATCCCAAAACCAGATAAAGACACAACCAAGAAAGAAAACTACAGGCCTATATTGCTGATGAACATAGATGCTAAAATCTTCAACAAAACATTGGCAAACTGCATCAAGCAATACATTAAAAAGATCATCCACTATGATCAAGTGGGATTCATCTCAGGGATGCAAAGATAGTTCAATATTCACAAATCAATAAGTATAATACATCACATAAACAAAAGGAAAGACAAAAACCACATGATCATATCAATAGATGTGGTAAAAGCATTTCATAAGGTACAGGACCCATTTATAATAAATACTGTCACATTTTGCGGCTGGCTATAGGGGACACACCACCGTCTGGGAGCACCGCAGAGAGCGCAATGCTCCCTGAAACCTGAGGGAAACCGGCTGAGGCCAACTGAGGTGGGAGCAGGGCGCTGAAACCCGCGGAGCCCATCCCGGAGTCGTCATGGATAAGGGGGACAAACACAAACATACAAACACTTCTCTGTTTGCCGGGGGAGCAGACAGGGCCACTTCTCTCCTACCAGAGAAGGCCATGGCACATCCTCCTAATGAGAAAGGCCTCGTTGTCCCTTCTTCCAAGGCCTTTAATGAAAATCTTATCAGTGGGGTATAACAGGAAAGCATACATATACTCATTACATTCACAAGATAAGTTTCACAGATAATAGGTACCTTTAGGAAAACAAGTGACAGGAAATCAATGATTTACATGGTCTGAGAGGGAACAAGAATCAACAATAGAGACTATCGTTAAGAGGGAAGTAGACTTAAAGGTGTCTTAAAGATATAAGGTAAAAGGTGTAAATAAAGCAAATGTCTTGACAAGGAAAAGGATGTAAATAATGTCAATGTCCTTCGCAGCATGAGCTGACCAGAGATTTGAGGGAGGAACAGAGCACACTCTACAGAATTTATTTTCAGGCCTGATTACCCAGGATCTGCCAGATCTGATTTAAGGCTGTTTTTTCCTAGCATTGTTCCAAGCCTGAGCCAGGAGGGAAAGGAACCACGCCAAGGATGTCCGCTCTCACCGCTTCTTTTCAACATCGTATTGGAAGTCCTAGCCACAGCGGTCAGACAAGAGAAAGAGATAAAAGGCATCCAAATAGGAAAGGAGGAAGTAAAACTATCATTGTTTGCAGATGACATGATAGTGTACATAGAGAACCCTGTAGACTCTACCAAAAAACTCCTCAACCTAATAAGTGAATTTGGCAAAACAGCAGGATACAAAGTCAACATTCAGAAATCAAAGGCGTTTTTGTACACCAGCAATGCAATAGAAGAAGAAGAAATCAGGAAAAATATACCATTCGATATAGCACGAAAAAAGATAAAGTACCTAGGGATAAATTTAACCAAAGACACAAAAGACCTGTATGCAGAAAACTATACAACATTGAAAAAAGAAATTAAGGAAGACACAAATAAATGGAAGCATATACCGTGCTCATGGATTGGAAGAATTAATATCCTCAAAATGTCCATACTACCAAAAGCAATTTATAGATTCAACACAATCCCTATTAAGATACCAATGACGTATTTCACAGAAATAGAACAGACATTTCAAAAATTTATATGGAACCATAAACGACCTCGAATAGCTGCAGCAATTTTGAGAAAGAAACACAAAGTAGGAGGGATCACAATACCGGACATCAAACTCTACTACAAAGCCACTATACTCAAAACAATCTGGTACTGGCACAAGAACAGACCCATAGACCAGTGGAACAGAATAGAAAGCCCAGAAATAAGCCCAGGTCTCTATGGACATCTAATATTTGACAAAGGGGGCAGAAGCATAAAATGGAGCAATAACAGCCTCTTCAACAAATGGTGTTGGGAGAGCTGGATGGCTACATGCAAAAAATTGAAATTGGATCATCAGCTGACACCATACACAAAAATAAACTCAAGATGGATAAAAGACTTAAATATAAGTCGCAACACCATCAAAGTCCTAGAGGAGAACATTGGCAGGAAACTCTCAGATATCCCACGCAGCAATTTTTTTCACTGATATGTCTCCTAAAGCAAGGGACATAAAGGAAAGAATAAACAAGTGGGACCTCATCAAAATAAGAAGCTTCTGCACGGCTAAAGAAAACATCAGCAAAATGAAAAGGGAGCCAACCATTTGGGAAAATATATTTGCTAATGATACATCAGATAGAGGTTTGATCTCCAAGATATACAAAGAACTCACTCGACTTTACTCCAAGAAGACAAACGATCCAATCAAAAAATGGGCAAAGGACCTGGGCAGATGCTTTTCTAAGGAGGAGATACAGAGGGCCCAGAGGCATTTGAAAGGATGCTCTGCATCACTAGCCATTAGAGAAATGCAGATCAAAACCACCATGAGGTACCACCTCACACCGGTCAGAATGGCCATCATAAACAGATCGACAAACAACAGGTGCTGGCGAGGCTGTGGAGAAAAGGGAACTCTAGTCCACTGTTGGTGGGAATGCAGACTGGTGCAGCCACTATGGAAAGCAGTGTGGAATTTCCTCAGAAAGCTGAAAATGGAACTGCCTTTTGATCCAGCGATTCCCCTGCTGGGACTATACCCTGAGAACACCAAAACGCCAATACAAAAGAACCTATGCACCCCAATGTTCATAGCAGCACAATTTACAATAGCCAAGTGTTGGAAGCAACCTAAATGCCCATCAGTAGATGATTGGATCAAAAAATTATGGTACATATACACAATGGAATACTACGTAGCAGAAAGAAAAAAGAAGTACTAAACTTCGCAACAGCATGGATGGAACTGGAGAGCATCATGCTAAGCGAAATAAGCCAGGGGGCGAAAGACAAATACCATATGATCTCACCTATAAGCGGAACCTAACCAACAATGCAAAGAAGCAAGGCAAATATGGCCAGCAACACTGAAAGGAAAAGAAATCAACAGAGACAAGAGGGAAGGGGGGGGCAGGGAAAGGGAAGGGAAGGGGAAAGTCAAGGAACATATAGCAAGGACTCATGGACAAAACCAAAGGGGAAGAGCTGAGGGAGGGAAGGTGGGAGGGGGCAAGGGAAAGGGGGGGGGGAAGGCAGAGACAAATGTATTTAAAAAGTAAATAAATTAATTAAAAAAAAAAATAAAAAATAAAAAGCAGGAATAAAGTGGGCATACAACAACATCATAAAGGCCATATATGAAAAACCTACAGCTAACCTTATAATCAATGGGCAAACAATAAAAACTTTCCCACTAAGATCAGGATCAAGACAGGGATGTCTGCTTTCAAAGCTTCTGTTCAACATTGTATTGGAAGTCCTAGCCACAGCAATCATACAAGAAAAATAAATCAAAGGCATCCAAGTTGGAAAGGAGGAAGTAAAACTCCCATTGTTTGCAGAACACACAATAGTGTACACAGAAAACCCGATAGACTCCACCAAAAAAACTACTCAACATAATAAGTGAATTTGGCAAAACAGGGGGATACAAAGTGAATATTCATAAGTTGAAGGCATTTTTTACACCAAAAATGAAATATCAGAACCAGAAATCAGGAAAAAAAATATCCACTTTGCTACAGTAACAAGAAAAATAGAGTACCAAGGAATAAACTTAACCAAGGAGATAAAAGATCTGCACTCAAGAAACTACACAACACTAAAGAATTAAATTAAGGAAGACACAAATAAATGGAAGCATATACTGTGTTCATGGATGAGAAGAATTAATATCTTAAAAATGTCCATACTACCCAAAGCATTTTATAGAGTCAATGCAATCCATATTAAAATATAATGATTTATTTCACAGATATAGAATACACTTTTTAACAATCTACCTGGAACCAAAAATGACCCCAAATAGCAGCAGCAATTTTAAGAAACAAAAGCAAAGTAGGAGGGCTCACAGGACCTCACATAAAACTATATTACAAGGCCATTGTAATTAAAACAGTCTGGCACTTACATAAGAAGAGACACATAGATCAATGGGAAAGTATAGACAGCACAGAAAGAAACTCATGTCTCTAGGGTCAATTGATATTTGACAATGGTGCAGAAGCATAAAATGGAGTAAAAATAGCCTCTTCAACAAATGGTGCTGGAAGACCTGGACAGCTACTTGCAAAAAAATTGAAATTCAACCACCAATTTACACCATACACAAAAATAAACTCAAGGTAGAAAAAAGATTTAAATATAAGTTGTGACACCATAAATGTCATAGAGGAGAACATAAGCAGGAAACTCTCAGATATCCCATGCAGCAATATTTTCACTGATATGTGCCCTACAGCAAGGGACATAAAGGAAAGAATAAACAAATAGGACATCATCAAAATAAGAAGCTTCTGCACAGCTAAAGAAAACATCAGCAAAATGAAATGGGAGCCAACCGTATGAGAAAATATATTTGCCAATGATAGCTCAGACAGGGGTTTGATATCCAAAATATATAAGGAACTCACATTAATCCACTCCAGGAAGACAAACAATCCAATTAAAAAATGGAAAAAGGACCTGAACAGATATTTCTCCAAGGAGGACATACACAGGGCCCAGAGACATATGAAAGGATGCTCATCATCACTAGCTATCAGAGAAATGCAAATTAAAACCACAATGAAATATCATTTCACATTTGTCACAATGTTATCATAAATAAATCAACAAACAATAGGTGCTGGTGAGGTTGTGGAGAAAAGAGAACCCTAGTACGCTGTTGGTGGGAATGTAGGCTGGTGCAGCCACTGTGGGAAACAGTTTAGAATTTCCTCAAAAAACTAAACATGTAACTCCCTTTTGACCCAGGAATTCCACTACTGGGATTATACCCTAAGAATCCAGAAACTCCAATTCCAAAGAACCTATGCATCCCAATGTTCATAGCCACATTTTTTTTACAGTAGCCAAGTGCTTGAAACAGTTTAAGTGCCCATCAGTAAATAAGAGGATCAAAAAACTGTTGTACATTTACATCATGATATACTATGTAGCAGAAATGAAGAAGGAATTCCTACCCTTCGCAAAGGCTTGAATGGAACTGGAGAGCATTTTGCTAAGTGAAATTAGCTTGGTGATGAAAGACAAATACCATATGATTTCACCTATAAGTGGAACCTAATTAACAAAACAAAGAAGTGAGCAACATAATACCAGAGACAGAGGAAATAAAGGACCAACTGACAGTGAACAGTCAGGTGGGTGGAGGTTTATAATGGGGAAGGAACAGGAAGGGTCATGTCAAAGAACATGTAAAAAGGACCCATGGACAAAGACAATGGAGTAGGATAATTGAATATTGTAGGTGGTGTTAGGTAGGGCAGGGGAGAGTAATGTCCAAAAAATGGAGACAACTGTAATTTAACAACAATAAAAAAAGAGTGATAAGCCCTGGTTGGTGTGTCTCAATGGATTGAGTTGCTGGACTGAGAAGCAAGGGATCACCAGTTCAATGTTCAGCCGGGGCACATGCCTGGATTGTGGACAGGGTCCCCAGTGGGGGTTGCATAAGGGGCAACCATACATTGATTTTTCTCTCCCTTTCTTCTTCCTTGCTTCTCTTTCTAAAAGTAAATAAATACAATCTCTTTTTTTAAGAGTGATTATAAAAAGAAAGGAAAATAAATGCTGTCTCTGGGGAGCTGGAGGAGATGAAATAAAGGAGAAGTAATCAATAATAAAACAAAGGACTAGTGGGACTTTGTCCAGGTAAATGATAATAATCTGCTAGGCAGAGGGAAAATGAGTAACTCAACCCTGGGCCCCTGGAATGCAGAAAGAACCAACAGAGGGAAGAAAGGGACAGAAAGAAAGGAGAATGGGTGTTTGGCTGGTGGATGAATGACAAATTTCACACAGAAATCCAGGTAGACTGCAGAAAGGCAGTATGTTGAGATAGTTTCATGAATTCTTGAACTAAGATTAAGAGCATGTTGAGGATAAACAAAAACTAGCACCATTGGCTGTCTCTGAGGAGATAGCTGATATCTGGGAACAAAATAGAAGGGAGGCTTCCTGCCTTTTGAAGTTTGAACCATGTGTAAATGTTCAAATATAAAAATACACATTTTTTTTTTAAGTTGGCCAGGTTAATAATTATTAGGCAAGGAAGTTTCCAAGTATATTTACATTCTCTCCTTTGAAAACACTTGGGGATTATGCTAAGCAAAATAAGCCAGGGGGCAAAAGACAAATACCATACGATCTCACTTACAAGTGGAACCTAACCAACAATACAAAGATGCAAGGAAAATAAGACCAGCAACACTGAAAGGAAAAGAAATCAACAGAGACAAGAGGGAAGGAGGGAGGGGGGTGGGGAAAAGGAAGGGAAGGGGAAAGTCAAGGAACATATAGCAAGGACTCATGGACAAAACCAAAGTGGGGAAGAGCTGAGGGAGGGAAGGAGGGAGGGGGCAAGGGAAAGTGGTGGGGGGTAGGCAGAGACAAATGTATTTGAAAAAATAAATTTAAATTAAATTAAAATAAAATAAAAAAACACTTGGGGAATCCTATTTTATTTCCTTTTCAAGAATAAGGGAGCCAGTGTTTGCCTCCTTCCCAGCTCCAGAAGTAATTCACTGAGGGTTCAATCCTCTCCTAGGCACCTACCTAAGAACTACTGCATGAAACTATTCCAGCTGCACACTGCACAGCCCTAAATTCTGCCAATGCCATCAGCTATGATATGAATAGTTGTTCAGTGCCCAACCTGCACAACCTTATATAGTGATACTCTCCCCCTCCCATAGCATAGCCTTCTCCAGGATATAAAAGTTTTATCATCAAAATTCAAAACAGAAGGTAGGTAAGGACTGATCAAAAGAAGCTGAAGGGATTAGCCAAAGAATGTATATGCATGACCCACAGACAATGGTGTGGGGATTGCCTAAGGGAGTAGTGATGAGGCTTGGATGGAGGGACACAAAGGGGAAAAAATTGGGACAACTATAATAGCATATATAAAATATAATTAAAAAATTAAAACATCCTCCATCGAGAGCCTTTTTAATTTAATCCAAAAGAGAGCATAAGAATGTTGTTTTATCACTGGTTTTCAAAATTGCGAAGGAAGCAAGCCAGGCCTCCTCCTCATGAGCTCACCTTTCCTGTAGCCTAGCACTTGAGTTCCTCCACTGTGAATAATGATCCCTTACCATGAGTGAATTGACTCTTCCTACAACAGCTAACAATGGTCTAATGATTTGTTTGCCCACTTTGGTAATTCAATTTGAGAAGTGTATTCAGGTGAAGGGAGCTGGCAGCATCCTAACCACTCAGGATAAAGGTTATTACTGGGGGGCGGAGGCATCAGACAGCTTCTCTGGAATGGAGTTTAACAGGAAGCAAACAGGGAGATAGCACATTGTCCTCCTGCTCTGAATCTCTCTCCAGCATAAAAGCCTCAAGTACTGGGTCCAATCTGAACCCTAATATATCCCCAAGAAGACTCTTATTCCTTATAAATATCTTCTCTGGACCATGGTGCCATAGTGTCTACATCTCCATCATTGGAGAGTCATTGTTCACTGGTGACCATCAATCACAGGATAAGCCCAAACCTTGACCAAAGGTTCTCATGGGGCTAATTCTGCTCTCTCTGACAATTTCCCCCACACTGAATCAGTTTTACATCCATGCTCTCTCTTGCCTCCTGTCCTTTACATATGCTTGTTCTTCTTCTAAGACTATCTTTCCATGAGAGAAGTTTGTTTAAATAAACTATAGCCCACTCTCACAACAGAATATCAGGAAGCCATTGAATATTATGAAAGAGAAGAATATTAGGAACCATGGAAAAATGATACAATATACTGAGAAAGCCAGTTATGAAAATCCTAACAGCAGCTAGTATTTATTGATAATTTGTTCTGCACTGCTGTCCTAAGCACTTCACATGTATGAATTGACTGCATTCTCAAAACCTCAGAATGAAGAAAATCTGCTTACCCACCACTTTATAGGTAAGAAAGCTGAGTCTCAGAAAGATTACATAATGTGTCTAGGATTATAAACCTAGGCAGTGTTAGAGCTTGGATATAAACCCAGGCCATTATAGTGATGGGGGGTCCCACATTGGGCGCCAGATGAGGGGGTTACTGCATCCCATGCTGAGTCCTCCCCAGGTTGCCGCGGATGGAGAAAAACAAAATAAGTTGTGCCAGATACTCCTCGGTCTGCCAGGAAAAGGGGATGGTGATTCCCTCTAGTGGAGAATGCCCTGAGCCCTTCTCTTGAAGTGGCTTTTATTGAGAACCATATGCACAGGGGTATGCAGCTTGTATGCAAAGTTCATCAATCAATGTCAAAAGACTATATTTACAGAAAACAAATAGAGATCATAGATAACAATTGAAGGAACACAGAGATTTGTCTCAAGTCAAGGTCTGGTAGACAGGGTGGTGCCCATTCGGCCCTGAAACCTGGGAAACTGATCACATTCTATGCTTGACCCCAAACATCAGTACTCATTAAGTGGAGAGCATTCTTAGCAAAGTAAGTTTCATAGGATTTAATACATTCCTTTTCCAGGCCTAATTGTCCCCGGGAACCAACCAATCCAGTTTAGGGCTGTACCTGCCTTTAGTATTGTTTCAAGCCTCAGCCAGGTGGGTGGAGCAGAGCAGCCAAGAGATAAGGAGACATCTTTCAGATAGAATGAGGATTTGGGCCATGACAAAGCCAAGGGGTGAGGGTCTTTTTCCCCTTTTCTGTGCCCCCAAGTCCTTCCCTGATCTCCCCTATGCAGCTGTGCCTGCCTTAGTTGCCTTTGCCATCAAGGGATCTTACCCATCATTGACTAACCACTCATCCTCCAGGGCCAAGCAAGGTGATGTGAGGGAGGCAGGGGCTGTGCCCCTGCCAGGGGAACAGATTTTGTTTCCTCAGTGGCCTATTTTCCCAAGGCCTCTTTACTCAGCTCCAGCTCTGGGGCCTTCTTGCCTGTTGGTGAGGCTACAGTCCTTGAAACCAGGCAAGACAGTTCCCAATATTTTAGTATCTGTACTCTTTCATATCTGCACTCTTAAGCCCTGCACAGTACTGTATCAAACAGAAAGAATTTTTGTGCATTGTGATCCTGGTTTTGTAAAAGCAAAACCAAAAAGTAGTACATGCAGGAAGAGGGAGAAAGGTTTAAAGCCTCTCCTTGATATGTGCCAAAATATTTGCAGTGGTTATCTCTGGAGAACAAGATTGATGATGTTGGTTCCCCAGGAAGTAACCACTGAGGTGGAATTTAACAGAAGCATGTTTATTTAGAAGGACCCTTGGTGCCAATGCATATGGAAGGAAGAGACATGAAGCAGGAAGTGCAGAACAACAGCTTGAGCTTTGGTGCTGGGATCCCTAGAACTAGAACAGTCCTTAGAGTGTCCCAAGGTAAGTGAAGGTAACCAAACCTGTATGCCTCTTGTTCCATCAGTCACTGGATGTGGGTCACCATGTAAAGGGTGTGACATCAAATGAGGTGGTTCTCTGCAGACAAGGCAATCATTGAAGGGGTCTGACAGCTGAAGACTTGCCACCAACAGCACACCCAGCATCTGGGCAAAAAGTCCTTCTTTCAAGGGGCACCTGAGGGGTACAGCACACAACCCCACAGGTCATTTTATCTCTCTTCCTTTTGTTTATCTGTATGGTCTATGGTTAATGCCTATCACTTGTACAGGAAGGGAAAAAAACTACTAAACTGTGCTTAACTGTAGTAACAGAGAGTCATAAAATAGGGGCTTAATCAATTAGGGGAATATTATTCTCACATACAAAATAAGTTCATGTAATCAGTGTTCTTTCATTAGCTATCTTTAGCATGTGGCTTCCAGCCTCATTATTACCTTGTGCTTGCATTATGGCTGCTGTAATTCCAGCTGTCACACCTGCATTCCAGGTGCAGAGAAATAGGAAGGGGTGAAAAACAAAAAGTTTTCATCTGAGTTAGCTCATTTAAAGATTTTACTCAGAAATTTCTCCAAGAAAAATTTGGTTATATGCACTGGCCACACTTATCTTTGGAGGAAACTAGAAAATATGTTCTTATAGTTGCCCTTATAGTTGATTCTGATAGTAAGGAAAAGGGGAATGGATATTGGATAAGCAACAAGAAGTCTCTGCCACAATGAATGACTTAATTTGGGTTTCTCTGAAAGTAGATTCTGACACAAAGACACACATTTCTTTGATCACAGGAAACACCAGTAGAAGAGTGGGAAGGAAAGGGAAGGGAAGATGGCCAATAAAGGGTGGATTATTAATTAAATTACCACTGTGGACACTGGGAGTTAATCTCATTGGGAAAATTCTGAGAACCCACAGAAAACACTTTCCTGAATTATCCCCCAAGGCACAGGGGCACTGGAATATTTATACACAGATTCCAGTCAGTTCAGTGGAAGATGTTGGATGTCAGGCATTAACTCCTGAGCACTTTAAGCTGACACAATAGGCCAAACTTTTTTTAAAACCTCTTGGCAGTTGCAACTTTGGCCACTGTACCTTAAAGTGATAAAATCAAGTAGATCATAGTGAAATGACTGCAAATAACTCATTGTTCAGTTGAACTTGCTGTTAAGTACAGAATTTTGTGAATTGGTTGTTTCTTTTATAAATTAGAGCAGATTAAATATTGGCACTGTAGTAACATTGAAGATTCCTGCTCATTCCATCTGTGATGACATACTCTTTACAATGTACATATACACACTCACATACATTAGTCCCTTCATCTTCCTCTGTCTCCTCATCCTTCATATCCCTTTGTCAACATCACTAACCCAGTAGAGTCCTCTCAGACTCCCAGACATTTATTCATTCCCACATCTCTTCAATCTTTTCATGGTATAATAGATGTTGTCCTGGCCAGTGGGGCTCACTGGATGGAGCATCATCCTATAACTGAAAGGTTGAGCATACAATTCCCCATTAGGGTACATACCTAGGTTGTGGATTCAGTCCTCAATCCCCAACTGGTTGATGCTTTTCTCTTGAAACAATGTTTCTCTCTCTCCCTTCCTCTCTTTCTAAAAGCAAGGGAAAAAATTTTCACAGGTGAGGATTTTTAAAAAATAGATACTGTTGCTGCCTATCCAGAATCCAAAATTCTCATTTTTATTCCTTCCTAACAACCTAACCACATCAAGCATTCCTACCTCCCATATTTATACAAGACAAAGGTTACAGGTAAATCCTAATTATTCTTAACCAATCAGAATAAGACATAGTACTGGAAATCTGCGCTTTTAAAACACACCTCTGATTTTTCTGAATCAGCAAGTGCATGGGTCACCTTTATAAGAAAGTGTCTGGGAGCACACAGATCTGGATTTAAACCTCAGCCTTGAATCTATTAACTATCGATCCTTGGATTGTCAACAAGGTGTTGGAGTCCCAACTCCCTTGTTTGTACAATAGGACTAATTGTATTCTCCATCTCAAAGTAGTGCTTTGAGGAATAATTGAGATAATTTATTTACAGAACTTGGCACAAAGCCTGACATACAGTAAAAACTCAGTAAATATTTGATATAATTACTACAGTCATATTTCCTGATGAAAGGGAAAATCAGAGTCTCATTCACTCAGTGTCCAAGCTGGCTCAAAAAAATAAAGACTTGCACCATTATTAAGTGAATAAGCTTTTACCTTTCCCCTTACATTTCACTTACTCCTCCCCCTGAGAGGCAGAGCAATGATACATTGACAAGTCTTTGTTCCATTGGTCCACTGTTCCTTTTTGGTGTCTCTGACTCCCTGCTTCTCCTATTTCCTCTTCCTTTGCTCTTCCTCTTCTTTCCCTTCCCCACTCCCTTCTTCCTCCCTCTTATTCTCTGTTCCCTCCTTCCTCATTCCTAGTTCTCCCCATAAGGGGGGGCTCAAGTTCTATACCAAAGGAGTATAAAGAAGGTTGATTAGGTCCATATGTCCAAGTTATGTTTTTCAATTAGATTAGCCTGCAACAGGTTCTTGAATCTATTAATTTCACAATTGGTGTAAAATCCATAGAGAAAAGGAGCAAGCACCTGCCTAAAACCCCATCATATAGTATGTGCCTTCTGGGCCCCATCTTTAGCCCACAGTGGGTAATTGTCCAATATTTCTTGCCAAATCTGACAGCTCTTGATTAACCATGACAACTATACTTATGCACTAATTTTATAGTTATCAGGATTTACTTTCAGCCCTTGCTGGTGTGGTTCAGTAGGTTAGGAGATGGAAAACTGAAAGGTCGCTGGTTCATTTCCAGTCAGGGTACAAGAATGGGTTGTGATCAGATCCCTGGTTGGGAGCCCACAAGAGGCACCTGATCAGTGTTTCTCTCCCTCTCTTTCTCCATTCCTTCTCCTCCTCTAAAAAATAAAATAAAATCTTTTTTTTAATGGTCAAAATTATGGACTTCTGGCCAAGATGGAGGTGTAGGTAGATACACTTTGGCTCCTTGAACAACCAAAAGGAGGACACCAAAAAATTTAAAAACAAGGAATAACCAGAACTACCAGAAAATTGAACTGTATAGAAGCCCAACAACCAAGGAGTTAAAGAAGAAACATCCAGACTGATAGGAGGGCCAGAGACCAGCAGCCAGGGCAGAGAGAATGTGTGCCAAGCCTGAAGCTGGAGGACCAGAAGGTGAAGCAGCAGCTAGAGGGTGGAGCTGTTCAACACTTGCATGAGGATAAACCAGGAGAAATAGTTTGGGGAAGAGACAGACCATGCAACCTAGGGCTCCAGTGTGAGAAAAGAAAGCCTCAAAACCTGGCTATAGAAACTTGTGGAGGATGGGGCATCAGGAGAAACTCCCAGCCTCACAGGAAAGTTCGTTGGAGAGACCCACAGGGTCCTAGAACCTACACAAACCCACCCACCCAGGAATCAGCACCAGAAGGTCCCAATTTGCTTGTGGGTAGTGGGGAGATGACTGAAAGCCAGCAGAGAGCTGAGCAAGCCGCATTGTTCCCTCTTCGACAACTCTTCCATATAGAGTGTCACAACACAGTGCTCTGGGTTGCCCTACCCTGGTGAATACCTAAGGCTCCACCTTTTCCAATGTAACAGGTGTGCTGAAACACAGAAATATGTCCCTAATGAAAGAACAGATCAAAGCCCCCAAAATAGAACTAAGCAACAAAGAGATAGCCAACTTGTCAGATGCACAGTTCAAAATACTGGCAATCAGGATGCTCACAGAAATGGCTGAATATGGTCACAAAATAGAAGGAAAAGTGAAGGCTATGCAAAGTGAAATAAAGAAGAATATACAGGGAACAAACAGTAAAGGGAAGGAAACCAGGATGCTAATTAACAATTTGGAGCAGAAGGAAGAGGTAAACATTCAACCACAGCAGAATGAAAAACAAAATTTTTTTAAAAATGAGGAGAGGCTTAGGATCCTCTAGGACAACCTTAAACATTCCAACATCTGAATCACAAGGGTGCCAGAAGGAAAAGAGGAAGAGCAAGAAATTGAAAACTTATTTGAAAAAATAATGGAGAACTTTCCCAATCTAGCCAAGGAAATAGACTTCAAGGAGAACCAGGAAGCTCAGAGGGTCCTAAGGAAGTTGGACCCAAGAAAGCACACACCAAGACACATCATAATTAAGTTACCCAAAATTAAAGATAAAGAGATAATCTTAAAACCAGCAAGATCAAAGGAGACAGTTACATACAAAGGAGTTCCCATAAGACTGTCAGCTGATTTCTCAAAACAAACCTTGCAGGCAAGAAGAGGCTGGAAAGAAGTATTCAAAGTCATGAAAAACAAGGACTTAACATCCAAAATGACCCTATTCAGAAAAGCTATCATTTAGAATGGAAGGGCAGATAAAGTTTCCAAGATAAGGTAAAGTTAAAGGAGTTCATCATCACCAAGCCCGTATTATATGAAATGTTAAAGTGACTTATATAAGAAGATTATCAAAAACTATGAACATCAAAATGACAACAAACTCACAACTATCAACAACAGAACTTAAAACAAAAACAAAAACTAAGCAAACGACTAGAGCAGGAACAGAATCACAGAAATGGAGATCAAAGGCGGGGGATGGGGAAGAATGGGGGAAAAGGTACAGGATATAAGACGCATAAATAGTAGGCACAAAGTAGACAGAGGGAGGTTAAGAATAGTATAGGAAATGGAGAAGCCAAGGGAATGCTCATGGGAGGGGGGTGCAGGACAGAGGGGAATAAAGGGGAGAAAAAAATGGGACAACCGTAATAGCATAATCAATAAAATGTATATAAAAATGGTTAAATTTTTTTATTTTTAAATTATTTTTATTTATTTTTTAATTTTTAAATCATGTTTATTCCATTACAGTTGTCTCAATTTTCTCCTTCTAACCCCTTCCACCCATCCCACCCCCACCTCCACCTCCCACTCCCACAGTCAATTCCCATTCTATTGTCCATGTCCCTCTGTCATTCATACATGTTCTTTGTCTAGTCCCTTCTCCTTCTTTCCACCATTGTCCTCTTTCCCCATCCCCTCTGGTCACTTTCAGTCTGCTCCATGTTCTCATGCCTGTGTTTTATTTTGTTTGTTAGATTATTTTGTTGAGTAGAGTCCTCTTATAGGTGAGATCATATGGTATTTGTCTTTTATCAACTGGCTTATTTTACTTAGCTTAATATTCTCCAGTTCCATCCATGTTATTCCAAGGTAGAAGTTCCATTTCTCTCTTTCCCTCTTTCTCTCTTTCCCTCTTTCTCTCTTTCCCTCTTTCCCTCTTTCCCTCTTTCTCTCTTTCTCTCTTTCTCTCTTTCTCTCTTTCTTTCTTTCTTTCTTTCTTTCTTTCTTTCTTTCTTTCTTTCTTTCTTTCTTTCTTTCTTTCTTTCTTTCTTTCTTTCTTCCTTAAATGCAGATTGATTTTATTTCTTTAAATGTCAAAGTTAATTATGAAATATTAAAATATTTAAAACCATTATACAGTATCAGCAATTAAACCATCATGACACCAGGACAGAAATAATCAAATAGATCAATTAAATATAATGAGCATTCCAAAGACAAAAGTATATATCTGTCTAACAATGTAATATATGATTAACCGATATTTCAAATGAATGGGGAAAATAAGGCTTATTCAACAAATAAGGTGCATGGACCACTATTACTTGAAAAAATATAGAGAGCCCTATTTCACACATTATACAAGAAATATTCAGGTGAGTTAAAAATCAATATGTGGAATCTAAGGAGTTATAAGATAAAATACAAACTAATATCTTTCTTATACTGAAGTAAGATATTCACACCCAGAAGCTTTAAAGTAAAATGTTGATAATATGATTATATTAAACATTTAAAACTGTGCAGTAAAATACATATGAAAAGTTAAAAGACAAGTAATAGAATAGGAAAGTATTTGCAACACATTTAAAAAAGGGTTAATGGTTTGTTTTGTTTTGTTTTCTCTTTTAGAGAAAATATTCTACAAACATTTAATCAAAAAAATGGATAAAGAATACCAAAAAGTCATTTGAAGCTTTTAAAAAATAATAGAATAGGCAAGAAATATACAAAAACAAATTTAGTTTCAAAAAATAATAAAGGAACAATTAAAATATATCATTGTCACAATCAGATTAATACATATTTAACAATATTGATAATATCAAGTATTGGCAACTGTGAAAGGAACTGGATATTAATAGACTTTTCTTCTTCATCTTAAAGCAGTCCCTGTAGCATATTTTGTGGTGCTGGTTTGGTGGAGGTGTATCCTTTTAGCCTTCTTTTGTCTGGGAAACTCATTTTGTCTTACCATTTTCATTGCGAGCCTTGCTGGGTAGAGCAGTCTTGGCTGCAGGCTTTTGCTTTTCATTACTTGGAATATTTCTTTCCACTCCCTTATGCCTTGTAGTATTTCTGTTGAGAAGTCAACTGCAAGCTGTATCAGAGCTCCCTTATATGTTACTACCTCTTTCTCCCTTGCTGCCTTTAGGATTCTCTGTCTTTGCAATTTGCCATTTTAATGATGATGTGTCTTGGAGTGGGTCTCATTGGGTTCCTCTTGAATGGGGCCCTCCATGCTTCCTGTAGTCTTGTGAGTTTTTCACTCTTCAAATTAGGGAAGGTTTCCATCATTACTTTTTTAAACAGGTTCTCTATCCCTTGCTCCTCTTCTTCTTCTGGTATCCCTATTATATGGATATTATTACATTTCAGATTGTCCTGCATTTCCCAAATGCCCCTTCATTCTTTTTGAGTCTTTTTTTTTTCTTTTCTTGCTCTTTCTGGGAGCTTTCTTTTATCTTGTCCTTCAGCTTGCTGATTCAATCCTCACCTTCATCTAGCCTGCTTTTGATTCCTTCTACTGTGTTCTTCAGAAATTGTATTCTTCATTCCTCTTGCCTCTTATTGATAGTTTCTATATCCTTTTTCATGCTGCAATAGTTTGCAGTAAGTTCCTCATAGTTTTCCTGTAGTTTTTGGTAATTCTCTCTGAGCTCACCGAGCTCATTGAGCTTCCTTAGAACCATTGTTTGGAACTCAATATCTGATAGTGTCCTTGCCTCTGTTTCATTTAGTTCTCTTTCTGGGAATTCCTCCATTCCCTTCGAGTGGGGGGTATTTCTTTTTCTTCCCATTATTTGTGAGACTCTTTTTGTTTTGCTTCTGCTTCTTAAGTTAATCTGTCTTGATTTCCTGACTTTGTGGTGAGAACTTCTGTGGTAAGAGACTGCTGTTTCTACTTTCTGGATCGTCCTCTGATGATATCAGATGTTGTCCCTGTTTCACCTTAGGTAGTTTGTTCAAGACTTCCAGGAATCTGCTGTCTGTGGCTGTCTCCTTCAGCTGTTAATCTAGTCACTCTGCACTCAGAAGGCCTGCTTAGCCAGCCCAGGAAGGGGCAGAGTTCCTCCTGGGGGGCAGGGTTATTGGTTTCTCTCATGCTTCTGTATGGGGGAGGAGTCAGCACTGGGATCCTGCCAACTACTCTCTCTACGCTTTCCCCAAAGCCTCCATCCCCAGTCTCTCCTCAAGTGTCTCCAGACCTCTCTGTTCCCCCTTTAGCCAGGGACCTGCTACCTGTGGCTGCCACTCTGCACTCAGCAGGTGGCCTAGACAATGCAAGATGAGGTGGAATCCCACCTACGTGTGGAGCTATTGGGTCCTCTGATGCCACTGCTGCTCAGTGGGAGTGGTCTCCTCTTGAGCAAGATGGGCGCTCCCACATGGGGGATGAGTCAGCACTGAGGTCCCACCAGCTACTCTCTCAGTTCTCTCCCCAAAGCTTCCTTCCCCAGTCTCTCTTTAGGTGTCTCTAGTGCACTCTGCCCCTGCCTTTGTCAGATACCAGGGTAAGTGGCTGCAAATAAAAATTTATGCATTGGCTCTTTAAATGGTTCTTTTCATCTCCAGCCACCTGTCTCTGGCAGAGAGCAACCCTGCTGCTCTTTGCAGCTGGCTGTTTTCTGTGTATTTTTTTGGCTCTTGTGCTGTATGCTGGAGATCCCCACTTGTAGTTTAGACCCTACTCTTCTCAGGGGGATCCAACTAGCCATTTCAATATCCTCTGGTGCTGACACTCGTAAATGCCCCACCTGCCTTCTTGAGTCTCTACTGCACTCTTTATCAGTTAGATTGTGTTAAAGCCAATTCTTTTGTCTCTGAGGCCACAAGACTCCTCTCTTGCTATTGTTCAGTTGTTTATTCTAGGTGATTTCTCCAAAATGTAGTTGTAATTCCAAGTTGGTCCTGGGAGGAGGTCAGTGTGACTTCCAGTCACTCCTCTGCCATCTTGATTCCTGTCAAGAATGGCTAAACATTTTTTTTAAGATTTCCTTTCATGTGTACAACTCCACAATACATCATTTGTATATTGTATTGCGTGTTCACTACCCAAAGTCAAGTCTCCTCTGATCACCATTTGTTCCCCACTTTGCCCTTTCCTAACTCCCTCCACCCCCATCCCCTCTGGTAATCACCATACATTCGTCTGTGTCTATTACTTGTTTTTTTGTTTGTTTGTTTTGTTTAATCTTTTCATCTTTTTCACCCAGCCAGCCAACCTCCTCCCCTCTGACAGCTGTCAGTATGTTCACTGCATCTAAGAGCCTGTTTCTATTTTGTTTGCTAGCATATTTTGTTCATTAAATTCCACATGTAAGTGAAATCATAGGATATTTATTAGCCAATGTCACTCCAATAAATTCAATAAAAATATATTTTTTAAAGATTTCCTGTCATGAAACATCCTAAAGGTGCTTGAATTATAACTTTTCCCCTGATCAAACCTGAATCATGTTGGTTTGTGTGTGCAAGATCAACAGAGAATAGCCATCATAAATGATACCTCAGAAGAGCCTCTGACTCAGCCCATTAACAATTAATAATCGGATTTTGAAGACGCCTTCAAAAGCACATAGTACATGTTTATAAACAATACTACTGCTTGACCAGTTGCCATAATAACAGCAATTCCATCCGTGAAGTGCTGGTTATGTGCCAAAAATTCTGAGTGGTACTTTCCATACACTCATGAACACATTTAGTCCTCACAACAACCTCATTTTCAGATGAGAAGACTGAAGGTCAGGGAGATAACCAAAGGCAGTGATCAAAGTCATATACAGCCAGAAGTTACACAGCCAAAATTTAAAATTCAGTCTTCTTGCCTCCAAAGTTCTCTTCTTTTTTCACAGCAGGATGCCTCTTTGTAACCCTCCCATGTATTTGAAAATATGTTAAGCCAAACCTTAGAAGTGAATGGCCTGTTTTAATGCTTAAACTTGTAGAATAATTCCTAGGTTTAAATCTTGGCTCTACCTCTTGCAGGCTGTGTGGTCCTAGGCACTCTAAGTGAACACCCTTCCCGGTAGTCACACCCTTATGTGAACTCTTCCTTTTAAGTATCCATGGAACATATGATATGCTCGTAATCTATAGAGCATGACAAAAGTGCTGGGATGTCACTTAAATAATGAGGTTACAAAAGACTGTGACTCCTGTTTTGTTGTAGACTCTCTATTACCTTTCCAGCTTATATATTTTGCAAAGGCAAGATGCCATGTTGGAGAGGCCCATGTGACAACAGACAAAAGTAACTGAGGCCCTACCTCCATTATCCATGAGGAATTAAAACCTACCAACAGCCATGTGAGTTTGAAAACAGATCCCTTTCCAGTTGAGCCTTGAGATGGCTGAAGCCTCCAGTGACACCTTGATTACATCCTGGGACCCTGAACCCCAGAACCTAGCTGAGCTCTGCCTGAATTCCTGACCCACTGAAACTATGAGATAATAAATTTGTGTTCTTCTAAGTTGCTAAGTTTTGTGGTAGTTCATTAAGCAGCAATAGATGACTAAGACACCATTCAATCATTGACTCATTCAAATGTGCACTGAGCCACTGTTACCAAACAAGCAGTGTGGGTCCCACCACTTGCTGCCATGTTGGAAAAATTTTAGTGACAGAGTTCAGTGGAAAGTAAAAGAAATCTTTTACTTAACAATCATACAATTTGAAAGAATGGCATATTTCTGCTTCAAAGCCCATTTCTTTTAAGACACACAAAGAAAATTACTCTGCCACCCTCTGCCAACTCAGTTCAAGTTGTGTCAGAAACCTCTTCTACCACGTAAAAGTATCGTCCTTTAAGAAACATAGGTGGCTTAGATAGTTTTCAGTTGCTGTCTGGTTTTAGGCATCTTATAGAGTCTGTGCATTCAGGTGTCCTGCTTCCGGTGCACTGTCCTTTCCCTCCAGCTGCCAACCTTTGATGTGTCCTGCACAGCACAGTTCCAGTTGTTGCTACAGCTTCCCATGCTGGGAGAGGGGTGAAGGGCTTGTCATCTGGTTGCATGACACCCAAGGTCTGTTGGTCCAGGCCTCTTCTATTTTAATGCTTTTCTTTCCACTGTACTACCTCCAGGACCAGAAGCAAAAGGCCCACTAAGCCTACCCTGGCTGGAGAGGACAGAACAAGAGTAATGGCAGGAAACTGCCAGTGACAGACCCACCCTGGAAGCTCCTCCCTGCATGTTGGGTCTGAAACCCTACCTGAGCTGAGAAGGCAGAGCAGCAGTGGCTGTGGCACATAACTGTCACTGACAGGCCCTACTTTAGGTGAAGGAGCAGCTGTTGCCCTGGTTTCCCATGCAGGGAAGGAGCTTGGGGCCTGTGACCAAGCCATGCTCCCAGAGCCCACTAGCCTAAGCCTCTTCCCCTCCCCCATGCCCTCTGTACTCCAGGCAGACCCTAGAGCACTCAGTGAAGTGCCCTGAGAATGCTCCAAGACAATGAAGTCCCCAAGGCCTGGAGCCCAGAAACTCCAGCTCCCAGCACCCAGGAAAAAGGGGAAATCCGCCCCCACCCCCGCACAAAAGCTGCATTTCTGCACACCATCCTATTTAAACTCCTCTCCCAGAATCCTCTATGTGCCCAACATGCTTCAACCTGGTTTCCAGGCATCATACACTGGTTCAACAGCTGCAGTGCAGCTGCTATTCATGTGCCATCTTTGGCACTCCCCAACCCCTCCCCTATTTCTGGGGTGGGGGTCCCTCATGTTACAGCTCCTGCCTTTTAACACTCTGGACACCTGTAATCTTACAAGAACAAGTGGATGAAAGTCTCATTTTTCTGTAATGACTTCCTACTGGTCATTGGTATAGACCTACTTATTCCCTGATCCAGAGGTCCCTAACAAAAGGGAATCTGGAGCAGAGGGGAGTCTTTACACAAGAGAGAAGGATCTTGTAAGATCCAGGTCAGTTGATTGTTCCTGGAAATCACCATGCATGATGCCCAAAGGATGGCAATGCTGGACAGGGTGGCAACTTTCTTGTATTTTAGAGGTGACAGATTTGGCAAAAGTGTTAGAAGGTGCAATCAGAACCACTACAACTAAATTACAAAGGTGGGGACATTATAATTTCCCCATTTTAATGCTTCTGGACCTTTTCTGTCTAAACCATTGAGGAAGAGAAGAAAACCAGTTTCAAAACAAAGCCAATAGGCCACCCATGCTTCACCAACTCACCACATAGTCCAGCCAAACCATTGTCTTAGGAAGCGGCAATGCAACATGAGGTTTCATTCTCATGTGTCTTATTTATCTTTCCCAGGTTGATCATATATACAGTGAAAATTATGACTCCTAGTAATATAATTCCCATACTACCAATTGTCCCTATGCCGCGTCCTATTCCCGGAGGACGCTTTCCTTGAAGCTTCTCTCCCCATATCCAGACCTTGTCAGACAACATGGCTGGAAGAGGATGTGGCAACAGAAATTTTATCTCTATGCCTTATATCTTTTGTTACTTTACTTTCCAACTTAATGCAAAGTTTAAAACTAGAAACCTCGATTTCTTTTCAAAACAGAAATCCAAAGCAAGGACAGAATTTCAGAAAAAAGGAGAGGAGGACTGTAACTAGCCTTAGAATCTTGTCTCATGCAAACTGGTCCCACTAATCAGTCACTCACATGCCCTCTTTGAGGCCCAAATGGCAGAGGCGCTCTCTCATCTACCAGTGTGTTCACTGGTCTCCTAGAAGGGACATGACCTCTCACCCCAGCTGGTATGCCTGAGGCATCAAATGACCTTTCCTGGTTCAAAATGGCATGAACCCCAAATGGCAGAGACATTCTCTTACCCCAACCAGTACCACAAGTCACCCTAATTGGGTCCAAATGGCATGAAGCCCAAACAACAGAGACAGAGGATTCTCACTGTAAACAAAATACATACGTTCCCACTAGACTCCACAAGATCAAAAAACAAGCAACGAGGCAAATCAAGATGGCAGAAGACTGAGTGAAGTTAAACTGACCTCCTCCCAGGACCAATCCGGAATTACAAATAAATTGTGGAAAAATCACCTGACACAAACAACTGAACAATAGCAAGAGAGGAGCCTTATAACCTCACAAAGACAGAAGAATCAGCTTTAGAACAACATAACAGGAAAAGAGGGCAGGAGAGACTCAAGAAGGCGGGCTAGGTGCCCATAGGCAGCAGCACCAGAAGGATAATGAAACAGCCAGTTGGATTTCCCGAGAAGAGCAGGGTCTAAAACATAAGCAAGGATTTCCAGCCTGTAGCACCATAGTCCAAAAGTACACAGATAACAGCCAGTTGCAAAAAGCGACAGGGTTCCTCTCTACCAGACACAGGTAGCTGGAGACCAAAGAGCTGTTTAAAGGGCCAATGCATAAATTTTTATTTGCAGCCACTTACCCTGGTCTCAAGCAAAGCAGGGGGCATAGTGGGCTAGAAACACCTAACGAGAGAATGGGGAAAGAGGTTTTGTGGAGAGAACTACGAGTGCAGCCTGAAGGATCCCAGTGCTGACCCCTCTCCCATACAATAGCAGGAATTTTGCTCAGGCAGACCACTCCCCTGAGTGGAAACAACATGGGAGGACACAAAACCCCACCATCAAGAGGGACTCTGCCCCACCCTGTGGTATCTAAGTCGACCTGCTGACAGCAGAGTGACCAGATTAAAGCTGAAGGAAAGAGCCACAGACAGTATATTCCTGCACGTCTCGAAGAGACTACTTAAGATCAGATGGGGTCAACAGCTGACATCATCAAAAGCAGATCCAGAAAGAAAAAAACAGTGGACTCCTACAATAGAAGTTCATATCATCATAAAGTCAGGAAATCAAGACAGATACATTTAAGAAGCAGAAGCAAAAGAGAAGAGTCTCACAAAATATTGGGAAGACAAAAAAACACAACTCAGTCAAAGGGAAAGGAAGAATCCCCACAAAGAGAACTAAATGAAATAGAGGCAAGGAAACGATCATATATTGAGTTCAAAACAAGAGTTCTAGGAAAGCTCAATGAGCTCAGAGAGAATTAGAAAAAAAAAAAAACAGGGACCTGTGATGAACTTACTGCAAACTATATCAGCATAAAAAATACATAGAATCTATCAACAAGAGGCCAGAGGAAATTAAGAATATGACTTCCGAGTTGAAAAACATAGTAGAAGGAAGCCAAACCAGGCTAGATGAAGCAGAGGAGTGAATCAGCAAGCTGGAGGATAAGGTGGAAAAAACTTCAAGAAACATCAAGAAAATGAAAAAAGACACAAAAAGAATGAAGAAGCATTCACGGAAATGTAGGACAACCTGAAACATAATAATATCCATATAATAGGGATACCAGAAGGAGAAGAGACGCCAGAGACAGAGAAAATGTTTGAAAAAGTAATGATGGAAAACTTCCCTAATTTGGAGAGAGAAAATGTCACACAAGTCCAGGAAGCAGAGAGGGTCCCATTCAAGAGGAATCCAATGAAGCCCACTCCAAGACACATCATCATTAAAATGGCAAATATCAAAGACAAGCAGAGAATCCTAAAGACAGCACGCGAGAAAGAAGTAGTAACATACAAGAGATCCCCAATAGAGCTAGCAGCTGACTTCTCGATAGAAACACTACAAGCCAGAAGGAAGTGGTAGGAAATATTCCAAGTAATGAAAAGTAAAGGCCTGCAATCAAGACTACTCTACCCAGAAAGGCTCTCAGTTAAAATGGAAGGCGAAATAAGGAGTTTCCCAGACAAGAGAAGGCTAAAAGCATACACTTCCACCAAACCAACATGGCCAAATATGCTGAAGCAATTGCTTGAAGATGAAAAAAATTGCCTATGAATACCCAGTTCCTTTCAGAGTTGCCAATATTTGATATTACCAATATTTTTAATACGTATTATTTGGGTTGTGTCAATGATGTGTTATTTTAATTCTTTATCAATTGTTGAAGCTAAACCTGTTTTTGTATATTTCTTTCCTATTTCTATTATTTTTAAAAGCTTTAAATAACTTTTTTGGTATTCTTTATCCATTTTTTTTTATTAAATGTTTGTAAAATTCCTCCCCACACACAAAACACACACACACACACACACACACACACACACACACACACACACAGAAAACTATTCATCCTTTTTTAGATGGGCTGCAAATACTTTCCATTTCTATTGCTTGTAGTTTAAGTTTTTTTATATGTATATTACTATATAGTCTTAAATGTTTAATATAGTCATATTGTCGATATTTCACTTTATAACTTCTGAGTTTCATATTTTTCTCAGAGTAAGAAAAATATTACTTCATATTTTATCCTAAAATGCCTTAGATTTTACATATTCATTTTTAACTCATCTGAATTTTTTTTGTATAATGTGTGAAATAGGTCTGTTTTATTTCAAGTAATAGTGGTCCATGCACCTTATTTGTCGAATAAGTCTTAGTTTTCCCCATTGATTTGAAATATCAATTGAATTATATATTACATTGTTAGACAGATATATAGGTTTGTTACTAGAATTCTCACTGTATTTCATTGATCTACCAGATTATTTCTGAGCTGGTGTCTTGTTTTTTTAATTGCTGAGACTTTATAATGGATTCATTTTTTATTTACTTCTCTTTTTAATCTTTACTGTATGTTTTACTTTATCTTTTTTATTGTTCCAATACATTTGACTCCATTTACCCATCACTACTCTCCCCTGCTTCACTCACCCCCACCTCCCACCTCAATCCTTCCCCAACTTGGCTTCATCCACGTGTCCTTCACAACTATTCCTTGATCTGAGCCTTCCCCTTCTCTGCCCTGCTTTCCCCCTTCCCTCCCTCCTGTCCCTGTTGGATTCCTCTTTGTTTTATTTTTCCTAGTCATAATTTATAATTTCTTTGCCTGATTGCTTTGCTGGTTAGTTTACACTTATAGGTGATATTATATGGTACTTGTCTTTCACCTCCTGGCTTATTTTACTTAGCATAATGTTCTCCAGTTCCATCCATGCTGTCGTGAAGGGTAGTAGCTCATTCTTTCTTTCTGCTGCATAGTAGTCCATTGTCTAAAAGTACCATAGTTTTTTAATCCACTCATTTACTGATGAGCACTAAGGTTGCTTCCAGCATTTGACTATTGTAAATTGTGCTGCTCTGAACATTGGGTTACATAGGTTCTTTGGAATTGGTGTTTTGGAATTTGTAGGATGTAATCCCAGCAGTGGAATGGCTGGGTCAAAAGGCAGTTACATTTTTATGTTTTTGAGGAAATTCAACACTTTTGAATTTGTTTTTGTTTTTGTTTTTGAATTTGAATTATGTTTTTGGCAGTGACTGCACCAGTCTGCATTCCCACCAACAGTTTACTAAGGTTCCCTCTTCTCCACAACCTCACCAAACCCGTTGTTTGTTGATTTATTTATGATGGCCATTCTGACCAGTGTGAAGTGGTATTCCATTGTGGTTTTAATTTGCATTTCCCTGATGGCTAGTGATGGTCCTTTCATATGTCTCTGGCCCCTGTGTATGTCCTCCTTGGAGAAGTATCTGTTCATGTCCTTTTCCCATTTTTTAATTGGATTTTTTGTCTTCCTGGAGCAGAGTCATGTAAGTTCTTTATATATTTTGGAGGTCAAACCCCTATCTGTCGTATCACTGGCAAATATATTTTCCCTTACAGTTGGCTACCTCTTCACTTTGTTGATGTTTCCTTTAACTGTGCAAAAGCTTCTTATTTTGATGAAGTCACAATAGTTTATTCTTTCCTTTATATCCCTTGTTCTAGGGGACATATCACTGAAAATATTGTTGCGTGTGATATCTGAGTTTCCTGACTATGTTCCCCTCTAGGACTTTTATGGTGTCATGACATATATTTAAGTTTTTTATCCATCTTGAGTGTATTTTTCTGTATGGTGTAAGTTGGTAGTTGAATTTCAATTTATTGCATGTAGCTCTCCAGGTCTTCCAACACCATGCATTAAAGAGGCTATTTTTACTCCATTTTATGATTCTGCACCCTTTGTCAAATATTAATTGACCATAGAGACATGGGTTTATTTCTAAGCTCTCTATTCTTTTCCATTGATATATATGTCTGTTCTTATGCCAGTACCAGACTGTTTTAATAACAGTTGCCTTGTAGTATAGTGATCCTTCCTACTTTCTTTTTCTCCCCCCACAAAATTGCAGTGGCTATTCAAGGTTTTTTATGCTTCCATATAAATTTTTTAAATCATTGTTCTCTGTCTGTGAAATACACCGTTGGTATTTTCATAGGGAATGCATTGAATCTATAAATCGCTTTGGGTAGTATGGACATGTTGATGATGTTAATTCTTCCAATCCATGAACACAGTATATGCATCCATTTATTTATGTCTTCCTTAATTTCTTCCTTCAGGGTTTTGTAGTTTTCTGCATATAAGTGCTTTATCTCCATGATTAAATTTATACCTAGGTACTTTATTTTCCTTCTTGCTATAACAAAGGGGATTTTTTTCCTGATTTCTGACTCTGATATTTCATTTCTGGTACACAAAAATGCCTTCAATTTCTGAATATTGACTTTGTATCCTGCTGTTTTGCCAAATTCACTTTTTAGGTTGAGTAGTTTTTAATGGAGTCTATAGGGTTTTCCATGTACATTATCATGTCATCTGCAAACAATGATAGTTTTCAATCCTCCTTTCCAATTTGGATGTCTTTTCTTTCTTTTACTTGTCTGATCACTCTAGCTAGGACTTCCAATACTATGTTAAATCAAGTGGTGAAAGCAGACATCCATGTCTTGTTCCTGATCATAGTGGAAAGATTTTAGTTTCTGCCTATTGATAATGAAGTTGGCTGTAGGGTTTTCATATATGGCCTTTATTATGTTGAGTTATATCCCCTTTATTCTCACTTTGCTAAGAGTTTTTATCATAAATGGGTGCTGTACCTTGTCAAATGCTTTTTCCACATCTATTGATATGACCATATGGTTTTTCTTACTTTTTTATGTAACATATTACATTTATTGACTTGTGAATATTAAAACATCCTTGTTTCCCTGAGATGAATCCAAGTCGATCATGGTCGATGATCTTTTTAATGTATTACTGGATGCAGTTTGCCAATATTTTGTTGAGGATTCTAGCATCTATGTTCATCGGTGATATTGGCCTCTAGTTTTCTTTCTTGGTTGTGTCTTTATCTGGTTTTTGGTTTTGGATGATGCTAGACTCATAAAAAGACTTTGGGAGTCTTCCTTATTTTTGGATTTTTTGAAATGGTCTGGGAAGGATAGGGATTAGCTCTTCCTTAAATGTTTTGTAATATTCTGTGAAACCATCCAGTCCAGGGCTTTTGTGTGTTGGAAGTCTTGATTACTGCTTCAATTTCACCAGCTGTTATCAGTCTGTTCAGGCTTTCTGCTTCTTCTTTATTCAGCGCTGGAGGGTTATATTTTTCTAGAAGTTTGTCCATTTTATTGAGGTTTTTAAATTTCTAGGTATAATATTTTTCATAGTAATTTCTTACAATCCTTGACTTTCTAGGGTATCAGTTGTTGTTTCTTCTCTTTCATTTCTGATATTATTAATTTGGGTCCTCTCCCTTTTTTTTCTTGATGAGTCTGCTTAAAGCTTGTCAATTTTATGTTTTTAAATAATTAGATTCTGCATTTGTTGATCTTTTGAATTGTTTTTTTAGTCTCTATGTCATTTAATTCTGCTCTGATCTTGATTATTGTCTTTCTTCTACTTGCTCTGGGTTTTGTTTATTGTTCTTTCTCCAGTTCATGATCAGGTGGGTTAGGTCAGCTCTTTGAAATGTTTCTATGTTTTTGAGGTAGGCCTGTATTTCTCTGAACTTCTCTCTCAAGGCTGCATTCACTCTGTTTCATAGGTTTTGGACTGTTATGTGTTCCTTTTTCATTTGTTTCCAGAAACTTTCTTATTTCATTGATTTCATTATTAACCCATACAGTGTTTAATAGTGTACTATTCAGTCTCCATGAGTTTGAATGTTTTTTGAGCTTTTTCCATGACTTTGGTTTCCAGTTTCAAGCCCTTGAGGTCTGAGAAAATGATTGTTATGATTTCGATTTTCCTGAGTTTTCTGAGGCTTGTTCTGAGTCCTACCATGTGGTCTCCCTTTGAAAATGTTCCATGTGCACTTGAATGCGTATTTTGCTTCTTTGGATTGAAAGGTTCTATATATGTAGTTAGGTCCATTGATCTAATACGCCATTCAGTTCCACAATATCCTTGTTGATGTTTCATTTGGAATATATATTCATTTTTGGCAGTGGGATGTTACAATCCCCTACTATCAGTGTGCAGCTGTCTATATCTTTTGTGTAATTCTCCAAGATTTTCCATGTATATTGGAGTGCTCCCATGTTTGATGCATATAATTTACAATGTTTATGTTTTCCTAATGAATTCTTCCTATGAGTATTATAAAGTGTCCTTCTGGGTCTTTTTTATGGCCTTTGTTTTGAAATCTAGTTTGTCTGATATAAGTATTGCTACCCCTGCTTTTTTTCTTTGTCCATTTGTTTGGAATATGTTTTTCATCCCTTCACTTTCAGTCTGTGTGGTTCCTTTGTTCTGAGGCGGATCTCTTGTAGGCAGCATATGCGTGGGTCATGTTTTCTTATCCATTCAGCTATCCTATGTCTTTTTATTGGGGCATTTAATCTATTTACATTTAAAGTTATTATTGATATGTACTTATTCATTCTTTCCATTTGTACCTGTGATCCTCTCTTTCTCACTCTTTTTCTTCATCTTCTTAAAGCAGTCTCTTAGCATATATTGTACAGCTGGGTTGGTGAAGGTGTATTCCTTTAGCCTTCTGTTGTCTGGGAGACTCCTTACTTCATGTTCAACTTTAATTAAGAGCTTTACTGGGTAGAGTAGTCTTGGCTTCAAGCCTTAACTTTTCATTACTAGGAATATTTCTTACCATTCTCCTCTGACTTGCACTGTTTCTGTTCAGGCATCAGATCCTAGCCATATCGGGGCTCCTTTATGTTACTACCTGTTTCTACCTTACTGCCTTTAGGATTCTCTGTCTCTGATATTTGCCATTTTAATGATGATGTGTCTTGGAGTGGGCTTCATTGGGTACCTCTTGAATGGGACTCTTCGTGCTTCCTGGATTTGTGTGACTTTTTCTCTTCTCCAATTAGGAAAGTTTCCCATCATTTCTTTTCCCAACAAGTTCTCATTCTCTTGCTCCTCCTCTTCTCCTTCTGGCATCCCTATTATACAGATATTATTACGTTTCAGGTTGTCCTGCACTTCCCTCAATGCCTCTTCATTCTTTTTGAGTCTTTTTTCATTTTCTTGCTCTTTCTGGGAGTATTTTTCTACTCTTTTTACAGCTCACTGACTTTGCTCCTCAGCTTCATCAAGCCTGTTTTTTATTCCTTCTACTGTGTTCTTCAATTCAGAAATTGTATTCATCATTTCCTCTTTCTTCCTTTTGATAGTTTTTATGCCTTTTTTCAAGCTGATATATTTTGCAATAAGTTCTTCATAGTTTTTCTGTAGTTTGGTAATTCTCTTTGGGCTCACTGAACTTCCTTAGACCTGTTGTTTAGAACTCAATATCTGATAATTTACTTGCCTCTATTTCATTTAACTCTCTTTGTGGGCATTCCTTTTTTCCCTTCAATTGGAGAGTGGTTTTTTTTCCCTCATTATTTGTGAGACTTTTCCCTTTCGCCTCTGCTTCTTAATTTGATCTGTCCTGACTTCCTGACTTTGTGGTGTGGACTTCTATGGTAGGAGACTGCTTTCTTTCTTTCTTTCTTTCTTTCTTTCTTTCTTTCTTTCTTTCTTTCCTTCTTCTTTCTTTTTTTATTTCTGGATCTGCCTCTGATGATGTCAGCTGTTGACCCCACCTAACCTTAGGCAGTCGTCTTTAAGAGACTTCCAGGAATCTCTTATTTGTGTCTCTTCTCCTCTAGTTGTTAATATTCACTCTGCCCTCAGCAGTCAGGATGGGGCAGAGTCTCTCCTGTTGGTGTGGCTATTGTGTCCTTTCATGCTGCTGCCACTCAGAGGATTAGTCTGCCTGAGCTAAATGGTTGCTGCCATATGGATGAGGAGTCAGCACCAGAATCCTCCTGGCTACTTCCCCAGTTCTCTCCCCAATGCTTCAGTTGCCAGACTTTCCTCAATCGTCTCTATACCACTCTGCATTCCCTTTAGCCAAGGATCTACTATCTGTGACTGCTGATCTATACTCAACACATGGGCCTGCACAACACCAGTCAGGGCCAAGCCTGCTGGGAATGTGGCTATTGTGTCATTTCATGCTGCTGCTGCTCAGGGCAGTGGTCTGCCTGAGAAAGATGGCAATTGTGGAATGGGGTATGAGTCAGCACTTGAACCCCACCATCCACTTTCTGAGTGAGTTCTTTCTCCAAAGCCTCTCTCTCTAGTCTCTACTCAGGCAGCTCTAGCCTACTCTGCCCCCACCCCCACTGGAGCCCAGGGTTAGTGGCTACAAGTAGAAATTTTTGCGTTGGCCCTTAAAACAGCTCTTTGCCTCTCCAGCCACCTTGTTCTGGCAGAGAGCACCCTGCTGCTTTTCACAACAAAAGCTGTTAGTTTTTATCTGTGTACTTTTTGGGCTATGGTGCTGTAGGATAGATATCCCTGCTTATGTTTTAGACCCTTCTCTTCTCAGGGACATCCAACTGGCTGTTTCAGTATCCTTCCAGCACTGCTGCCCATGGGTGCCTAACCCACCTCCTTGAGCATCTACTGCACTCCTTACCAGTTATGTTGTGCTAAAGTGAATTCCTCTGTCTGTCCTAGGTTTTAGGGTTCCTCTCTCACTATTGTTCAGTGGTTTTCCAGGTGATTTCTCCACAATTTAGTTGTAATTCCAGATTGTTCCTGGGAGGTCAGTGTGATTTCCACTCACTGCTTTACCATCTTGAATTTTCCTCGAGTAAACACTTACTGAGCACCTATTGTGTGTTAGGCTTTTGCTAATTATTAAGAAGACCCAAGCATGAATAGTGTCAGTCTCTGGCCTCTCTCAACCTAAAGAGTGGTAAATGAAGTGGTATGTGTGTACTTTATTCCAGTCATTATTTATTTATTGAGCACCTACTGTGTCCTGTGGGTTAGACAACAGCAGTGAAAAAAATGAGGTTTAGTCTCCTGCTCCTAGGCAACTTACAGCCCTCCTGCAGAAAAGGATATGAAATAATAATCACAAATAAATATTCAACTACATGTTGGGATAAATGCCACGAAAGAAAAGAACATGATGTTATGAGAGATAATAACAAAAGCAAATGCATTTAGGCTAGGGAACAAGAAAGAACTTCCTGGAGGAAAGGTAAAGCCCCCAAAACTGAGACAGCAAAGGGTAGAGGCAATTTGGAGGATGGATTGGTAGAAGCTTCTGGAAACCATGACATTTGAACTCTACTGGAAGGATGAATGACACTTGGAAGTGCAGGAACCATTTTTCCATGTGCAAATGGTGCACTGCACAAGGTCAGTGTGTAACTTCATATTAGACATAGTGGAAGTGGCACCCCTGCGGTTGTGCAGTTGTACAACTGTATGCAGCAAACCTGCATTGGGATGGAATAAAAAGCATCCCTGAGAGAAGAACAGGGAAGAAGGTGATGACCAGGAACCCCTTAATTTCACCAGGACCTCTGGAAAATTGTCCTGGCTTAAATGCTTCATGCTCATATTTAGCCTCCTCCTTCCCTTGGGCTTCATTGGTACAGGGTGGGACTTTCTTGGATCTGCTCAGCAGCTCTGATGAATGCATTCTTGCTGTCCATATTAATTTCCCCTGGTGAGGCCCTTGCCTGATACCTCATCAAACTTCTTCTGGCTGCAGTGTGTTAAGTGGATCCTCATGCTCATACTGCTCCAGTTTATTGAGTTGTCAGCAAAAAGCTTTCTGATGTAAAATTCATATTTATTGAATTAGTTGTCTCTGTACTTGCTCCTGAATGTCTAACCTGCTTGTCCTAGTGGCTGGGACCACTCTGGATCACTGTGTTATAGTTTTATTGATAGGCAGCCTCTCTTCTCATTTCTTTGGGCAAGAAGTCACCACCGATCTTTGCCAGTTAAGTACAGCAAAGTTTTCTGCCTGACAACTCTCTAAGCAAAATAAGGGAAGGTGTCCAAATTCACATGGCTAACAGAGCTATGGGTATGGCAAATAAGGAAATTTAAGAACAAGAGGGAATGATGGATTAGAGACTGCAGTCACTGTCTAAAGGGGATGGCCCTACTCAGCCCCCATCTGTTGTTGTCATGTGCAAATGGGAGCCCAATGTGTGTATGTGAAGTCTCTCAATTTTAATACCTGCAATTAATCTTTAAGAATGTTTTTAACACCATACAAGCTAAACAAATAATGTCTAGATGTCAAATCCAACTCTTGAGCTAACAGTTTGCTATTTATGAGCTAAGGAAAGCAAATTAAGACAGCTTCTCCTTGTGGAAACCACAGGTCCTCTGACCAGAAAGGAACCAGCATTTATTGTACTAGGCAGTAGGACTTAGTTAAGAGACTAGGTCTTGAAGTCAGACAGGCTTGAGTTCAATGCAAGGTCCACACCCTGTGTTACCTTGAGCATGTCCTTCACTTCTATGAGCCTCAGATCCATTATCTGTAAATGAGAGAGAAGACTGCTTACTTTGCAGAGTTGCCTCATTGAATTAAGATAACCATCACAATGAAGTTAGGCACCACTGTGTGACTTGATCCAATGAATGAAATGTGAACACAATAATGTGTCCCACTTTGAGGCATAAACTTAAGAGCCAATGCACAATTATCTATGTGCCTTTTCCTACATTGTGACCACATTCCCAAACTGGAGCCTGCTTTATTCTGGGTCCTTCAGTAACAAGGAGGGGAAGACTCTCCTGCTGATCCTCTGCAGACACATAGCATGAATAAATATGAGTTTCTGTGGAAGTTTTTGTTATTGCAGGAAAACCTACCTTACTGACTGGTATACATCTCATTAAATTGTTATACATTAAATTAATTAATAAATGCACATAAAACAGTTTCTAGAACATGGTAAGTCCTTGCATTAATCAGTTTTGTTACATATCAAACAACCTCAAACTTTCAATGGCTTACAATCACAGTAAATTACTTCCTAGATTCATGATAAAGCATAGACTTCATCTGGGATAAGCCATGACATGTGCCATTCTCATGTCAAAGGAAAAGACTATGACAGCTGGCAGAAACAGTCAAGAGCTTTAAACTTTTGCTCAGCTTCCATCACATCCAATAACATCCCATTGGCCAAAGCAAGTCACATGGTCACCCAATGTCAATGGTGCAGAAATCATATGGCAATGGGTAGAAGTGTATAATCCTCTCACTGGGAAGCAAGTGATTGAGAAGCATTATAAAGTCTCACACAGCCCTCAGTAAAAGTTACCTATACACTCCCCATGCATGGCAAAAGGAGGCAGCAAGAAGAGGGTAGGCTCTTAAGGGACAGATATGTGGAAGGATGGAGAGGATGTCTTGGGGTTTATCTCCTACCTGGCCCCTCAGAGATAAGAGCTGGAAGGAGCAACCAAAGAAACCAGTTTCAAATGAGGTCTCAGGTGCAGAGACTTAAGTACAGTTTTAGGTCCACAGGATTAAATAAAACCCAGAGTAACCAAGAAAGATCCCCCTGTATTATGACCAAGATACAGAAGAATGTATTCAGAGGCAGTACAATTTCAGCAACTTGAGGATTTGACTTTTTTTAGGGGGAAGCAACAACTTCATGACCAGGGGCTGGCAATTTTAGAAGTACAAGCCCAGCAACCACAGTAAATGTTCCCTCCTCTCTGACCTTGTCAGACATCCAAGATCATTCAGAAGACACAGAGCAGAAGTCCAGAGGACTGGTAAGGATATAATGACACATCTAGGACTGCAGGAATCATGGCAGGAGACTCTGGGAAAGGCCCACTGGGGTTCTGTGCTCTGCAGGTAAAACCATGAGTCAGCAAAGCCTGACTGTCCCAATAAATAAGCCCAAGTTAGTTCCCAAGGCTGTTGAGTCTTATAAAATCAGGTCATTAGTAAAACTGTACATTGGTTAGAGAAATATGTACACAAATGAAAAAATTATCCCTAAGTAGAAAAACACAGTGAACATCACTTAACAAAGGCTTTTTCTTACCCTACAGGTTTGAGGTAGGGAAATGCTATAAAAGGTAAGGCCAGCTGGCAGCTTTGACTGCTGGTTGGGGTCTGGTGGGGCTGGGAGAGCAGTAAAGAGATGGTGATTTTCCCTGCTGGAACACCCTGGACACAGCCCATATTAAAAAGATGAGGGATTCAAGATGGAGTAGGAGTAAGTAGAAGCTCTATTAACCTCCTCCCAGAACCAATCTGGAATTACAACTAAATGTAGAAAAATCATCTGGTAATAACCAATTGAATAATAGCTGGAGAGAAGCCCGGTAACCACAAACAAACACAAGAAACCACTCCACCACAGCATGATCAGATGGAGTGCAGAAGAGACACAAGAGCTGGATGGACTCCCAAAGGTGGCAGCTAAAGTGATGGATGAAAATTAGTGACTGGGGGATTCCCCCTGAAAAGTGTAGGGTATAAACCCCAAGCTGGGTTCCCAGCCTACAGTACAAGAGCTGGGAAATGGACCAAGATAACGTCCAGCTCTGAAAAGTGACAGGGTTTCTGTCTGCCAGAGAGAGACAACTTGAGTCACAGAGAGCCCTTTAAAGGGAAAACACACATAATTTCATTTACAGCCACTTACCATGGGCCCTGGCAAAAGAAGTGGGAACATTGGACAAGATATGCTGGAGGAAAGTTTGGTGTTGGAAGCTTTGGGGAGAAAACTGAGGTAACAGCAGCCAGGAGCCCTGTGCTGACACATCACCAATACAGCAGGAGCCATTTGCTCAGGCAGAGCAGTCCCCTCCTAGTGGCATCGGCCTAAGGCAAATGAATAGCCCTGCCCACAGGAATTACTCTGTCCCACCCTGTGGTGCTTAAGTCTGAGAGCTGATTACAGATTGATAGGATTAACAACAGGAGATAGCCACAGACTGCAGGCCACTGATAGACACAAACAGGCTGTCTAAGGTCAGGCTGGGACACCATCTCCTATTACCAGGAGTGGATACAGAAAGAAAAAACAGTGAAAAAAATTCCACCATAGTCTTCCTCATGATCTGTATTATTTTTTTTCCTGCATATCTTTGCCACATTCATTTCTTGTTCATCAATATTATGCATATTAAGTCACTAGTTTTTATATTATAGTTTATTTCAAACGTGATACTATGCTTCTCCCTTCTCTTACTCCTTTTATCCCTCCTCTTTTTTTATTTTCATTTTTAATTTTATTTTTTTTCTTCCTAGCAATTGGACAGCAAAAAAAAATAAGGGGTAGCAATGCTTATTTCAGACAAAACAGATTTCAAAACAGAGGTCATAAAAAGAGACTAGAAAGACACATCATAATACTCAAAGGAAGAATCCATCAAGCAGATACGAACATTGTAAACCTATATACTCCCAACATAGGAGGACTCAAATTTATAAGGAAAATTTTGGAGGCCTTCAAGAAAGATATAGACGCCTACACACTGATAGTAATGGATTTTAACACCCCACTGTCAAAAATGGATAGATTTTCCAAAAGAAATATTAACAAGGATATTTGCAGAACTGAACAATGCATTAAATCAAATGGACTTAACTGATATACAGTGATTATATATACATACATATGTATATACATTCTTTGTGTGTATATATATATACAAAGAAGCAAAATGCACATTCTTTTCAAAAACACATGGAACATTTTCAAACATAGAGCACATGAAAGAACACAAAACATGCCTCAAGAAATTCAAGAAAATTAAAATCATAAAAAGCATAGTCTTGGATCACAAGGGCTTGAAACTAGAAACCAACCTCAACACTCATGGAGACTGAATGGTATGTTTAAAAATGAATGGATCAATACTGTGATCAAGGAGGAAATCAAAAAGTTTCTGGAAACAAATGATAATGAATGCACAAAATACTTAATCATATAGGATACAGTGAAGGCAGTCCTAAGAGGGAAGTTCAGAGCAATACAAGCTTATCTCAAAAAGAAAGAAACATTTCAAATAAACAACTTAAACCTATAGATTCAACAACTGGAGATGCAACAATAGACAAAACCCAGGACAAGTAGAAGGAAGGAAATAACTAAGATCAGGGAAGAATTGAATGCCATAGAGACTAAAAGAAAAATTCAAAGGGTCAACCAATCCAGGAGATAGTTCTTTGAAAAGATAAACAAAATCAACAAGCCTTTAAACAGAATAATGAAGAAAAAAGGGAGAGGATCCAAATAAATAATATTAGAAATGAAAGAGCAGGACTAACAACTGCTACTACACAAATACAAAGGATTGTAACAAATTATGAAGAACAATTACATGCTAAGAAATTTGAAAACCTATAATTTTCAAATGGCAAAAGAAAACATCAGCAAAATGAAAAGGGAGCCAAACATAGAGGAAAATATAGTTGCCAATGGTACCTCAGACAGGGGTTTGATATTCAAAATATAGAGAGAACTCACATGACTCCACTCCAGGAAGACAAATAATCCAGTTAATAAATGGGAAAAGGACCTGAAGAGACACCTCCAAGGAGGACATACACAGGGCTCAGAGACATATGAAAGGATGCTCAGTATCACTAGCCATCAGAGAAATGCAAATTAAAATCACAATGAGATACCACTTCACACCTGTCAGAATGGCCAGCATAAACAAATCAACAAACAACAAGTGCTGGCATGGTTGTGGAGAAGAGGGAACCATAGTACACTGTTGGTGAGAATGCATATTGGTGCAGCCACTGTGGAAAACAGTTTGGAATTTCCTCAAAAAGCTAAAAATGGAATTGACTTTTTACCCAGCCTTTCCACTGCTGGGATTATACCCTAGGAATCTCAGAACAACAATTCAAAGAACCTATGCACCCCAATGTGCACAGCAGCATACTTTACAGTAGCCACATGCTGGAAGCAACCTAAGTTCCCATCAATAAATGACTGAATAAAAAATGAGGGTACATTTATACAATGGAATATTACACAGCAGAAAGAAAGAAAGAGCTACTACCCTTGGTGACAGCATGGATAGAAGTGGAGAGCTTTATGCTAAGTAAAATAAACCAGGAGGTGAGAGACAAATACCATATGATCTCACCTATAACTGGAACCTAATCAACAAAACAAACAAGCAAGAAAAACATAACCAACAACATTGGAAGGAAAAGAAACCAACAGAGATGAGTGGGAAGGAAGATGGGGGTAGCAGGGAAAGGAAGGAGGAGGGTCAAATCAAGGAACATGTATAAAGGACCCATGGGCAAAACCAAATTGGGAAAGGATTGAGTGTGGGAGCTGGTGGTGAGTGGGGCAGGGAAATTGGCAGCAGGAAAAGGGAGACATATGTATGTGAACAATAAAAGAAAAACTTTAAATAAAATAAATGAATAAATAAATATTATTTTCTCTCTTGTTAAGATTTGTTTCCATTCTGTGCTCTTTTTAAAAAGATTTCATTTATTTATTTTTAAAGAGAGGTAAAGGGAAGTAGAAAGAGAGGGAGAGAAACATCAATGTGTGATTGCCTCTACATACGTCCCTTACTCGAGACCTGGCCTGCAACCCAGGCATATGCCCTGACTGGTAATCCAACCAGCTACCCTTTGGTTCACAGGAAGGCATTCAACCCACTGAGCCACACCAGTCATGGCCCATGCTTCACTCTTAATATTTCTCCCTCTTCAGCCTCTCAAAACCATTTTTCTTGTCATCAGTCATCTCACGTTCTTTCTCCCCTTCTTAAAATCCCCTTACACTCCTCCATCTTTATCAGTCTTTGTGGATATGGTAATTGTTGCATTTCTCCAATTTTATTTCTAGATCCCCACTATTTTTGTATTTCAAATCTCAAATTTTACCATTCTCCTCTCCTAATCCATTTTCCTTTTCTGTTGCCCTTTCTTTTTCATTTAAAATTTTAATTTTTCTCTTCTTAGCCTGGTTTTCATTCCTCACTCAGTATTCTCTCTCCCTATATCATCCAAAAGTCACTTCTCTTTCCTCTAGAAATCTCCTAAGCTTCTCTTTTTTCCATTTTATCTCCCCCTTGCACCTATATTAATACTTGCTCATTGTTGTTGACAGTGCTATGGTAGATCTTTTTCTCAATTTGTTTACTATTTTTTTCTTCTCTCCCACTACTTTTTATTAAATTTTCATTTAACTTAATACTATATGCTTCCTTTCTCCTACTGCATTCTGCCTTCTTCTCTCCCTTTTTTTATTTGTGATATAAATTTTTATTTCTCATTTTGTCTTCTTCATATTCTCTACTCTTACTATTGTTTTCCCCTCCACCCTCAGAGAATCATTTTTTTCAGTTACTCACTTCATATTTATTTTTCCTTTGTTATACCAGTCAATCTCGTTACACCTTTATTAATACTAGTTCATTTGCTGTAGTGTGGTTGTGGGTATGGGTTAATTTTGTGGGTGTGGATTAGTTTTCTGGGATTTTTGGTTTTGTTCTGGTGCACCTATACAAGAGCACGCAAGATGTGGTAGGTGGAGTGACACTCAGTTAGTCAGCTGGAGGTAAGGACGCACCACAGAATTACCCAACAACAACCAAAAACCCATTACAACCATAAAGCCAACATAAATGGCAAAAAGGGCATCCCAAGAGTATTAAATTTAGGAGATAAAGGAGTCTGAAGCACTAAAACCCACAAGTTTCCTACCACAGAAGTTTAAACCACAAAGACAGGGAGTCAAACATATCAATCTAATACGCAAACACAAACAAGGAGAGTCAACTGTAATAGAGAGACAAATAAACTATGCCCAATTGAAAGGAAAGGAGAAATCGCCAAGAGCTCTAAATGAAAGGAAGGCAAGCAATATATCAGACATTGAGTTCAAAATAATGGTTATATGAATTCTCAATGAGCTCAGTGAGAACTACAAAGAACTCCAGACAAGTGACAAGAAACTTACTGAGAACTACACTGGCATGAAAAAGGACACAGATAATATCAATAAGAGAAAGAAAGAAATGAATAATACAATTTCTAAAATGAAGAACACAATAGAAACACTTAAAATCAGGCTAGATGAAGCAGAGGATTGAACCACTGAGTTGCGGAACAAGTTAGAAAATATTTTCAGACAGAGCACTGAATGTAAAAAGACTCAAAAATAATGAAGAGGGTTTAATGGAGAGACAGGAAACATGAAATGTAATAATAGTTGTATCATACAGATACCAGAAGGAGAAGAAGATGAACATGAGATAGAAAATTGATTTGAAAAAGTAATGACATAAAATTTCCCTAACTTGATGACAGAAAAAACCATGCCAGTCCAGGAGCACAGGGGGTTCCAATCAAGATGAATCCAAAAAGGCCTACTACAAGACACATCATAATTAAAATGGCTAAATGTAAAGACAGAATCTTAAAGGCAGCAAAAAGGAAACAGCTAGGAATATATGAGGGAGATCCAATTAAGCTACAGCTGATTACTCAACAGAAACACTACAAGCCAGAAGGGAATGGCAAGAAATATTCCAAGGAATAAAAAGCAAAAGACTGCAACCAAGAATACTCTGCACAACAAGGTTCTTATTTAAAATGGAAGGTGAAATAAAGACTTTCCCAATGCTACTCCCCTCGCAAAAAAAAAAAGGCTAAAAGAATACATCTCCACCAAACCACCATTGCAAGAGATGCTAAAAGAACTGCTTTAAGAAGGTGAAGAAAAAGAGAGAGAGGGCAAGGAACATCAATGCAAAGTGAGGGAATGGCAATGAATAAATACCTATCAATGATAACCTTAAATGTAAGTGGGTTAAATGCTCCTATCAAAAGGCACAGAGTATCTGAATAGATAAGAAAATATGATCCATATATGCTGTCTACAAGAGATCCATCTCAGAACAAAAGATCTATACAGACTGAAAATGAAGGGGTGGAAAAAAATATTCCAAGAAAAAAGTACAGGGCAAAAAAAGGTGGGGTAGCCATAGTTATATCAGATAAAATAGATTCCAAATCAAAGGCCATAAAAGAGACAAAGAAAAAGATACAAAGAAGGGAATAATCCATCAAGAAGATATAACCCATCTTGAGGAAGATAGTGGCAATGTAGGTGAGAGCTGAGCCCACTTGCTCATGCACCCAACTGGGACACCTAGCCATTCTTCCAAAGAGAGTGAACAGCCAACAGAATCCCTGCTAATATGAAGTCTGGAAGCCAAAGTGTGCAGATGTTAAAAAACAGGCAGTAAGGAGATTTTGTATGGGAAGGTCCCCATGTTCTGGAGACCACAGTTGCCACGGGAGCATTGGAGGAGAGCTGGGTCAGTGATAGCAACCTAGCAGCTCCCTCACCTGTCAGACCAGGGAAGTGTGAGACCCATGCCAGAACAGAACTAGATGCATAAAGTCGCTGGGGGGATAAAAAGGCAGTAAGTGACACACAGCCGGTGGCATGCCCTCAACTGTATGCACCCAACATAGGAGCACCAAAATAGATAAGGAAAATCTAGGAGGACCTCAAGAAAGATATTGACAGCAACATACTCATAGTAGAGGATTTTAACACCCCACTGTCAACAATGGATAGATCTTCCAAGGAAAGATTCACAAAGAATATTGTGGCAGTGAACACTCTAGATCAAATGACTTAATTGACACAGGACATTTTACCCTCAAAAAGAATATACACATTTTTCTCAAAGGCACATGGAATATTTTCAAAGGTAGACCACATGATATGACGCAGAAAAAGGCTCCTTAAATTCAAGAAAATTGAAACAATATCGAGCATCCTCTCAGATCAAAATGGCTTGAAACCATAAACAAACCTCAAGGAAACAACTAAAAAGATTCAGATTCATGGAGACTGAATAACATGTTATTAAATAATGAATGGATTAACAATGAAATCAAGGAAGACTTCAAGAAGTTTCTAGAAACAAATGAAAATGAACATACAACAGCCCAAAACCCATGGGACAAAACAAAGGCGGTCCTTAGAAGAAAGTTCATAACAATACAATCCTACCTAAAAAAAAAAAAAAAAAAAAAAAAAAAAATAGAAATATTTCAAATAAACAACCCAACTCTACAGCTACAAGAATAAGAGGAATGACAGCAAACAAAGCCCTGAGTGAGTAGAAGGAAGGAAATAATCAAGCTCAGAGCAGAATTAAAGATATAGAGATGAAAAGAACAATTCAAAGAATCAATAAATCCAGAAACTGCTTCTTTGAAAAGATAAACAAAAGCAACATGTCTTTTCCTTGATCCATCAAGGAAAAAAGAGATAGGACCAAAATAAGTAAACACAGAAATGAAAAAGGAGAATTTGCAACTAATAACACAGAAATACAAAGGATTGTAAGAAATTACTACAAACAACTATATGTGAAGAAATTTTACAACCTAAGCTAAATGTACAAATTTCCAGAAACAGATAATCTTCCAAAACTGAATCAGGAAGAAGTAGAAAGCCTGAGAAGAATGATAGCAGCTAGTGAAATTAAAAGAGTAATAAAAAAAAAACCCAGCACACAAAAGCCCTGGAGGCTTCACAGGTGACACTTACCAAACATTTAGGGAGGAGCTAACTCCTATCCATTTCAAAATTCCAAAATTTCAAGAAAAGGGAAAACGCCCAAACTTGTTTCATGAGGTCAGTATTACCCTAATTCCAAAACCAGGTAAAGACACAACAAAGAAAGAAAACTACAGGCCAATATTGCTGATGGACACAGATCCTAAATCCTAAAGGAAATATTGGCAATCTAGATTAATTCATTAAAGACATCATACACATGATCAAGTGGGATTCATTCCAGGGATTCAAGGATGGCATAATATTCACATACCAATAAATGTAATACACCATATAAACAAAATAAAAGACAAAAACCACATAATTTTATCAACAGATGCTGAAAAAGCATTTGAAAAAGTCCAGGACCCATTTATGATAAAACTCTAAGGAAAGTAGGAATAGAGGGAGCATAACTCAACAGAGTAAAGGTCATATACCAGTAACTTAAGGCCAACATCACACTCAATGGGCAAAAACCGAAAGCTTTCTCCCTAAGATCAGCAATAAGACAAGGGTATCTGCTTTCACAAATTGTATTCAAGAAAACATTGAAAGATTTAGATACAGCAATGAGACAAGAGAAAGAAATAAAAGGCATCCAAATTGGAAAGAAGAAAGTAAAAGAATAATTGTTTGCAGATGGTGTGATAGTATGCATAGAAACCACTACAGATTCCACCACAAAAGTATTCAACCTAATAAATGACTTTGGCAAAACAGCGGGATAAAAAGTCAATATTCCGAAATTGAAGACATTTTTTTGTACACCAACAATGAAATATCAGAAAGACAAACTAGAAAAAAAAATCCCATTTACTATAGCACCAAGAAAAATAAAGTACCTAGGAATAAACTTAACCAAGGAAGTAAAATAACTGTACTTGGAAAATTATAGAACACTGAAGAAAGAAATAAGAAGAGACAAACAAATGGAAGAATATGCTGTGTTCATGGCCTTAAAGAATTAACATCAATAAAATATCCATTCTATCCAAAGCAATCTATAGATAATACAATTCATATTAAAATACCAATACATAGTTCACAGACTTGGAACAAATATTTCAAAAATTTATATGGAACTTAAAATGATCCCAAATTTCCTCAGCAACCTTGAGAAAGAACAAAGTAGGAGGGATCACAATAACTGATAGTAAACTATATTAGAAAATCACTGTAATCAAAATAATGACATAAGAACAGATACATAGATCAACAGAAGAGAATAGAGAACCCAGAACTGACCAGAAGTAAACCAATATCTGTATGGTCAGTTAATATTTGACAAAGAGGGCAGGGGCATATAATGGAGTAAACTATCCTCTTCAATAAATGCTGCTGAGAGAACTGGGAAGGTACATGCAAAAAGAAAAAGAAAGGAAGAAACTAGACCACCAACTTGTGCCACACACAAGAATAAACTCAAAATGGATTAAAGACATAAGCCGTGACACCATAAACATCGTAGAGGAGAACATAGGCAGGAAAATTTTAGATACCCCACACAGCAATATTTTGACAAACATATCCCCTAGGGAAAGGAAAATAAAGGAGAGAATAAACACATGAAACTACATCAAATTATAGAGCTTCTATACAGCTGAAAAAAAATCAGCAGAATTAAAAGGGCCCAACCATATGGGAAAACATTTGCCAATGATACGTCACAGAAGAGTTTTACCTCCAAGATACAAAAATATCTCACGTGACTCCACTCCAGGAAGACCAAAAATCCAATTAAAAAATAGGCAAACAACCTGAGTAAACACTTCATGAAGGACATACACAGGGCCCATAGGCATATGAAATGATCCTCAGCATGACTAGCCATCAGAAATATGCAAATTAAAACCACAATGGGATACCATTTCACACCAGTTAGAATGGCCATCATCAAGAAGCAACAAACAACAAGTGATGGTGATGATGTAGAAAAAAGGGAACATTAGTACACTGTTGGTGGGGATGCAGACTGGTACAGCCATTGCAGGAAAAAGTATGGAACTTCTTCAGAAAACTAAAAATGGAACTGCCTTTGACCTGGCAATTTGACTACTGGGATTATACCCTAAGAACCTTGAAACATCAATTTGAAAGAACCTATGCACCCCAATGATGATAACAGTATTATTTACAATAACTAAGTGTTGGAAACAGCCTATGTGTCCATGAGTAAATGAGTGGATCAAACAATCTATGGTAGATTCACACAATGGAATACTGCACTGCACATAAAAGAAGGAACTCCTACCTTCGCAACAGCAAACATGGAACTGGAGAGTATTATGCTAAGTGAAATAAACCTGGCAGTAAAAGACAAATACCATATTATCTCAACTATAAGAGGAACCTAATGAACAAAACAATAAAATTAGCAAAATAGAATCAGAGGCATGAAAATCAAGGAACAGACTGATAACAAAGAGGCGGGTTGGGGGTGAAGAGGATAAAGATGGAAAGATGGGATCAATAAACAGGTATAAGTGGACAGAGACAAAAGTGTGGGGATTGACAATCGGAGTGGAGGTTATGGGGCACAGAGAGCAACAGGGGGAAATGGGGACAACTGTAATAGAAAAACATTAAAAAAATAAAAATAGGAGAATCAAGATGGCATAGAAGTGAGTAGAGGTCACACTGACCTCCCAGGACCAATCTGGAATTACAACTAAATTGTGGAGAAATCACCTGAAACGAGTACTGAACAATAGCAAAAGAGGAACTTATAACCTCGGAAAGACAGAAGAATCAGCTTTAGCACAACCTAACTGGTAAGGAGTGCAGTAGAGACTTGAGAAGGCTGGCAAGGTGCCCTTGAGCAGCAGTACCAGAAGGATAGTGAAATGGCCAGTTGGTTCCCCCTGAGATGAGTAGGGTCTAAACCATGAGCAGAGATCTCCAACCTATAGCATAACAGCCCCAAAAGTACACAGATAACAGCCACTTGTGAAAAGTGGCAGGGTTGCTCTCTTCCAGAGACAGGCAGCTGGAGATGCAAACAGCCATTTGGAAGACCAATGCATAGATTTTTATTTGTAGCCACGTACCATGGGTTCCAGTAAAGGTGGGGGCAGAGTGGGCTAGTGCCACCTGAGGAGAGACTGGTAAAGGAGGCTTTGGGGAGAGAACTGAGAGAGTAACCAGTGGGATCCCGGTCCTGATTGATCCTGTCTATGGCAGCAGCCGTGTTGCTCAGGCAGACCTCTTCCCTGAGCAGCAGCAGCATGAGAGCACAAAATAGCCCAGTCCCCATGAGGGACTCAGCCTTGACCCAGTAGTGTTAAAGCCTGACTGCTGAGTACAGAGCGGCAGCAACAGATAGTACATCTCTGGCTAAATGGGGCACAGAGTGGTCTAGGCACACTTGGGGAGAGACTAGAGACAGTGGCTTTGGGGAGAGATTGGAGAGAGTAGCTGGTGGAATACCGGTGCTGATTATTCCCCACTATAGCAGCAAACATCTGATTCAGGTAGACCATTCCCCTGAACATCAGAGCATGAGAGCACCAAATAACGCTGTCCCCAGGAGGGACTCTGCTTCCCCCTGTAGTGTCTAAGCCAACTTGCTGAGTGCAGAGTGAATAGATTAACAGCTGAAGGAAACAGCCACAGACAGTAGATTTCTGGAATTCTTGTACAGACCCCTAAGGACAGACTGAGTCAATAGCTGACATCATCAGAGGCAGATCCAGAAAGAAAAAAACAGTGGTCTCCTACAATAGAAGTTCACTCCACAAAGTCAGGAAATCAAGACAGATCAATTTAAGAAGTAGAAGCAAAAAACAAGTGTCATGAATAATGAGAAGAAAAAAAAATACCCTTGACTTGAAGGGAAAGGAGGAATCCCCCGAAAGAGAACTAAATGCAAAAGAGGCAAGTAAACTATCAGATATTGAGTTCAAATAACAAAGACAAACAGAATCCTAAAGGAAGAAAAAGAGAAAGAAGTAGTAACATATAAGGGAGCCCCGGTACAGATAGCAGCTGACTTCTCAGCAGAAACACTGCAAGCCAGAAGAGACTGGCAAGAAATGAGCCAAATCATGAAAAACAAAGGCCTGCAACCAAGACTGCTCTACCAAGCAGGGCTCTCAATCAAAACACTCAGCAAAATGGGAATAAATGGGGCATCCCTCAACGTAATAAAGGCCATATATGAAAAACCTACAGCTAATATCATACTCAACGGGCAAAAACTGAAAGCTTTCCCACTAAAATCCCCCCCACAACTTTCCCTTACCCCTCCCACCTTCCCTCTCTCAGCAAAACCCTTTGGTTTTGGCCATGAGTCCTTGCTATATGTTCCTTGACTTTCCCCTTTCCTTCTTTTTCCCCGCCGCCCCCCCTCCTTCCCTCTTGTCTCTGTTGATTGCTTTTCTTTCAGTGTTGCTGGTCTTATTTTCCGTGATCTTTGTATTGTTGGTTAGGTTCCACTTATAGGTGAGATCATATGGTATTTGTCTTTTGCCCCCTGGCTTATTTTGCTTAGCATAATGCTCTCCAGTTCCATCCACGCTGTCGTGAAGTTTAGTAGTTCTTTTTTCTTTCTGCTGTGTAGCATTCCATTGTGTATATGTACCATTATTTTTTGATCTAATCATCTACTGATGGGCATTTAGGTTGCTTCCAACACTTGGCTATTGTAAACTGTGCTACTATGAACAGTGGGGTGCATAGGTTCTTTTGTATTGGCATTTTGGCCTTCTTAGGGTATAGTCCCTAAGACAGGGGAATCAGTGGATCAAAAGGCAGTTCCATTTTGAGCTTTTTGAGGAAATTCCACACTGCTTTCCACAGTGGCTGCACCAGTCTGCATTCCCACCAACAGTGTACGAGGGTTCCCTTTTCTCCGCAGCCTTGCCAGCAACTGTTGTGTGTTGATCTGTTTATGATGGCCATTCTGACCAGTGTGAGGTGGTACCTCATGGTGGTTTTGATCTGCATTTCTCTGATGGCTAGTGATGCTCAGCATCCTATCAAATGCCTCTGGGCTCTCTGTATCCCTTCTTTGGAAAAGCGTCTGCCCAGGTCCTTTGCCTATTTTTTGATTGGATCGTTTGTCTTCTTGGAGTGGAGTCGAGTGAGTTCTTTATATATCTTGGAGATCAAACCTCTATCTGATGTATCATTAGCAAATATATTTTCCCATAGGGCTGGCTCCCTTTTCATTTTGCTGGTGTTTTCTTTCGCTGTACAGAAGCTTCTTCTTTTTATGAGGTCCCACTTGTTTATTCTTTCCTTTATGTCCCTTGCTTTAGGAGACATAGCAGTGAAAAAATTGCTGCGTGGGATATCTGAGAGTTTCCTGCCAATGTTCTCCTCTAGGACTTTGATGGTGTTGCAACTTATATTTAAGTCTTTTGTCCATCTTGAGTTTATTTTTGTGTATGGTGTCAGCTGATGATCCAATTTCAATTTTTGGCATGTAGCCGTCCAGCTCTCCCAGTACCATTTGTTGAAGAGGCTGTTATTGCTCCATTTTATGCTTCTGCCCCCTTTGTCAAATATTAGATGCCCATAGAGACCTGGGCTTGTTTCTGGGCTTTCTATTCTGTTCCACTGGTCTATGGGTCTGTTCTTGTGCGAGTACCAAATTGTTTTGAGTACAGTGGCTTTGTAGTAGAGTTTGATGTCCGATATTGTGATCCTTACTACTTTGTTTTTCTTTCTCAAAATGGCTGTGGCTATCCGGGGTCGTTTATGGTTCCATATAAATTTTTGAAATGTCTGTTCTATTTCTGTGAAATACATCATTGGTATCTTAATAGGGATTGCATTGAATCTATACATTGCTTTGGGTACTATGGACATTTTGATGATATTAATTCTTCCAATCCATGAGCACGATATATGCTTCCATTTATTTGTGTCTTCCTTAATTTCTTTCTTCAATGTTGTATAGTTTTCTGCGTACAGGTCTTTTACCTCTTTGGTTAAATTTATGCCTAGGTACTTTTTTTTTCTTCCGGCTATATCAAATGGTACTTTTTTTTATTTCTTCTTCTATTGCATTACTGCTGTTCAAAAATGCCTTTGATTTCTGAATATGGTCTTTGTATCCTGCTGTTTTGCCAAATTCACTTATTAGGTTGCGGAGTTTTTTGGTAGAGTCTACAGGGTTCTCTATGTACACTATCATGTCATCTGCAAACAATGATAGTTTTACTTCCTCCTTTCCTATTTGGATGCCTTTTATCTCTTTCTCTTGTTTGAACACTGTGGCTAGCACTTCCAATATGATGTTGAAAAGAAGCGGTGAAGGCAGACATCCTTGTCGTGTTCCCTATCTTAGTGGGAAAGCTTTTAGTTCTTGCACGTTGAGTATGATGTTGGCTGTAGGTTTTTAATATATGGCCTTTATTAAGTTGAAGAATGCTCCATTTATTCAAATTTTGCTGAGTGTTTTGATCATAAACGGGTGCTTTATCTTATCAAATGCTTTTTCTGCGTCTATCAAGATGATCATGTGTTTTTGGTCTTTACTTTTATTTATGTGATGTATCACGTTTACTGATTTGTGTATATTGAACCATCCCTGCATCCCTGGGATGAATCCCACTTGATCACAGTGGATAATCTTTTGAATGTATTGCTGGATGCAGTTTGCCAATATTTTGTTGAGGATTTTAGCATCTGTGTTTATCAGTGAAATTGGCCTGTAGTTTTCTTTCTTTGTAGGGTCTTTATCTGGTTTTGGAATCAGGGTGATGCTGGCCTCATAGAAAGAGCTGGGAGTTTTCCCTCCGCTTGGATTTTTTGGAGTAGTCTGAGAAGGACAGAGGTTAGCTCTTCCTTAAATGTTGTGTAAAATTCTCCTGTGAAACCTTCGGGCCCTGGGCTTTGTGTGCCAGGTGTTTCTTGATTGCTGCTTCAATTTCCCCAGCTGTTATCAGTCTGTTCAAGCTTTCTGTTTCTTCCTCCTTCAGTGCTGGAACATTATACTTTTCTAAAAATTTGTCCATTTCATCAAGGTTTTCAAATTTCTTGGCATATCATTGTTCATAGTAGTTTCTGACAGTCCTTTGTATTTCTGGGGTCTCAGTTGTTATTTCTCCTCTTTCATTTCTGATATTATTAATTTAGGTCCTCTCCCTTTTTTTCTTGATGAGTCTGCTTAAAGGCTTGTCAATTTTATTTATCTTTTCAAAGAACCAGCTTCTGGATTGGTTGATCCTCTGAATTGTTCTTTTTGACTCTATGTCATTCAGTTCTGCTCTAATCTTGACTATTTCCTTCCGTCTCCTTGCTCTGGGATTTATTTGTTGTTGTTTCTTGAATTCTTGAAGTTGTAGTGTTAGGTCTTTTATTTGAAATGTTTCTATCTTTTTTAGGTAAGTCTGTATTGCTATGAACTTCCCTCTCAGGACTGCCTTTGCTGTGTCCCATAGGTTTTGGACTGTTGTGTGTTAATTTTCATTTTTTTCCAGAAATTTTTTGATTTCTTCTCTTATCTCATTATTGACCCATCCATTGTTTCATAGTCTACTATTCAGTCTCCATGAGTTTGCAGGTTTGTGAAGTTTCTCATTGAGGTTGATTTCCAGTTTCTAGACCTTGTGGTCCAAGAAAAATTTGGTATTATTTCAATTTTCCTGAACTTGCTGAGACTTGCTTTGTGTCCTATCATGTTGTCTATCTTTGAAAAACTGCCATGAGCATTTGAAAAGAATGTGTATTTTTCTTCTTTGGGATGTAAGGTTCTCTATATGTCAGTTAACTCTATTTGATCCAGTGTGTCATTCAAGTGCATGATATCTTTATTAATGTTTGTTTGGAAGATCTCTCCATTTTTGATAGTGGGATGTTGAAATCCCCTACTATCAGTGTGTTGCTGTCTATATCTTCTTTGAAATCTTCCAACATTTTCCTTATAAGCTTGGGGGCTCCTATATTGGGAGCATATAAGTTTACAATTTTATGTCTTCTTGATAGATTCTTCCATTAAGTATTATAAAGTGTCCCTCTGGGTCTCTTTTTATGGCCTTTGTTTTGAAATCTACTTTGTCTGATACAAGTATGGCAACCCTGGGCTTTTTCTCATGCCCATTTGCTTGGAATATTTTTTTCCATCCCTTTCCTTTCAATCTGTGTAGGTCTCTTGCTCTGAGGTGGGTCTCTTGTAGGCAGCATATGTGTGGGTCATGTTTTCTTATCCATTCAGCTACCCTGTGTCTTTTGATTGTTCCATTTAGTCAATTCACATTGAGAGATATTACTGATGGAAACTTACTCATCTTTTTTCTTTGTACCTGTGTTCCTCTCTCTCTCTTTCTTTTACTTCATCTTCTTAAACCAGTCCCCTTAGCATACCTGGAGGGCTGGTTTGGTAGAGATGTATTCTTTTAGCCTTCTCTTGTCTGGGAAACTCCGTATTTCCCCTTTTATTTTAATGGAGATCCTAGCTGGGTGGAGCAGCCTTGGCTGTAGGCCCTTGCTTTTCATGGCTTGGAATATTAGTTGCCATTCCCTTCTAGCTTGTAGTGTTTCTTTTGAGAAGTCAGCTCCTAGGCGTATCGGGGCCCCCTTGTGTTTGACTTTCTTCTTCTCCCTTGCTGCCTTGAGGATTCCCTCTTTGTCTTTGACATTTGCCATTTTAATGATGATGTGTCTTGGAGTGGACCTCTTTCATTCCCTTTTGAGTGGGGTCCTCTGTGCCTCCTGGATCCATGAGACCCTTTCTCTCCTCAAATTAGGGAAATTTTTCATCATTACTCTTTCAAGGAGGTTCTCTATCTGTTGCTCCTCTTCTTCTCCTTCTGGGATCCCTATTATACAGATATGATTGTGTTTCAGGTTGTTCTGCATTTCCCTAAATGCCTCTTCATTCTTTTTGAGCCGTTTTTCCATTTCTTATTCTTTCTGGGAGCTTCTTTCTACCTCGTCCTCCATCTCACTGATTCGATCCTTGGCTTCATCCAGCCTGCTTTGGATTCCTTCTACTGTGTTCTTCAATTCAGAAATGGTATTCTTTATATCCTCTTGTGTCTTCTTAATAGTGTCTATGTCCTTTTCCAGGTTGATGTAGTTTGTTGTAAGATCCTGATAATTTCTCAGCAGTTTCTCATAGTTCTCTTTGAGCTGGCTGAGCTCATTGAGCTTCCTCAGGACCATTGTTTTGAATTCAGTGTCTGATAGTTCCCTTGCCTCTATTTCATTTAGCTCTCGCTTTGGGGAGTCCCCTTTTCCACTCATTTGGGGGGAACTTCTTTTTCTTCTCATTTTTGTGAGAGTCTGTTAAGTAATTTACTTATTTTTTTTATTTATTTTTGCTTCTGCTTCAACTGGGATGTCTAAATTTCCTGACTTTGTGGATTAAACTTCTATGGTAGTAGGTAGGTCTTTTTATTTATTTATTTATTTATTTATTTATTTATTTATTTATTTATTTATTTTTGTCCTTTTCTTTCTGGGCCTGCCTCTGATGATGTCAGTTGTTGACCCTATAGGACCCTGGGTTGTTTGTTTGAGCCTTCCAGGTGTCTACTGTCTGTGTCTGATTCCTGCTTGTGGCAGCTCTGTGACCCCTTCCGTCAGGCCTGGGCTATTTTGGGGGGATCACTCTGCACTATCTATCTGGCTCCTTGAGCATTTTCCCAGCGGGGCAGGATCCGCCGCCTGCCTGGGCTCACATGTGCTTGCCCCAGACCGGGGGGCTTATTCGGGACCTCGCATACTCATCTGGCCCCCCTGGCTGGCAAGCTCCCTTGAACTGGTCAGTTTTGGGTCTTCTCTTGTGTGTTTTCCCCACTTTTGGCTCTTTGGGTGAGTTGCTTGCCCTTGCCAAATGGGGACTACGGAAATGGGAAGAAGTCAGCTCCAGGACTCTCCGGTTAATCCTGTCTCTGGTCTCTCTTCCAGGGACTCTGGGCAGCTCTGTGTCCCCTTCAGCCAGGGATCTGCTAATTTTGGGGGCCGCTCCACATTGCTGGCCAGGTGGGTCAATTTACGCCTGCCCTTGCCGCTCTCTGTACTCCCTCACAGGCCATATCAGTGCCAATCTGTGGGAGACCTTGGTCGCCGTTCCAAGCGTTTGCCAGCCCGCACCAGTCACACACATACTCGCCAACCCTCGCCAGTCACTCGGCGCAAGTGTGCTCGCCTGCACTGGGTGGTTTTGGGGTGTCTATGTGTGCTTTTCAGCTTTTGGCTCTGTGGGGGTTTGGCCTCTTCCCGTGCAATGGAGACTACGGCAAGGAGAAGGAGTTGGGACTCCCCGGTTCCAACTCCCGTTCTTTCCCCAATGCCTCCATTTCGAGACTCTCCTCAGGGTCCTCTGGGCAGTTCCCTGACCACTTAGGCCAAGGATCCACCCGCTGTGCAGACTGCATTTCAATTGCGGGCAGTCTGGTTCATGCACGCCCCGCTTCTGCCTCTTTGGGGTCACGCCTTTCCAGACCACAATGGAGACTACAGAATGGGGAGGGAGTCGGGACTCCCCAGTTCTTCCTCCCATTCTTTCCCCAATGCCTCCATCTCCAGCCTCTCCTCAAGGCTCTCCCAGCCAGTCTGCACTCAGTCCCGCAGCTCACATGCACAAGCTGTGTGCGGAGCGCACAAAAGGGAGGTTAATTGATTCCCTTATGCCTGAGTGAGATGGTAGCTGCAGAGTGGGAGGTGTGTTATCACCCAGGCTCCACCGGCCGCCGTGTCAGTTCTCTTCACAAAGTTTTCCTCACTAGTCTTTTCCCAGGCCCCAGCCCACCCTGCTGCTGCTTCTATCCAGATATCAAGGAGGGTGGCTGCCACTGCAATTTTTGCGTTGGCCCTTTAAATGTCTCTTTGGATCCCCAGCCACCTGTCTCTGGCAGAGAGGGCCCCTAAGCTTTTTGGGGTTGCATTTTGTCTGTATTTTCCTGGTTTTAGCTGCTGTAGTTTAGGGGTCCTTGTTTATGATTCAGACCCCGTTCTTCGGGGGGGGGAAGCTAACTGGCCGTTTCAATGTCCATCTGGTGCCAGTGCCCGTGGGCACCCAGCCCACCCTCTCAAGCCTCCACCGAACTTCTCACCCCTTGGGATGTGTGAGAGTCAAATCCACTGTTCGCGGCTCCAAGACTCCTCTCCCACTATCGTTCCATTGTTTTCCAGGTGATTATTCCACTATTTAGTAGCAATTCCAGTTTGGTCTTGGGAGGAGGTCAGCGTGACTCCCATTCACTCCTCCACCATCTTAATCTCTCTCCCTATTTCTAGAATGTTTATTTCATTTCATTGATCTATTTGATTATTTCTGTGCTGGTGTCATGTTGTTTTAATTGCTGAGACTTTATAATGGATTTAAACTTTTTAATATTTTAGAATGGATTTTGACATTTGAAAAATCAAAAATAAAATCAATCTGCATTAAGAAAGAAAGAAAGAAAGAAAAAAGAAAGAAGAAAGGAAGAAAGAAAGAAAGAAAGAAAGAAAGAAAGAAAGAAAGAAAGAAAGAAAGAAAGAAAGAAAGAAAAGGAAAGGAAAGAAAGAATGGAAGGAAGGAAGGAAGGAAGGAAGGAAGGAAGGAAGGAAGGAAGGAAGGAAGGAAGGAAGGAAGTCCTACTTCTTGTAACAACATGGATGGAACTGGAGAATATTATCCTAAGTGAAATAAGCCAGTTGGTGAAAGACAAATAAATACCAGATGATTTCACCTATAATTGGAATCTATTCAACAAAATAAACTAACAAACACTATAAACCACAGGCATGGAAACTTGGAGCTGACTGAAAGTGACCAGAAAGGATGAAGAAGGCGGACAATGGCAGAAAGAAGAAGGGACTAAAAGAGAACATATATGAATTATCTATGGACATGGACATCAGAGTGGGAATTGACAGTGGGATAGGGGGGCAGGATGGGTTGGGTGGAGGATGGCAAAGAGAGAAAAATTGAGACAACTGGTAATAGAATAATCATGATTTATAAGCAGCAAAATGGACAAGCAAAGAAAATATAACCAGTAACATTGAAAGAAAAAAGAAACCAACAGAGTCAAGAGGGAAGGAGGGAGGGGTGGGTGGGGAAAGGGAAGGGAAGGGTCAAGCCAAGGAACATATATCAAGGACTCATGAACAAAGCCAAAGTGGGAAAGGACTGAGGGAGGGAGATGGGGGAGGAGGGCAGGGGAAAGTGGTGGTGGAAAGGTGGAGACAAATGTATTTCAACAAAAACAAATAAATTTAAAAAAACAAAGAAACTAACAGTGACGTGAGGGAAGGAAGGAGGAGAGTAGCAGAGAAAGGAAGGGGAATGGTCAAATCAAGAAACATGCATAAAGGACCCATGGACAAAGCCAAAGTGGGGAAAGATTGAGGGATGGAGGTGAGGATGGGTGGGGCAATGAAAAGTGGTGGCAGGAAAATGGACACAAATATATTTGAACAGTAAAAAAATCATTAGAAATTAAATTAAATTAAATTTTATAAAAAGACATAGAGTGTCTGAATGGATAAATAAACCAGATCTATACTTATACTGCCTACAGGAGACTCACCTCAGATCAAAAAACAGACATAGTCTTAAAAGGAAAAGGATGAAAAAGATATATCATGCAAATAGAATCAAATAAAGGCTGGGGTAGCAATATTTCTAAGAGACAAAATAGCCTTTAAACCAAGGACTGTAACAAGAGACAAAGAAGGACATTTCATAGTGATAAACTGATCAATTCAACAAGAGGATATCACTTTTGCAAACATTTAGGCACCCAACAGAGGAGAACCTAAATACATATATAAAGCAAATAGTGATAAACATGACATTAGAGATCAACAGTAATACAGTCATAGTAGGGGACTTTAACACCCCCTTGATATCAATCCAGATAGAAAATCAACTAGAAAACAATAAGTCTTAAATTATTGATTAGACTAGATGGATTTAATTGACATTTTTAGAACATTTCACCCCAAGGCAACAGAGTATATCTTCTTTTCAAACACACATGTAACATTTCAAGGGTAGATCACATGTTAGGCCAGAAAACAAGTCTCAATAAATTTAAGAATTCTGAAATCAAAAGGAGCCCTTATGAACTTATATAATACACTATGTTGGCTCCTCTTTCGGCTCTATTCCACTGAAAACAGTAGAGCAGAGAGATTAAAAATTGGAGCAAGAAGCTTTCAGGTCCCCACCCAGCCTTGGCTCTACAAAGAGCTGCCATCAGCACCAAGCAGGAACGAGCTGACCCTTTTACACAGTATGGCTTCTTACATGAAACAGACAGCTAACTCATCAGAAACTAAACATTATTGAAAATAATTTGAGACAGATGAAGACAGTTGGTGCATGGGCAAGGGAACACACCCATCTTCCCTAAAGGCTGAACAGTGCCTCCTGTTGGGGGTGAAAGGGGAGTGCGAGAATGATTCATGGATCTCACACTTTTGATTGCACCAGAAGTCCCTAGCATGTGGTGCTGGCAGACATTAGATGAACCACCACTGGGCCTTGTGCTGATAAAAACCAGCAGGGCAGAACAGTGAGGACCAGACAAGCTTGAAGAAGACCACCACAGCCTGTGAATTGCTTGTAGCCTTAAACAGCCTGCATAAAGCAAGACTGGGACACTAGCTGACATCAGGGATGGATCTTGAGGGGGACGACAGCAGGCCAACAAACAGAGAATATGCTGAGATAAATTCTACCTTGCGCTTTTTCACTATTTGTGCTATTTTCTCCATCATAGCTTTTTTCCCAAAAGCATACACTTTATGTTAATTTTTGCTGATTTATTTGTTTTTTTATTTTTGTTCACTTACAGTTGTCTCCATTTTTCCACACATTGCTCTCCCCTGCCCTGTACAACACCTGCTTCAAAAGACAATTCCACACTCATTGTCATTATTCAAGTGGCCTTTGTACATGTTCCCCTTCTTTCCTCCATTATCCCCCATTGCCCTACCCTCTGATCACTGTCAGTTTGTTATTTATTTCCATGTCTCTGGTTCTTTTTTCTCATTTACTTGTTTGGTTGATTAGGTGTGTGTTCCACTTATAAGTGAGATCATATGGTGTTTGTCTTTCACCACCTGGCATATGTCACTTAGCATAATGCTCTCTTATTTCACCCATGCAATCAAAAGGGGTAGGGTTTCCTCCTTTCATTCTGCACTGTAGTATTCCATTGTGTAAATGTACCATAGTTTTTTGATTCACTCATTTAGTGATGGACACTTACTGTTTCCAGCACTTGGCTACTGTAAATAATGCTGCTATGACTTTGGAATACATAGGTTCTTTTGAATAGGTATTTCAGGATTCTTAGGATAAAACCCCAGCAGTGGAATTTCAGGGTCAAAGGGCAGTTCCATTTTCAGTTTTTTTGAGGAAATTTGATGCTGTTTTCTACAGTGGCTTCACCAATCTGCATTCCCACCAACAGTGTACTAGGGCCCCCTTTCCTCCACAACCTCTCCAGCACTAGTTGTTTGTTGATTTGTTTATTATGGCCTTCTGACTGGTGTGAAGTGGTATCTCACAGTGGTTTTAATGTGCATTTTTCTGATGATTAGTGATGTTGAGCATCCCTTCATATGCCTATGGGCCCTCTGTACATCCTCCTTAGAGAAGTGACTGTTCAGGTTCTTTGCCTATTTTTTAAATGGATTGTTGGTCTTCCTGGTGTAGAGTCATGTGAGTTCTTTAAATATTTTGAACAAACTCTTTTCTGAGGTATCAGTAGCAAATATGTTTTCCCATATGGTTGGTTGCATTTTTATTTTGCAGATGTTTTCTTGAGCTATGCAGAAGATTTTTAATTTGATGTAGTCCCATTTGTTTATTCTTTCCTTTTTATCTCTTACCTTAGGGGATATATCAGTGAAAATACTGCTGTGTGGGATATCTTATATTTTACTGCCTGTGTTTTCCTTTAGGTCTTTTATGGTGTCACAATTTATGTTTATGTCTTATGTTGATCTTGAGTTTATGTTTGTGTATGGCGTAAGTTAGTGTTCAAGTTTCATTTTTGTGCATATACCTGTCCTAATCTCCTGACACCATTTATTTAGATGGTTATTTTTACTCCATTTTATTCTACTGCTTGTTTTGTCAAATATGAATTGACCATAGAGACTTGGGTTTGTTTCTAGGCCCTCTATTCTGTTCTATGATCTATGCGTTGGTTCTTATGCCAGTATCACACTGTTTACATTACAGTGGCCTTGTACTATAGTTTGATATCGGGTATTGTGATCCTTCCTACTTTCTTCTTCTTTCTCAAAATTGCCAATCCATGGCAATTTTTTTTTATTTGGGGTCATTTATAATTCCATATAAAATGTCAAGATATTTCTTCTATACCAGTGAAATATGTCATTGTTATTTTAATAAGGATTGCATTGAATCTAGACATTGATTTGGGTAGCGTAAACATTTTAATGCTGTTAAGTCTTCCAATCCATGAATTCAGTACATGGTTCCATTTTTTTTGTGTGTCTTCCTTAATTTTTTTCTTTAGTGTTCTGTTGTTTTCTGAGTACAGGTCTTTTACTTCCTTTGTTAAGTTTATTCCTAGGTACATTATTTTTCTTGTTGCTATAGCAAATGGGATTTTTTCCAGATTTCTCATTCTGATATTTCATTTTTGGTGTACAAAAGTGTCTTCAATTTCTGAATATTGACTTTGTATCCTGCTGTTTTGCCAAATTCACTTATTAGGTCGAATAGTTCTTTGGTGGAGTCTATAGGATTTTTATGTACACAGTCATATCATCTGCAAATAATGGCAATTACTCCTTCCTTTCCAATTTGAATATCTTTTATTTCTCCATCTTCTCTAATTAATGTGGAAAGAACTTCCAACAATATGTTGATGGAAGTAGTGAAAGCAGACACCCTTGTTTTGTTCCTGATCTTAGTGGGCAAGCTTTTAGTTTTTGTTGGTTCAGTGTGATGTTGGCTATAGGTTTCTTGTATTTGACCTTTATGATGTTGAGGTACACTCCCTGAAGTCCCACTTTCCTGAGCGTTTTTATCATGAATGGGTGCTGTATTTTATCAAATTCTTTTCCAGCATCTATTGATATGATCATTTTTTGTTATTCATTTTATTTATGTGATTTATTACATTTATTGATTTGCGAACATTGTACCATTTTTTTAGAATAATTTTTTAAATTATTTTATTTCTTTTTCAAATACATTTGACTCTGCCTTCCCCCCACCACTTTCCCCAGTCCCTGCCCCTCTCCCTCCCTGAATCCTTCCCCACTTCAGTTTTGTCCATGAGTCCTTGCTATATGTTCATTGACATGCCGCATCCCTTCCTTTTCCCCTGACCACCCCTCTCTACTTCCCTCTTGTATTTGTTGGTTTCTTTTCCTTTCAGTGTTGCTGGTCTTATTTTCCTTGCATTGTTGTTTTGTTGGTTAGGTTCCGCTTATAGGTGAGATCATATGGTATTTGTCTTTCGCCCCCTGGCTTATTTTGCTTAGCATAATACTCTTTAGTTCTATCCATGCTGTAGCAAAGTGTAGTAGTTCTTTTATTCTTTCTGCTGCGTAGTATTCCATTGTGTAAATGTACCATAGGTTTTTGATGCAATCATCTACTGATGGGCATGGAGGTTGCTTTCAACACTTGGCTATTGTAAATTGTGCTGCTATGAACATTGGGATGCATAGGTTCCTTTGAATTGGTGTTTTGGGATTCTTAGGGTACAGTCCCAGCTGGGGAATCACTGGATCAAAAGACAGTTCCAGTTTGAGCTTTTTGAGGAAATTCCACACTGTTTTCCACAATGGCTGCACCAGCCTGCATTCCCACCAACAGTGTACTAGTGTTCCCTTTTCTCCACAGCCACTCCAGCACCTGTTGCTTGTTGATCTGTTTATGATGGCCATTCTGACCGGTATAAGGTGGTATTTCATTGTGGTTTAGATCTGCATTTCTCTGATGGCTAGTGATGCTGAGCATCCTTTCAAATGCCTCTGGGCCCTCTGTTTCTCTTCCTTGGAAAAGCGTCTGCCCAAGCCCTTTGCCCATTTTTTGACTGGATCATTTGTCTTCTTGGAGTGGAGTCGAGTGAGTTCTTTATATATCTTGGAGATGAAACCTCTATCTGATGTATCATTAGCGAATATATTTTTCCATATGATTGGCTCCCTTTTCATTTTGCTGATGTTTTCTTTAGCCATGCAGAAGCTTCTTATTTTGATGAGGTCCCACTTGTTTATTCTTTCTTTATGTCCCTTGCTTTAGGAGACATATCAGTGAAACAATTGCTGCATGGGATATCTGAGAGTTTCCTGCCAATCTTCTCCTCTAGGACTTTGATGGTGTTGAGACTTATATTTAATTCTATTACCCACCTTGAGTTTATGTTTGTGTATGGTGTCAGGTGATGATCCATTTTCAATTTTTTGCATGTAGCTTTCCAGCTGTCCCAACATCATTTGGTGAAGAAGCTATTAGTACTCTATTTTATGCTTCTGACCTCTTTGTCAAATATTAGTTGCCCATAGAGACCTGGGCTTATTTCTGGGCTTCCTATTCTGTTTGGTTGGTCTATGGGTCCTTTCTTGTGACAGTTCTAGGTTGTTTTGAGTATATGGCTTTGTAGTATAGTTTGATGTCCGATATTGTGATCCCTCCTACTTTGTTTTTCTTTCTCAAAATTGCTGCGGCTATTCGGGGTCATTTATGGTTCCATATACATTTTTGAAATGTCTATTCTATTTCTGTAAAATATGTCATTTGTATCTTTATAGGGATTTCATTGAATCTATAAATTGCTTTGGGTAGTATGGACATTTTGAGGATATTAATTCTTCCAATCCATGAGCACCGTATATGCTTCTCTTTATTTGTGTCTTCCTTAATTTCTTTCTTCAATGTTGTATAGTTTTCTGCATACAGGTCTTTTACCTTCTTGGTTAAATTTATTCCTAGGTACTTTATTTTTCTTGTTGTTGTATTGAATGGTATTTCTTTTCCTGATTTCTTCTTCTTCTATTTCATTGTTGGTGTACAAAAAAGCCTTTGATTTCTGAATATTGACTTTGTATCTTACTGTTTTGCCAAATTCACTTATTAGGTTCAGTAGTTTTTTGGTGGAGTCTACAGGGATTTCTATGTACACTATGATGTCATCTGCAAACAATTATAGCTTTACTTTCTCGTTTCCTATTTAGATGCCTTTTATTTCTTTTTCTTGTATGACCTCTGTGGCTGAGCCTAGGAGAATGATACTTTAAACACATATACTATTTGAATAAAAGTGGTGAAAGTGGACGTCCTTGTCATGTTCCTGATCTTAGTGGGAAAGCTTTTAGTTTTTGTCCATTGAGTATGATGTCGGCTGTAGGTTTTTCATATATGGCCTTAATTATGTTGAAGAATGCCCCATTTATTCCATTTTGCTGAGTGTTTTCATCATAAATGGGTGCTGTACCTTATCGAATGCTTTTTCTGCATCTATCAAGATGATCATGTGGCTTTTGTCTTTCCTTTCATTTATGTGATGTATTACATTTGTTGATTTGTGTATATTGAACCATCCCTGAATCCCTGGGATGAATCCCATTTGATCATGGAGGATGACTCTTTTAATATATTGCTGGATGCAGTTTGCCAATATTTTGTTGAGGATTTTAGTGTCTATATTCTTCAGCGAAATTGGCCTGCAGTTTTCTTTCTACATGTAGGATCTTTATCTGGTTTTGGGATCAGGGTGATGCTGGACTCATAAAAAGAGTCTGGGAGTCTTCCCTCCTCTTGTATTTTTTTGAGTAGTCTGAGAAGGACAGGGGTTAGCTCTTCCTTAAATGTTTTGTAAAATTCTCTTGTGAAACCGTCCGGCCCTGGGCTTTTCTGTGCTGGGAGTTTCTTGATTACTGCTTCCTTTTCCCCAGCTGTTATCGGTCTGTTCAAGCTTTCTTTTTCTTCCTCCTTCAGTGCTGGAACATTATACTCTTCTAGAAATTTGTCCATTTCATCAAGGTTTTCAAATTTCTTGGCATATAATTGTTCATAGTAGGTTCTGACAATCCTTTGCATTTCTGTGGTATCAGTTGTTATTTCTCCTCTTTCATTTCTGATATTATTAATTTGAGTCATCTCCCTTTTTTTCTTGATGAATCTGCTTAAAGGCTTGTCGATTTTATTTATCTTTTCAAAGAACCAGCTCCTTGATTGGGTGATCCTTTGAATTGTTCTTGTCTTCTCTATGTCATTCAATTCTGCTCTGATCTTGAGTATTTCCATCCTTCTACTTGCTCTGATATTTATTTGTTGTTGATTTTCCAGTTCTTGAACTTGTACTGTTAGTTCTTTTATTTGAAATGTTTTTATCTTTTTTAGGTAGGCCTGTATTGCTATGAAGTTCCTTCTCAGGACTACCTTTGCTGTGTCCCATAGTTTTTGGACTGTGGTCTGTTCATTCTAATTTGTTTCCAGAAACTTTTTGATTTCTTCTCTTATTGCATTATCAACTCATTCATTGTTTAATAGTGTACTGTTCAGTCTCCATTACTTTGCAAGTTTTTGAAGTTTCTCTTTAAAGTTGATTCCCAGTTTCAAGCCCTTGGGATCTGAGAAAAAGGTTGTTATTAATTCAATTTTTCTGAATTTGCTGAATCTTGCTTTGTGTCCTATCATGTGGTATATCTTTGGAAAAGTTTCATAGCATTTGAAAAGTATGTGTATTTTGCTTCTTTGGGATGTAAGGTTCTATATATGTCAGTTAAGTCCATTTGATGCAGTGCATCTTTCAGCTCCACAATATCCTTGTTGATGTTGTGTTTGGAAGATCTGTCCATTTTTGACAGTGGGGTGTTAAAAATCCCCTACTATCAGTGTGTTATTGCCTATATCTTTTTTGAAGTTCTCCAAGATTTTCCTTATATATTTGGGTGCTCCTATGTTGGGTGCATATAAATTTACAATGTTTAGGTCTTGACTGATGTTTCCTTTAAGCATTATAAAGTGTCCCTCTGGGTCTCTTTCTATGGCCTTTTTTTGAAATCTATTTTGGCTGTTTTAAGTATTGCTACCTCTGCTTTCTTCTCTTGCCCATTTGCCTGGAACATTTTTTTCCATCCCTTTACTTTCAATCTGTGTAGGTGTTTTGCTCTGAGGTGGGTCTCTTGTAGGCAGCATATGTATGAGTCATGTTTCTTATCCATTCAGCTATCTTGTGTCTTTTGATTGGGGCATTTAGTCTATTTACTTTGAGAGTTATTACTGATGGAAACCTATTCATTTCTTCTCATTGTACTTGTGTTTCTCTTCTTCTCACTCTTTTTCTTCATCTTCTTAAACCAATCCCTTTAGCATATGTTGTAGTGCTGGTTTGGTGGAGACATATTCTTTTAGCCTTCTTTTGCCTGGGAAACTCTGTATTTCCCCTTCTATTTTAATTGAGAGACTTGCTGGGTAGAGCAGCCTTGGCTGTAGGCCCTTGCTTTTCATGACTTGGAATATGTGTTGCCATTCCCTTCTGGCTTGTAGTGTTTCTGTTGAGAAGTCAGCTCCTAGCTGTATTGGGGCTCCCTTGTATGTTACTACCTGTTTTTCCCTTGCTGCCTTTAGGATCTCTGTTTGTCTTTGATATTTGTTATTCTAATGATGATGTGTCTTGTACTGGGCCTCGTTGGGTCCCTCTTGAATGAGGCTCTCTGTGCTTCCTGTATCCATGAGAGCCTTTCTCTCTCAAATCGGGGAAATTCTCCTTCATTACTTTTTCAAAGAGGTTCTCTATCCCTTGCTCCTCTTCTCCTCCTTCTGGTATCCCTATTTTGCAGATATTATTGCATTTCAGGTTGTTCTGCATTTCTCTAAATGCCTCTTCATTCTTTTGAGTCTTTTTTCCATTTCTTGTTCTTTCTGGGAGCTTTTATCTACCTTATCCTCCATCTCACTGATTTGACCCTTGGCTTCATTTAGCCTGCTTTGGATTCCTTCTACTGTGTTCTTCAATTCAGAAATGGTATTCTTCATATCCTCCTGTGTCTTCTTGATAGTTTCTATGTCCTTTTCCAGGTTGATATAGTTTGCTGTATGTTCCTGATAGTTTCTCTGCAGTTTCTCATAGTTCTGTTTCTGCTGACTGAGCTCATTGAGCTTCCTTAGAGTCATTGTTTTGAATTCAATCTCTGATAGTTCCCTTGTCTCTATTTCATTTAGCTCTCTCTGTGGGGGTTCCTCCTTTCCCCTCATTTGGGGGGAAATTTTTTTCTTCCCATTTTTGTGGGAGTCTATTATTATTTATTTATTTTTTTGGTTCTCCTTCAATTGATCCATCTAGATTTCCTGACTTTGTGGATTGAACTTCTATGGTAGTAGGTGGGTCTTTTTATTTATATATTTTTTGTTTTTTCTTTTCTTTCTGGATCTGCCTCTGATGATGTCAGTTGTTCACCTTATCTGACCTTAGGTCATTTGTTTAAGACTTCCAGGAATATACTGCCTGTGTCTGACTTCTGTAATTGTAAATCTGGTCACTCTGTCCTCATCTCTCCAGCTTAGGCACCACAGGGCAGAGCAGTGCCTCCTGATGGTGGGACTATCATGACCTTATAGGCTGCTGTTGCTCAAGGGAGTAGTCCGCCTAAGCCAGATAGAGATCGTGGACTGGGGAAGAGTCAGCACTGGGACTCCCCAATGCTTCTGCCTCCAGTCTCTCCTCAAGTGTCTTTGGGCAGCTCTGTGACCCCTTCAGCTAGGGATCCACTACTTCTGCAGACTATGTTGTAATTGCACACCTCTGGCTTCTGTGTCAGCTTCTGCCTCTTTAGCATTTGGCAGAATTTAGCAAATGGGGATTACAGAATGGGGAGGGAGTCTGCTCCAGGATTCTCAGATAATCCTCCCATTCTTTCCCCAACCCCTCTGTCTCCAGTCTCTCCTCAAGGGTCTCTGTGCAGCTCTTTGTCCCCTTTGGCCAGGGATCCTCTATTTCTCCCAACCAGTCTACACTCAACCCCTAGCCCACATGAAGACAAGCTGTATGTAGAGTACACAAAAGGCAGGTTAATTGATTCTCTTATGTCTGGGCGAAGTGGTAGTTGCATAGTGGGAGGTGAGTTATGACTGGGGCTCTCCTTGTCACAGTCTCAGTTCTCTTCACAAAGTTTTCCTCACCAATCTTTCCTCGGGCACCAGACCACTCTCCTGCCACCTCTACTCAGAGATCAAGGAAGGTGGCTGCCACTGCAAATTTTTACATTGGCCCTTTAAATGTCTCTTTGCATCTCCAGCCACCTGTCTCTGACAGAGAGCATGCCTAAGCTTCTTGGGGTTGCATTTTCTCTGCACATTTTCCTGGTTTCAGCCACTGTAGTCTAGGGGTCCCTGTTTATGATTCAGACCCTGTTCTCAGGGGCATCCAACTGGCCATTTTAATGTCCCTCCTGTGCTGGTACCCATGGGTGCCCAGCCCACCCTCTTGAGCCTCCACTGCACTTCTCACCCATTAGGATGTGTGAAAGTTGATTCCACTGTCTGTCCACAGCTCCAAGGCTCCTCTCCCTCTATTGTTCCATTCCAATAATTAACTATTTTAAAAGAAAAAATTTCTATTTTAAAAATATTTAAATTTGACTTGGCCTAGTGGCTGAGTTGGATGGAGAATTGTCCCTTACACAAAAAGTTTATGTATCTGATCCCCAGTTGGAGTACCTACAGGAAGCAACCAATCAATGTTTCTTTTTTTATTTTATTTTTTTATTTTCTTTATTTTTTCAAATGCATTTGTCTCTGCCTTCCCCCTACCACCTTCCCCTTCCCCCTCCCCCCTCCCTCCCTCAATCCTTCCCCTTTGGTTTTGTCCATGAGACCTTGCTACACATTCCCTAACCCTCCCATTCCCTTCCTTTTCTCCCATCCCCCTTCCCTCCTTCCCTCTTGTCTCTGTTCATTTCTTTTCCTTTCAGTGTTTCTGGTCTTATTTTCCTTGCATCTTTGTATTGTTGGTTAGGTTCCGCTTATAGGTGAGATCGTATGGTATTTGTCTTTTGCCCCCTGGCTTATTTCACTTAGCATAATGCTCTCTAGTTCCATCCATGCTGTTGCGAAGTGTAGTAGTTCTTTTTTTCTTTCTTCTGCGTAGTATTCAATTGTGTAAATGTACCATAATTTTTTGATCCAATCATCTACTGATGGGCATTGAGGTTGCTTCCAACACTTGGCTATTGTAAATTATGCTGCTATGAACATTGGGGTGCAACGTTTCTTACATTGATGCTTCTCTCTCCCCCTCTCTCTGTCTCTAAAAACCAAGAATCATATCCTCAGGTGAAGATTTAAAAATGTATATTTAAATTCATACATATATAATGTATGTATACTCTCATTTTCTAGATAAGTCTGGAAAGTTATATACACACACACACAAACTAGTTGGACATACAGATAGTCAATAGGTACATGAAAAGGTACTCTCAATATATAATCACCAGGAAAATGCAAATCAAAATCACAATGAGACATCAACTCACATCTGTTAGAATGCCTATTATTAAAAATATGAAATAAGTGTTGCCCATGATGTGGGGAGAAGGGAACCTGTGTGCACTTTAGACAAGATTGTAAATTGGTGCAGCCTGTATGGAAAATAGTATTAAGTTCTTTAGAAAAATTAAGAATAGAACTAACATAGGATCCAGCAATTGCACTTCTGGAAATACATACAAAGACAATGAAAACACTAACTAGAAAAGATGTAGGCATCCCTGCATTTGTTGCAGTATTATTTACAATAGTCAAGATATGGGAACAACCTAAGAGTCTACTGATGGATGAATGAATACAGAAGATGTAGTACATCTGTATTTTATTGAAGAATAAAAGAATATTTTTCAATAATAAAAACAAGGGAAACTTTTTTCTTTGTTTAATTTTTAAATCATGTTTATTCTATTACATTTGTCTCAATTTTTCCCCTTTTACCCCCCTTCAACCATCCCACCCCCAAACCCCACTCTCACAGTCAATTTGCACTCTGTTGTCCATGTCCATGGCTCATTCATAGCCATGACTTTGATTAGTCCCCTCCCCTTCTTAACACCATTGTCCTCCTTTTCCACCCCCTCTTGTCACTTTCAGTCTGCTCCTTATTTCCATGCTTGCAGTTGATTCTGTTCATGAGCTTGTTTTGTTAAAAAGATATCACTTACAGGTGAGATTATATGGTATTTGTCTTTCACCAACTGGTTATTTCCTTTAGCATAATATTCTCCAGTTTCATCATGTCACAAAAGGTAGGAGTTCCTTCTTCCTTTCTTTTCTTTTCTTTCCTTTCTTTCTTTCTTTTTTCCTTCTTTTGTAACTGCAGATTGATTTATTTTTTAAATATCACTCAATTATAAAATATTAAAAACATTTTAAAAATTATAAAGTCTCAGCTAAAACAACATGACACCAGCACAGAAATAATCAAGTAGATCAATGAAACATAATCAGCATTCTGAAACAAACATATACATCCATCTAACAATGTAATATATGATTAAATTGACATTTCAAATCAATGGGGAAAATAAAGCTTATTCAACAAATAAGATGCATGAACTAGTATTAATTGAAATAAAACAAATATAGATAGAGCCTTATTGCACATATTCTATAAGAAATATTTAGGTGAGTTAAAAATCAGTATGTAGAATCTAAGGTGTTTTAGGAGAAAATACAAAATAATCTTTTCCTTACCCTGAAGAAACATATTCAAACCCAAAAGGATAAAGTAAAATACTGACAATATGACTATATTAAACATTTTCTACAAAACTTTAATTGATAAATGGATAAAGAATACCAAAAAAATCATTAAAGCTTTTTTTAAAAATAATAGAAATAGGCAAGAAATATACAAAAACAGGTTCAGGTTCAAGAAATTATAAATGAACATTTAAAATAACAACTCATTGCAAAGATTTGATTAATACATATTAAAAAATTTTGGTAATCTTAAGTATTACCAACTGTGAAAGGAACAGGGAATTCATAGATTCTTTTTCTTCCATCTTAAAGCTGTCCCGTGAGCATATTTTGCATGCTGGTTTGGTGGAGGTGTATTCCTTTTGCTTTGTTTTGTCTGGGAAACTCCTTATTTTGCATTCCATTTTAATTGAGAGCCTTGCTGGGCAGAGCAGTCTTGGTTGAAGGCCTTTGCTTTTCATTCCTTGGACTATTTCTTGCCACTCCCTTCTGGCTTGCAGTGTTTCTGTTGAGAAGTCAGCTGCAAGCTGTATCGCGACTCCCTTATATGTTACTACCTCTTTCTCCCTTGCTGCCTTTAGGATTCTTTCTTTGTCTTTGATATTTGCCATTTTAATGATGATGTGTCTTGGAGTAGACCTCATTGGGTTCCTCTTGAATGGGACCCTCTGTGCTTCCTGTACTTGTTTGATCTTTTCTCTCCTCCAATTAGAGAAGTGTCCCATCATTATTTTTTCAAAGAGGTTCTCTATTCCTTCCTCATCCTCTTCTCCTTCTGGTATCCCTATTATACATATATAATTACTCTTCACGTTGTCCTGCATTTCCCTAAATGCCTCATCATTCTTTATGAGTCTTTTCTAATTTTCTTACTCTTTCTGGGAGCTTTTTTCTACCTTGTCTTCCACTCACTGATTTGGTCCTCTGTTTCATATAGCCCGCTTTTGATTTCTTCTACTGTGTTCTTCAATTCAGAAATGGCATTCTTCATTTCCACTTGTTTCTTATTGATAGTTTCTAAGCCTTTTTTCATGCTGATATAGTTTGCAGTAAGCTCCTCATAGTTTCCCTGTTTTTTTTTTTTTTTTTTTTTTTTTTTTTTTTTTGTAATTCCCTCTGAGCTGACTGAGCTCAATGAGTTTCCTTAGATCATTGTTTGGAACTCATATCTGATAATTTAGTTGCCTCTCTTTCATTTAGTTCTCTTTCTGGGGATTCTTCCTTTCCCTTCACCTGGGGGGTATTTCTTTGTCTTCCCATTATTTGTGAGGCTCTTCTTTTTTGCATCATCTTCCCAAATTGATCTGTCTTGATTTCCTGACTTTGTGTCATGAACTTCTATGGTAGGAGACCACTGTTTTCACTTTCTGGATCTGCCTCTGATGATGTCAGCTCTTGGCCCTGTCTGACCTTAGGCAGTCTGATTGAGACTTCCTGTAATCTATGGTTTGTGGCTGACTCCTTCAGCTGTTAATCTAGTCACTCTGCCCCCAGAAGGTGCCTTAGATAATTCAGGGTGTGGCGGAGTCCCACCTGGAGGCAGGGTTATTGGGTCCTCACACTGCTGCCCTACGGAGGAGAAGTAAGCACTTGGTACCTGCTGAGTACTCTCTCTGTTTTCTCCCCAAAGCCTCTCCCCCCAGTCTCTCCTGAAGTGTCTCCAGGTTTCTCTGTGTCCCCTTTATCCAGGGGTCTACTATCTGTGGTTGCCACTCTGCACTCAGCAGGTGGCTTAGACAGCACAGGGTGATGTGGTCTCCCACCTGAGGGTGGTGCTATTGGGTCCTCTGATGCTGCTGCCACTCAGGAGGAGTGGCCTTTACCTGAGTAAGATGGCTGCTGCTGCATGGGTGACAGGTGATGAGGCAGCACCAAGATCCCTCTGGCTACTCTCTCAGTTCTCTCCCCTATGCCTCCTTCCCCAGTCTCTCCTCAGGATTCTCTAGCCCACTCTGGCCCCATCTTTGCTGGTGACAAGGGTAAGTGGCTGCAAATAAAAATTTATATGTTGACCCTTTAAACAGTTCTTTGCATCTCTAGCCTTCTGTCTCTGGCAGAGAGCAACCCTGCCACTTTAGCAGCTAGCTGTTTTCTATGTACTTTTGGGACTTTTGTGCCATAGGCTAGAGATCCCTACTTTTGGTTTAGACCTTGCTCTTCTCAGGGTGATCCAACTGGCCACTTCAATATCCTTCTGGTGCACCCTTGGCACCATAAAACCCCTGGGCACCCTACCTGCCTTCTCTAGTCTCTACCACGTTCTTTAACAGTTAGATTAAGCTAAAGCTGATTATTCTGTCTCTGAAGTTACAAGGCTTGTCTCTCACTATGTTCAGTTGTTGAACAAACAGGTGATTTCTCCACAATTTAGTTGTAATTACAGGTTGGTCCTGGGAGGAGGTCAGTGTGACTTCCACTCACTCCTATGCCATCTTGATTTCCAAGAACAAGGAAATCTTGACCTTTGCAACAACATGGATGAAATTTGAAGACACTATAATAAATGAAGTAAGTCAGACAAAGATAGAAGGACATACCATACGATTGTACTTAAAGGTGGAATATAAAAAAAATGAGCTCACAGATATGGAGATCAAATTGGTAGTTGCAAAGATGGGGATGAGGGGAGGAAGAAACAGGTGAAAGGGTTCAAAAATTAATAAGTGGGGAGGATGTAGTGTACAGCATAGTAACTTTAGTTAATAATACTGTATTGTAGAGTTGAAAGTTTCTAAGAGAATAACTCTTAAAAGCTCTCATCACAAGAGAAAAAATTATAACTATGGATGGTGACTACTGTTAACTACACTTCTTGTGGTGATTATTTTGCAAGATGTAGTACAAATAACAAATTATTATGTTGCATACCTGAAACTACTACAATGTTATATGTCAATTATACTTCAAGAAAAAATAAAAAATATGAGTTAGAAATAAGCATAGCTGAAGTAACATATAAGTATTGGAAACAAGAAAATATAAGTATCAGAAGCAAGATTATTAATTTTCAGATTGTACAAGATGAGATGTGACAACTTTCAGATTGCTCAATAATGGGGTGTGGCCATCCCATAAAAGAAAATGCTTCCTCAGCAAGCCAAAATGAAATGGAGATGCTGGCAATTGAACCTAGAACCTCATACATGTGAAGCATGGGCCTTACCACTGAACTACATCCTCACTTTGTATAATGCTAGTTTTTTAAACTACTTTCATGAAATAAATAAGAATTTTACTCTCTTTAAAAAACTGGTTAAATGGCAGCCATTTGTTTAAATTGTTGTTGGTGGGTATTGTAGTGGGTGTGTAGAGAGAGGTTTTGAGAGTTAGAAGTGAAAGGAAATTTACTTCTCTCCCTATTCTTTTCATATTGTTTGAGTCTTTTTCCATGCAAGTATTGCTTATTTAAAGATGTAAAATAAAATAAACTTGAAAATAAAGGTTAAAGGAAAAAAAGGTTAAAGTTAAATAATGGAAAATAAAGGACATTCCTTCAATACTGTCTCCACTTTACAAATGGAAAACTGAGACCAAAAAAACGAGGGCTTCCTCTGTCAGTGGAGCCTCCTGCCCCACCAAGCAATGAGACCACCTCCTTCTGAGTTCCAGAATTCTTTGTTCTTCCCTGGGTTAAAGAAATGACCCCACCTTGTTGTCAACATCTCCATGTCTTGTCCATCCTTGTGCCCTTAGTACCCAGCTCAGGGCATCCATCATTTTCATAAATTCATCCTGCAATCAATATTTGTTGAAGACTGATCATGATCCAAACTTTATTCTAAGTGCTAAGAGTACACTGATATAACTCATGGTCAAGGTCCTGCTGAATTTGTTAATAGGACTGCCATGTACACACTGGTTGTGCACCATACAATTTCAGGAATTGCCACTCACATACACTATTATATGTGAAGCCCTCTGGATTTGTGCAGTGCACAACCTATTCTAACCATACCCAGTGGCCCTGCTGGGATGTCCAATAATCAAGTGGGAAAGCTAAACAAATCAGTATATAGTTCTGTTCATCATAATCAAGGCAATGAAGGACAAGAACCAGATGTTATGGGATAAAACAAAAGGAAGGACCTAGTTGGAGTTTCACATAAGCCATTATGAGAAAGTGACATTTAAATTAAGAAATTATGTTAGTTAAGAACTTTATTTAGTTGCTAGTAATAGAGACCAACTTAGTAGCTTTAACAGAACCATTTCCTTCTTTCTTTTCTTTCTTTTCTTTTTTTTTTTTTTTTTTTTTTTTTTCCATTCTACACAGCCAGAGGTGAGCAGCCCAGGACTGATTTGGCAGGACTACTAGTTATCAGGAGCCTTGCCTCATTTTTCTACTCCGTATTCCTTAGCAAGTTGCTTCTATTTTCAAGGTCACCTTATGGTACAAAATGATTGCTAGAGTTCTGACAACCACACTGTCATACCTTGTTGTCATAGACAACAGGAGAGAGCAAGGATAGAGAAAGAAGGATATACACACCCATCTATTTAAGGAGTTGGCTGTGTCTTACAGGGTATTCAACTTCTGTCTTATTGGCCCAAAATTGGTCACAGGAACAAATCATGCTGCATGAGAGGCTGGGAAAAGTAGTGTCTAAGGTGTCACCCAGAGTTGTTACAAAAGAGGAGAAATTGTTGTTGAGAGGCAAAGAGCAGCCTATACTATGGACAGGGGATATGACAGGAGTTAATTTTAAGTGAAAGAGATGGCCAGGGAAACAGTTTCCAAGTACAAAGTTTCCAAGAAGAGAAGGAGGTTGGTGAATTCTCAGAACTGAAGGAGGGCAGGGTGGCTGAAACACAGTGAACATGAGAGGATTAGGAATCAGGAATAGGACCCATTCCCCCTATGCACACCAGCAGACCCAATTGCTTACTTCCCACTCCAATCAAAGCCTTGGAGTCAAACAGACCCATGTTCATATTCCTTCTTCACTTCTTACCCACCGAGAGCCTTTGGGTAAATCTTTTTAACTTGTATGAGCCTCCATTTCCTTACCTATAAAATGGGAATTAAATAGGAACAAACTGTAGATTGACTATGTGGATTAAATGAGATAGTGCATGTAAGAAAGTCAGTAGACCTAACACATATGAGGACTCATTATTATTTATTAATTACACCCTTGACCAAAAAAGACTCACACAATTATGACATAGACAATAGTCAGGGTTTTATCCCCAGCTTTGAACAAATTACCTGGCACATAGCAGAGCTCAAAAAATAATAGCTGTTTCTATTCTCAAGGTCAGTAGATGGCTTGCCAGAATTTCTTCCAGCCCCTTTCTTGGCTGGTTTCCCCCATGCCACCAACCACAGACCTATCCAGTCTTTGAATTACTGCCTCAATTGCAAACTAGAAATGATGGTACTAGGGTGGGAAATGATACCCCAGGGAGCTAAAAGTATTCCAAGTGCCTGCTTAGGGCCCCAAACAGTCCATTTTGCTAAGGTTCTAAGAATGACTCTACTCAGCTCCAATGCAGAAATGCTTGCATCATTGAACTTGAATAAAAACCACACTTCAACTCCTGGAATTACCACCATTTATATCCCCATTGATTATTCTGAGCCCATTTTTATTGTTCCTCTTTTTGGTGAGGGTTATATATATTTTTGGGCTGCATTCCTTTCATAAAGAAGTAAATACGTAGGTAAATAATAGTAAGAGCTAACATTTACTAAGTGCTTGGCATGATGGCAGAGATGTTGCTATGGGACTTTTCCCCCATTATTTTATTCTACCAGCACTACAACCCCAGGAGGCTGGCAGGCTAATGGTCCCTATTTGACAGAGGAGGAGATCAATGCTCAGAGAGGTGAGATCACTTCTCCCAAAATGTAGCATAGCAGGTGGGGGAGTGGGGCAGGGGAAAGTGGTGGCAGGAAGGTAGAGACAAATATATTTGAACAATAAATAAATAAATAAGAAAATGAAAAAAAGACACTGCTAAGTATTAAATTACATAAATCTACAATTAAATAAACTATTTTATAAATAAAGGTAACTAATACTTAAAAATGAAAAAAAAAATGGAGCAGAGTAGATGCTATGGACAACAGTCTGACAGTTCCTCAAAAAGTTCAACAAGTCCCCTTCTAGGTAGAGACCCAACAGAAATGAATACATTTATTTACACAAAACATGTATATGAGTGTTCACAGCAGCACTAGTCAAATAGTGGGAAAAAACCCAAATGTCCATCAACAGATGAATGAATATGCAAAATATGGTATATCCACACAAAGATGGTGTCCTGATACAGGCTGTGATATGGACACACCTTGAAGACATGTGCTCAGTGGAAGAAGCCTCATTATATGGTTCCATTGATGTGAAATTTCAGTAGGCATATCCTTTGAGACAGAAAGCAGACTGGTGGTTGCCAAGGGCAGGGGAATAGAGAGGAATGGTGAGTAATTGTAAATGGGAGACAGGGTATTTTTGAGGGGTGGATAAAAATATTCTGGAATTAGATAGGGATGATGGTTGCCCAACTCTATGAATATACACTGACTTGTTTAAAATCATGAATTTTATGTTAAATGAATTATATCTCATTTTTAAAAAAGAGATAGAGTGGGGTTTTGGCATCAAGCCTGCCTGGATGACATCCTGAGCAGCTCATGTGGACACAAACCCAAACCCCACTTCACTTCCCACATGCCTTCCTTCCTTCAGTACCCATGAATTAAGCTTCTGAAGGTGAAAGCCAGACATAAAAATGCTAAGTGCCTGAACCAAGCTGATGGTTTGAAAATGCCAATAGTCCTTTATTTCTGCTGACTACCCCAAGCCTGGAGTCAGCTGCACTGAAGGCCTGAGACCCAGAACAGCATTATGTAGGCACTTACTTAAGCAATGCTTTATGGCATTCATGAGCAACTGGGGCTGAGAAAATCTTAGGAGTCAGGGAGATAATTACAACAGCCAAAACAAGCCCCACGTCAGCCATTAATACTAATGAGATAATTCCAAAAGGAAGAGGCCAAGATGGCTGGTGTTCATGGATCTTACTTAATTAAGCATTCAACAAATACTTGGCATTATCACCTAGGCCATATGTTTGCTAATATAAAATAATTTGTATTTCTTCTGAAAATCTCCTCGACTGCCATCCTACCCCTGCCCAAAGAAGGCCTCAAGCAAAGGCAGCATGGTCAGGCACAAAAGACAAGGCTTTAAAGCTTAAGACTCTGAAGTTCAGATCCTCACTCTGCCACTTGCCAATGAAGTGACTTCAAGCAGGTTGTTTCATTGCTCTGAGACTCAGTTTCCCCACCTTTAAATGGTGCTAATAACTTTCACCTCTTTCATGGTTCTACTGAGAACTAGAAGTTGCAACACCTCAATGTTCCAGATTGCAGTAATGGCTCAGTGCATGGTAGTTGCTACTATTAATTGTATTACTAGATGACCTGGGTCCTTTCTTTATTGTTTCGCATTATTTCCCCAGGTCACTCAAGTTTGGCGATGGCAGCAACCATGTAGCCAGAGAATTAGTCTCAATCTTGTTCAGGGATCACGAGGCCCATCTCCAGGAGATCCTTTTAAGCTAGTTTTCATACCCAATAGCTCCTTTTCTAGAATAAAAAATGTTTGTAATTCCCCATTACTCTCCTGAAGAGAAACTCAAGGATATTACAGACAATTTTTTTGTTAAAGCGATATAATGACCTGATTGTCATATAAAGAAAAAAAAATGAAGGAACATTTGTAATAAAAATAACAGGGATTTCAATATATAAATTCCCAGGCACCATTCAGTACACCTGGATGCAGGGATCCCCAGCCCCCATGTTTCTTCTTTTTTAAAAAATATTTTATTGTTTATGCTGTTAGTTGTTTTTTTCCTCCTTTGCCCCCTCCACTCAGCCCCCCCTCCACTCCCTCAGGCAATCCCCATACCATTGTCCATGTCCATGGGTCATTCCTGTATGTTCTTTGACTAATCCCTTTAGCTTCTTTTAACCAATCCCCAATCCCCCTCCTCTCTTATTGAGGAAAGGAGCTGAAGAATGCATTTTTAATACTGAGAGTTAAGACTTTCAGACAACAGTTCGCAGCCCTGTCTATACATTGAAATCACATGGAAAACATTGGGTTTATATTTCATTTGATTTTTTGTTTGTTTGTCTTTAATGCCTGGATCCTACCCACAGAGATTCTGATGTATTGGGACCATTGTGCCTTCAGAACAGTTGGGTTTTCTAACCTTCTAGATGATTCTATTTGCAGCCAAGGCTGAGGACCCCAGCTGCAAGCCAGTGCTTCTCAGATTGCAGTCCAAGGATCCACAACATCAACATCACTGTGAACTTGTTAGAAATGAAAAAATTCTCTGTCCTTTCCAAACTAATGAATCAGAAACTCTGGTGATGGGACCCAGTACTATATTTTTTAATAAGGCCTCTGGGAGGTCCTGAGACTCACTCAAATTTGAGAACCCCCACTATAAGGCATGGTGTTCACCAACTGTATGACAAAAGGAATCACTTGAATGGGTGCTTATCATTCCTAGGCATCCTTTCCTCAGATTCTGACCCTGCAAGGCCTGAATGGGGCCTGAGAAGGGAATTTTAAACATATGCACCTTACTTGCTTACTGAAAATACTGGTGGTTCTACAGGTCTTAAAATTAACCAAAATCCTCTCCTCAGTCCCCTTCTGAGCCTCAGGCAAGTCAAGACAACACTGACTTCAAGAAACCCTAAACAGGGAGCTAAAAACCCCACGTGCCCTCCTTAAACCTCATGGTCATTATTCATCTGTCCCAGAAGCTGTTTGAGGGACTTCAGACTGCTGCACTATTTTCTGGAAAACATTTTCTAACTAAATAATAATTTTTGTACCTAAACCAGAACTATTTTTGTCTCCTGTTTATTTAGACAATAATCTAAATCTAAATACTACATATTCAGGTACAGTTGACACTGGAACAACATGAGGGTTAGGAATGCTAACCATTTTTTTCATCTGTGGTTGGGAATCTGCAGTTGGCTGAATGTCCATATATTAAATTCATGGAAAGAGAGGGCCAACAGTATTTATTGGAAAAAAAATCCATATATAAGTGGACTCAGTTCAAACCTGCGTTAAGGTTCAACTGTACATATACATACACACATGCATATAGACATCACACCTATATATATGCACATCTACATACCACATATATACACCACACATACATATATACTACATGTACATATACTTATACCCACTCAAAACACTTTGTGAAAACCCTTCCATCCCTACCTCACTTTCATTCATGTCTCTCCCTAGCTAAACTCATACTCAATTGTCAGAGGCTTTGCTCTTTCCCAGCAACACTGGGGCCTTGGTATCTTTGCTGAGACTCTAGAACCCATGATCAGTGGGGGATGTACACCAATGGTCTCTTACCCCACAGCCACCCCCTTTTTCCCTGCCAAGAGCTCCCAACTCTTATGGAGAAATCAGGTGGCCAAGCACCCAGAGAAGGTGGGCCATCTCCAGGAGATCCTTCCAAGCTAAGGGATCACAACCTATCAGACCCAATAGCTCCTTTTTTTATATAACAAAAAATGTTTGCAATCCCCCATTACTTCCCTGAGGGGAAACTCAAGGATACTACACACATAATTTTTTGTTAAATCAATATATGAACAGCTATACTAAAAATATATCCAGGCACTGCTATCTAGAAAACATCAAGATGATATAGTGATATGCTTATAGCCAGACTTAAAAGCACCGTAAATGCAACAGCCTCAAACACTGACTGGCTAATGATCCCTCAAATGTCACTGAGCAGCTTGCCACCTGGGATGTGAGTTCCTAAAATAGAGAGGGAGCAATTCTTGCTTTCTCAACAAAACAAATACAGTCTTCCTTTACTATAGCTAACAATGCTGTATTGTGCATTTTAATGTTACTAAGAGAGATTTTTATATAAACATTTTAAATTACATTTTATTGATTAAGCTATTACAGCTGTCCTGATCTTTCTCCCTACATCACCATCTTGACTGAAAGCCTCACTAAGACTTTTAAAGTTCTCACCACAATCACACACACAAATCATAACTATGTGAGCTGATGAATATGTTAACTAATCTTATTGTAACCATTTATATATGTATGTGTATATATCAATAAAATCATTACATTGTACATCTTAAACTTATACAATGTTATATGTTGCTTATATTTTAATAAAGCCATGGAGGAAATTGTGTAGAGAGAGAATTCGAATGGGTTTGACAAGATTTTTTAAACTTAAAGAAATTTCTGTTGAAAAATAGATGAAACAAAATAGCAAATGTGGATAACTGTTAAAAATTGGGCAATGGAGATAATACACATACACATACTGTATATGGTTGTGAAAATTTTCATATTAAAAAGATAAAAATAGATACAATTATAAACAGTTTTTTAAATTTGGTTCACTTTTCACCTGGAGAAAAGTTATGTTATTTTTTTAAAAGAAATATAAACTATCTGTGTGGGATAGTGGTCAGAATCTGCATCACACAAAAGAAGTCCCTGTGGATTTTATCATGCTGAGAGTACAGATTAAGGTAATGAAATATTAGGGAACCTTGAAGACATCCAAAAGTGCAGGCTCTGATATTTATTGGATGTGCAACTTCAGACAGGTTATTAACCTCTCTGAGCCTCAGTTACCACTACTGTAAAGTAGGTTTAACATTAGTATCCACCTCTTGGATGGCTGTGAGAAATAAATGAAATAGCATATGTACTCAAGAAATAGCAGCTGCTGAGGTTATTTTATCTTTACTTCCAGTCTAAACCCTGGATTCTCAAGCTTCCCTTACTCACCCAAGGAAATGACTAGATGTTCTCAAGCTTTTAACCTGACTACATTTGAGCCTCCCCATATCCATTCTGACCTTAGCTACCCTCTCTTCCTCACCACATCCCAGTTTTAATATGTAGTGAAATTTTATAATATTCTAAAGACTGGGCTGGACTCTCTACCTAGATTATCTCATTTAATCCATGATAGTACTGGATCCATTTTACACAAGAGGGAACTGAGAGATTCAGAGAGGTTAAAGTTATACTCCTAGGAAGTGGGCTCTGATATCAGGTATACCTGATTCCCCAAAGTTGAAGTCATCTTTAAAGTTCTCCCAACATAGGTATTGAGGGCTCAAAATAAAGATCTCACCCCACACTTCGTCTCTAGACACAGGAACCACCTTATTCCAATTTCATAGATAAGAAAGCTGAGTTCCAAGGTCTACTTCAGCAACAGAGACAGGCCTCCTTTCTGATTCCACTTCTCAGGAACTGGGTGTGAAGTTCACATCTCTGGACTATCCACTATTCATCTAGTACTTTTTCTGCTCCTCTCCCCATGCCACCTTCCCAACTCACCACAATTACTCTAGCTGCATCCCAGGCCTGGGTAAGCAGGTGGAGTGACATTCTGGCTGAACAATGAATCAGAAAGTGTAGTTCTGGCACCCTTCAGCCTTGTGACCTTGGCCCATTCACTCACCATCCCTGAGCCCCAAGTTCCTCATCCCACCCTAAACCTTACATCTGTGGTCATTTCAACAGCACCCAGGAAGAGTCCCATTTCTTTTTCACATCCTGACTCCGCCCCACACCTCCATTTCTCATCCTCAAGAGGCAGGAGTAGAGAAGCAAAGAACCATAAAATAGAGGGGGGAAAAAAAGCCTGCTGTTTAAAGCCAAAATTGCTGTACTTTCAAGGGCAAAAAGAAGCAGACCTACACTAAGTTACAGCCAGAGCTCCCCAAAGCTAAGAAGTCCACTGTGTGGGAAGCACTGCCATCCTGTGGCTACTCAGCTCCCCTGCAGGCGACCTCCAGGAGCTCACATGCTACCGGATGCAAAAGGCAGAGAGGGAGGACAGCTGGCCCTTGGGGAATAGAAAATACAACAAACCCTTGACAACAACATGATGTACTGGGAGGTGCAGTGTCTGTTTTCCTGCTTGGAACACTTTTCTCCCATTAACTGCTTGGCTTTTTCTCACACTCCTCCAAGTCTGGACTTACCTCTGTCCTATCACAGCACCCTATTTAAACTGCAGCACAAGCACACTTTGCCCCAGTGCTCTATGTTACTCCCCAGAGTGCCCGTCCCTTCTACGGGTACCTTAGATAGCAGATCTTTGCTCATCCTCTCTACCCTGACTAGAATGTCAGTTCTAACAGGACTGGATTTTTTTTTAATTATTTTTATTTTTCACTAACAGTTAACATACAATATTATATTAGTTTTAGGTGTACAACATAATAAGTAGACATTTATAAAATTTACAAAGTGATCAGCCTGATAATTCTAGTATCCACCTGGCACTGTACATAGTTATCACAATATTGTTGACTATATTCCCTAGGCTGTACTTTACATCTTTGTGACTATTCTGTAACTACTAATTTGTACCTCTTAATACCTTCTACTTTTTCATTCATCCTCCAGCCCCCTCCAATCTTGCAACTATTATTTTGTTCTCTGTATCTATGAGTTTTTTTCTGATTTGATTTTTTGTTTATTTTGTTTTATAGATTTCACATATAAGTGAGGTCACATGGTATTTGTCTTTCTCTGCCTGACTTATTTCACTTAACATAATACCATCTAGGTCCACCCATGTGCTGCAGATGGCAAGGTTTCATTCTTCTTTTAATGGCTGAATTGTATTTCATTGCATATATGCATCACTTCTTTATCAATTAACCTATTGATGAGCACTTAAGTGGCTTTCACATCTTGGCTATTGTAAATAATGCTAGAATGCATATCTGACAAAATAGATTTCAAAACAACAGCCATAACAAGAGACAAAGAAACTCACTACATAATACTATACGGAGTTTCTAAACTGTAAAGAATCTTGGTGTAATTTAAGGAAGAGAACGGCAGCAATACAGTCATAGTAGGGGATTTGGACACCCTACTGTCATCAATGGAAAGATTTTCTGGACAACAACATCAACAAGGAAACATGAACTTAAATGACACACTAGATCCAATTGATTTAATTGATATCTATAGAACATTTCATCCAAATGATGATGTAGTAGGGCACAAAAGCCCTAGACTGGACAGTTTCACAGAAGAACCTTACAAAACATTCAAGGAAGACCTAACCCTTGTCCTTCTTCAACTATTCCAAAATATCCAAGAACAGGGAAGACTCCCAAACTCTTTATATGAGGCCAGCATCATTGCAAACCCAAAACCCAATAAAGACACAACCAAGAAAGAAAACTACAGGCAAATATCGTTGAAGAACATTGACACTGAAATCCTCAACAAAATATTGGCAAACCTCATTCAGCAATACATTAAATGGATCATCCATCATGACAAAATAGGATTCATCCCATGGATACAAAGATGGTCCAATATATGCAAATCAATAAACATAATACATCACATAAACAAAAGGAAAGACAAAAACCACATGATCATATCAATAGATGTGGGAAAAGCATTTGATAAGACACAGCACCCACTTATGATAAAAACACTCAGCAAAATGGAAATAAAGGGGGCACACCTCAATATAATCAAGGCTGTATATGAAAAACCTACAGCAAACATCATACTCAATGGGCAAAAACTAAAAGCTTTCCCAGTGAGATCGGAAACAAGACAAGTATGTCCACGTCACCACTTCTATTCAAAATAGAATGGAAGTCCTAGACACAGTGGTCAGAAAAGAAAAAGAAATAAAAGGCATCCAAATTGGAGAGGAGTAAGTAAAACTATCATTGTTCGCAGATGACATGATAGTGTACATAGAAAACCCTATAGGCTCCACCAAAAAACTACTCGACCTATTAAGTGAAATAGACAAAATGGCAGGATACAAAGTCAATATTCAGAAATATTAAGGCATTTTTGTACACCAACAATGAAATATCAGAAGCAGAAATCAGAAAAAAAAATCCCCTTTGCTGTAGCAACAAGATAAAGTATCTAGGAATAAATTTAACCAAGGAGGTAAAAGACCTGTATGCAGAAAACTATACCATACTGAAGAAAGAAACTTAAGGAAGACACCAAAAACTGGAAGCATACGTTGTGTTCATGGATTGGAAGAATTAACATCATCAAAATGTCCATACTACCTAAAGCAATTTATAGATTCAACGCAATCCCTATTAAAATACCAAATGGCGCATTTCACAGACATAGAACAAATATTTTAAAAATTTATATGGAACCATAAGTATCCCTGAATATCTGCAGCAATTTGGAGAAAGAAAAACAAAGTAGGAAGGATCACAACACCGGACATCAAACTATATTACAAGGCCACTGTAATCAAGAATATCTGGTACTGGCATAAGAACAAACACATAGATCAATGAAACAGAATAGAGAGGCCAGAAATAAACACATGTCTGTATGGTCAATTACTTTTCAACAAAGGGAACAGAAGCATAAAATGGAGTTATAGTAGCTTCTTCAACAAACGGTGTTGGGAGAGCTGGACAGCTATATGCAAAAAACTGAAATTCGACCACCAACTTACAGCATACACAAAAATAAACTCAAAATGGACAAAAGACTTAAATATAAGTCACGACACCATCAAAGACCTTCAGGAGAACATAGGCCAGAAACTCTCAGTTATCCCATGCGGCAATATTTTCACAAATATGTCCCCTAGGGGAAGGGACATAAAGGAAAAAATAAACAAATGGGACTTTTCAAAATAAGAAGCTTGTGCATGGGTGAAGAAAACATCAGCAAAATGAAAAGGAAACCAACCATATGGGAAAATATATTTGCCAATGAAACCTCAGACAAGCATCTGATCTCCAAAATATATAAAGAACTCACACAACTCCACTCCAGGAAGACAAATAATCAAATTAAAAAATAGGTTAAGCACCTGCACAGTTACTTCTCCAAGGAGGACATACACAGGGCCCAGAGACATGTGAAAGGTTACTCATCATCACTAGCCATCAGAGAAATGCAAATCAAAATCACAATGAGATACCACTTCACACGGGTCCAAATGGCCATCATACATAAATCAACAAACAATGGGTGCTGGCGACATAATGGAGAAAAGGGAACTCTGATAGACTCTCAGTGGGAATGCAGACTGATGCAGCCACTGTGGAAAACAGTTTGGAATTTCCTCAAAAAGCTAAAAATGGAACTCCCTTTTGACCCAGTGATTCCAGTGCTGGAATTATACCCTAAGAATCCCAAAACACTAACTCAAAAGAACCTTTGCAGCCCAATGTTCATAGTAGCACAATTTACAATAGCCAAGTGCTGGAAGCAACCAAAGTGCCTATCAGTAAATGAGTGGATCAAAGAACTATGGTACATTTACACAGTGGAATACTACACAGCAAAAAGAAAGAGCTACTATTAGCTACAACATGGATGGAACTGGAGAGCATTATGCTAAGCAAAATACGGCAGGTGGTGAAATGCAAGTACCATATGATCTCACCTATAAGTGGAACCCAATCAGCAAAGCAAGCAGGCTATGAAAATATGACGAGCAACATTGAAAGAGGAAACCAGCAGGGACAGGAGGGAGGGAGGGGGTAACAGGGAGGGGAAGGGGAAGGGTCAGATCAAAGAACAGGTGTCAAGGACACATGGATGAAGCCAAGGTGGGGAAGTATTGGTTGGGGGGAGGTGGGGGTGGATGGGGAAAGGGAAAGTGATGGTGGGTAAATGGAGACAAATGTATGTGAAAAATTAAAAAATAAATTAATTAAAAAATTATAGGACATTGAACAAAGAAATTGGGAAATTTAAAAGCAAGTGGAAACATATATTGTGATCATCGATTGAAAGAATTAACATCATTAAAATGTCTGTAGTATCCAAAGGAATCTATTGACATTCAATGCAATTCTTTTTTTCTTATTTATTTATTTATTTATTTATTTTATTGTTCAAATATATTTGTCTCTATTTACCTGCCACCACATCCCCTGCCTCTCCAACCCTACCTCCCTCCAATACTTCCCCACCATGGCTTAGTCCATGTGTCCTTCACACCTGTTTCAATGCAATTCTTATTGAAACACCAATGGTATATTTCATATATCTAGAACAAATATTCCAAAACTTTATCTGGAACCATACAAGACCCTCAGCAATTTTGAAAAAGAAGAACAAAGTTGGAGATATCATAATAACTGATATCAAACTATACTATAAGGCCATTGTAATCAAAACAGCCTGGTACTGGCATAAGAATAGGCATACAGGTCAATGAAATAAAACAGAAATCCCAGAAATAAACTCACACCTTATGGTAAATAAATATTTGACAAAAGAGGCAAGAACATATGATGCACTAAAGACAGCTCCTTCAATAAATGGTGTTGGGAAAACTGGACTGGTACATGCATTAAAAAATAAAACTAGATTACCAATTTAGACCACACACAAGAATAAACTCAAAATGTATAAAATATTTAAATGTAAGTCATGAAACCATAAAAATCCTAGAAGAAAGAATAGGCAGTAAAATCTTCGATATCCCATGTAGCAATATTTTTCATAATATATCTCCTAAGGCTATGGAAACAAAGGAGAAAATTAACAAATGAGACAACATCAAATTTAAAAGCATCTGACCAGCTAAAGAAGCTATCATTTAAATGTAAAGGGAATCAAGTCACAACACCATAAAAGTCCTAGAGGAGAACATAGACAGGAAAATTTCAGATATTGCACAGGGCAATATTTTCACTAATATGTTGCTTAGGGCAAAAGACATAAAAGAAAGAATAAACAAATGGGAGTACATTATATTAAAAAGTTTCTGCACAGCTAAAGACAACATCAGGGAAACAAAAAGGGAACCAACCATATGGGAAAATATATTTGTCAGTGATACCTCAGACAAGGGTTTGATCTCTGTAACACATAAAGAAATCACATGACTCCATTCTAGGAAGACAAACAACCCAATTAAAAAATGGCCAATTGACCTGAACAGACACTGCTCTGAGGAGAGCATACAGAGAGCCCAGAGACATATGAAAGGATGCTCAGCATCACTAGACATCAGAGAGATGCAAATTAAAACCACAATGAGATACCACTTCACACTGGTCAGAATGACCACCAAAAGCAAATCAACAAACAAATGCTTGCAAGGTTGTGGAAAAAAAAGAACCCTAGAACACTTGGTGGGAATGCAGAATAGTGCAGCCCCTATGGAAAACACTATGGAATTTCCTCAAGAAACTAAAAATGCCACTGCCTTTTGATCTGGCAATTTCACTGCTGGGAATACCCACTAAGAATCCTGAAACATCAATTCAAAAGAACCTATGTACCCCAATGTTCATAGCAGCACAAATTACAATAGCCAAGTCCAGGAAGTAACCTCCTGTAAACATCAGTAAATGAGTGGATCCAAAAACCGTTATACATATACACAGAGAAATAGTGTGCAGCAAAAAAAAAAAAGGAGGAAGACCTACCCTTCCCAACAGCATGGATGTAACTAAGTGAAATAAGCCAGGCAGTGAAAAACAAACACCATGACCTCACCGATAAGTGGAACCTAATAAAAAAAAATCAATTGAACAAAATAGAATGAGATACATGGAAATAAAAAAGAAACTAACACTAACCAGAGGGTATGGGAGAGGGGGATAACAGGTAAAAGGAGGAAGGTTGTCAAGGAACATGTATAAAGTATCCATGGATAAAGACAGTGGTGGGGGCAGAGGATTAAAGGTTGGAGGTGCGGTGGGCAGGGCAGGGGAGAATAATAGGGGAAAAATGGGGACAACTGTAATTGAACAACAATAAAAGAAAAGAAATACATAATTGCAATAAGGTAATTTTTACTTGATGTCTTGAAAAGATTCAAATTAAAAATACATTAATGAAGGGAATCAAGATGGTGGAGGAGTGAATGGAAGTCATACTGATCTCCTCTCAGTACCACCCTGGAATTACAACTAAATTATGGAGAAATTGCCTGGAACAAACAACTGAAAAAAAGAGAGAGAGAAACTCTATAATCTCCTACAGACAGAAGAACAAGCTTTAGCACAAACTAACTGGTAAAGAGTGCGGTAGAGACTCAAGAAGGTGAGCGGGACACCTACAGGTGGCAGCACCAGAAGGATATTGAAGAGCCAGCTGGATTCCACTGAGAAAAGCTGAGTCCAAACCATGAACAAGGATATCCAGACTCATCACCAGAACTCAAAAAGGACACAGGTAACAGCCAGCTGCGAAAAGTGACAGCATTGGTCTCTGCCAGAGACAGGAGGCTGAAGATGCAAAGAGCCATTTAAAAGGCCAATGCAGAGAGAGGAAAATTGGCAGAGGAGTGAATGGGAGTCACGCTGACCTCCTCCTCCCAAGACCAAACTGGAATTGCGACTAAATAGTGGACTAATCACCTGGAAAACAATGGAACTATAGTAGGAGAGCAGCTGTAGACAGGGACCCCTAAACTACAGCAGCTAAAACCAGGAAAATACAGACAAAATGCAACCCCAAAAAGCTTAGGGGCACTCTCTGCCAGAGACAGGTGGCTGGGGATGCAAAGAGACATATAAAGGGCCAATGCAAAAATTGCAGTGGCAGCCACCTTCTTTGATCTCTGGGTAGAGATGGCAGCAGGGTAGGCTGGTGCTTGGGAAGAGATTGGTGAGGAAAACTTTGTGAAGAGAATTGAGCCGGTGGCCGGTGGAGCCCCATTGATAACTCACCTCCCACTCTACAGCTACCATCTCACTCAGGCATAAGGGACTCAATTAACCTGCCTTTTATGCACTGTGCACACAGCTTGTGCACGAGTGAGCTGGGGGGCTGAGTGCAGAGTGGGAGAGCCTTGAGGAGAGACTGGAGACAGAGGGGTTGGGGAAAGAACGGGAGGAGGAACCAGGGAGTCCTGACTCCTTCTCCTTTCCCTAGTCTCTGTTGGACACACCCCCAAAGAGCCAAAAGCCAAAAATCACACAATAGAGAGCCCAAAACCACCCAGAACAGGCTCACACACTTGCATTGAGTGGCCAGCGAGGGTTGGCGAGTGTGTGTGTTTGGACACACGTGGGCTGGCAAGGGCTCGCACGGGCTGACAAGGCCTCCCACAAGTTGGCATCGATGGGACCTGCGAGGGAGTGCGCAGATCGGCGAGGGCCAGTGTAATCAACCTCGGTGGGCCCGGGAGTGCAGAGCAGTCTGCAGAAATAGTGGATCCTGGACCAAAGGGGTCACAGAAATGCCCAGAGTCCCTGGAAGAGAGACTGGAGACAGGATTAACCAGAGAGTCCTGGAGCTGACTTCCTCCTATTTCCATAGTGTCCATTTGGTGAGGGCATGCAATGCATCCAAAGAGCCAAAAGCAGGGAAAGCACACAATAGAAGACCCTAAACTGACCGGTGTCAGAGTGCCCGCTGGCCTGGGTGGCCAGACAAGTACGCGAGGTCTCAAAGAAACTCCCTGGGCTGGGGCAAGCACTTGTAAGCCCAGTCGGGCGGGGAATCCTGCCCGGCCGGGGAGCGCAATAAAGAAGCCGGCTTGAGAGTGCAGAGCGATCCACAGAAATAGTGGATCCCTGGCCAAAAGGGTCACAGAGCTGCCCAAAGCAAGAGTAAGACACAGACAATAGACTCCTGGAAGGCTCAAACAAATGACCCAAGGACATATAAGGTCAACAACTGACATCATCAGAGGCAGGCCCAGAAAGAAAAGTAAAGGAACAAACAAACAAACAAACAAACAAATAAATAAATAAATAAATAAATAAAAATACCCGCCTACTACCATATAAGTTTAATCCACAAAGTCACAAAAACTAGAACGCCCAATTGAAGAAGCATAAATAAATAAATAAATAAATAACAGGCTTTCACAAAAATGGGAAGAAAAAGAAGTGCCCCCCCCAGCGAGTGGCAAAGAAGAATCCCCACAGAGAGAGCAAAATGAAACAGAGGCAAGGGAACTATCAGATATTGAATTCAAAACAAAGGTTCTAAGGAAGTTAAATGAGCTCAGCCAGCTCAAAGGTAACTGAGAAACTGCAGAGAAACTATCAGGATCTTACAACAAACTATATCAATCTGGAAAAGGACATTGAAACTTTCAAGAAGATACAAGAGGATATGAAGAATACCATTTCTGAATTGAAGAACACAGTAGAAGGAATTCAAAGCAGGCTGGATGAAGCCGAGGATAGAATCAGTGAGATGGAGGATAAGGTAGAAAAACATTCCCAGAATGAACAATAAACGGAAAAAAGACTCAAAAAGAATGAAGAGGCATTTAGGGAAATGCAGAACAACCTGAAACACAATCATATCTGCATAATAGGGATACCAGGAGGAGAAGAAGAGGAGCAAGGGATAGAGAACCTCCTCAAAAGAGTAATGATGGAAAATTTCCCTAATTTGAGGAGAGAAAGGCTCTCATGGATCCAGGAGTCACGGAGGACCCCACTCAAGAGGGACTCAAAGAGGTCCAGTCCAAGACACGTCATCATTAAAATGGCAAATGTCAAAGACAAAGAGAGAATCCTCAAGGCAGCAAGGGAGAAGAAGAAAGTAACATACAAGGGGGCCCCAATACAGCTAGGAGCTGACTTACCAACAGACACTACAAACAAGAAGGGGATGGCAACAAATATTCCAAGTCATGAAAAGCAAGGGCCTACAGCCAAGGCTGCTCTACCCAGCGAGGCTCTCAATTAAAATAGAAGGGGAAATAGAAAGTTTCCCAAGCATAAGAAGGCTAAAAGAATACATCTCTACCAAACCAGCACTCCAAGATATGCTAAAGGGACTGGTTTAAGAAGATGAAGAAAAAGAGTGAGAAAGAGAAAAACACAGGTACAAGGAGAAAAAACGATTACGTTTCTATCGATAATAACTTTCAAAGTAAATGGACTAAATGCCCCAAACAAAAGACACAAGGTAGCTGAACGGATAAGAAAACATGACACACACATATGCTGCCTACAAGATACCCACCTCAGAGCAAAAGACCTTCACAGATTGAAAGTAAAGGGATGGAAAAAAATATTCCAAGCAAATGGGCAAGAGAAAAAGGTCGGACTTGCCATACTTGTATAAGACAAAGTAGATTTCAAAACAAAGCCCATAAAAAGAGACCCAGAGGTGCAATTTATAATACTTAAAGGAAGAATCTATCAAGAAGGCATAAACATTGTAAACTTATATGCTCCCAATATAGGAGCCCCCAAGTTTATAAGGAAATTGTGGGAAGATTTCAAAGAAGATATAGACAGCAACACACTGATAGTAGGGGATTTCAACACCCTACTGTCAAAAATGGACAGATCTTCCAAAAAAAATGTTAATAAACATATTGTACAGCTGAATGTTACACTGAATCAAATAGACTTAACTGACATATATAGAACCTTACAACCCAAAGAAGAATAATACACATTCTTTTCAAAAGCTAACGGCAGTTTTTCAAAAATAGACCACATGATAGGACACAAAGCAAGCCTCAGCAAATTCAGGAAAATTGAAATAATACCAGGTTTTTTCTCAGACCACAAGGGCTTTAAACTGGAAATCAACCTCAAAGAGAAACTTCACAATCTTGCAAACTCATGGAGACTGAACAGTAGACTATGAAACAATGGATGGGTCAATAATGAGATAAGAGAAGAAATCAAAAAATTTCTGGAAACAAATGAAAATGAATAGGAAACAGTCCAAAACCTATGGGACACAGCAAAGACAGTTCTGAGAGGGACATTCATAACAATACAAGCATACCTAAAAAAGATAGAAAATTTCAAATAGAAGACCTAACACTACAACTTCAAGAATTGGAGAAACAACAACAACAAAAAAATCCCAGAGCAGATAGAAGGAAGGAAATAGGCAAGACTAGAGCAGAACTGAATGACATAGAGACAAAAAGATAATTCAGAGGATCAACCAATCCAGGAGCTGGTTCTTTGAAAAGATAAATAAAATTGACAAGCCTTTAAGCAGACTCATCAAGAAAAAAAGGGAGAAGACTCAAATTAATAATATCAGAAATGAAAGAGGAGAAATAACAACTGATACCACAGAAATACAAAGGATCATCAGAAACTACTATGAACAATTATATGCCTAGAAATTTGAAAACCTTGATGAAATGGACAAATTTTTAGAAAAGTATGATCTTCCAGCACTGAAGGAGGAAGAAACAGAAAGCTTGAACAGACCAATAACAGCTGGGGAAATTGATGCAGTAATCAAGAAACTCCCAGCACACAAAAGCCCAGGGCCCGATGGTTTCACAGGAGAATTTTACAAAGCATTTAAGGAAGAGCTAACCCCTGTCCTTCTCAAACTACTCCAAAATATACAAGAGGAAGAAAGACTCCCAGACTCTTTCTATGAGGCCAGCATCACCCTGATCCCAAAACCAGATAAAGACCCAACAAAGAAAGAAAACTACAGGCCAATTTCGCTGATGAACATAGATGCTAAAATCCTCAACAAAATATTGGCAAACTGCATCCAGCAATACATTCAAAAGATTATCCAACATGATCAAGTGGCTTTCATCCCAGGGATGCAGGGATGGTTCAATATATGCAAACCAATAAACGTGATACACCACATAAACAAGAGGAAAGACAAAAACCACATGATCATCTCGATAGATGCATAAAAAGCATTCGATAAGATTGACCACCCATTTATGATCAAAACACTCAGCAAAATGGGAATAAATGGGGCATTCCTCAATGTAATAAAGGCCATCTATGAAAAACCTACAGCTAGCATCATACTCAATGGGCAAAAACTAAAAGCTTTCCCACTAAGATCTCGACCTCAACAAGGATGTCCGCTTTCACTGCTTCTTTTCAACATCATATTGGAAGTCCTAGCCACAACTGCCAGACAAGAAAAAGAAATAAAAGGCATCCAGATAGGAAAGGAGAAATTAAAACTATCATTGTTTGCAGATGACATGATAGTGTACATAGAAAACCCTGTAGACTCTACCAAAAAACTCCGCAACCTAATAAGTGAACTTGGCAAAACAGCAGGATACAAAGTCAATATTCAGAAATCAAAGGCATTTTTGTACACCAGCAATGCAATAGAAGAAGAAATCAGAGAAAGAAATACCATTCGATATAGCAAGAAGAAAAATAAAGTACCTAGGCATAAATTTAACCAAAGAGGTAAAAGACCTCTACGCAGAAAACTATACAACATTGAAGAAAGAAATTAAGGAAGGCATAAATAAATGGAAGCATATACTGTGCTCATGGAATGGAAGAATTAATATCATCAAAATGTCCATACTACCCAAAGCAATTTATAGATACAACGCAATCCCTATTAAGATAGCAATGACATATTTCACGGAAATAGGACATTTCAAAAATGAATATGGAACCATAAACGACCCCGAATAGCTGCAGCAATTTTGAGAAAGAATAGCAAAATAGGGGGGATCATAATATTGGACATCAAATAATACTACAAATCAACTATACTCAAAACAACCTGGTACTAGCACAAGAACAGACCCATAGACCAGTGGAACAGAATAGAAAGCCCAGAAATAAGCCCAGGTCTCTATGGGCATCTAATATTTGACAAAGGGGGCAGAAGCATAAAATGGAGCCATAATAGCCTCTTCAACAAATGGTGCTGGGAGAGCTGGACGGCTACATGCAAAAAATTGAAATTGGATCATCAGCTGACACCATACACAAAAATAAACTCAAGGTGGATAAAAGACTTAAATATAAGTCACAACACCATCAAAGTCCCAGAGGAGAATATTGTTAGGAAACTCTCAGATATCCCACGCAGCAATTTTTTCACTGATATGTCTCCTTAAGCAAGGGACATAAAGGGAAGAATAAACAAGTGGAGAGCTGAGGGAAGGAGGGAGGCAGGGAGGAAGGGAGGGGGCAAGGGAAAGTGGTATGGGATAGGCAGAGACATATGTATTTGAAAAAAAAAATAGAGACCAAAAAAATAAAAATAAAGAATCTTCTTCACGGCTAAAGAAAACATCAGCAAAATGAAAAGGGAGCCAACCATATGGGAAAATATATTCGCTAATGATACATCAGATAGAAGTTCGATCTCCAAGATACATAAAGAACTCACTTGACTCCACTCCAAGAAGACAAATGATCCAATCAAAAAATGGGCAAAGGACCTAGGCAGGTGCTTTTTCAAGGAAGAGATACAGAAGGCCCAGAGACATTTGAAAGGATGCTCAGCATCACTAGCCATCAGAGAAATGCAGATCAAAACCACCATGAGGTACCACCTCACACCAGTCAGAATGGCCATCATAAACAGATCAACAAACAACAGGTGCTGGTGAGGCTGTGGAGAAAAGGGAACCCTCGTACACTGTTGGTGGGAATGCAGACTGGTGCAGCCACTGTGGAAAACAGGCTTTTGGCTCTTTGGGGGTGTGGCCTCTTCCTGAGCAATGGAGACTATGGCAAGGAGAAGGAGTTGGGACTCCTCGGTTCCTCCTCCTGTTCTTTCCCCAATGCCTCAGTTTCTAGTCTCTCCTCAGGGGTCTCTGGGCAGTTCTGTGACCTGTTCGGCCAAGGATCCACCACCTGCGCGGACTGCGTTTCAATCGCAGGCAGTCTGGTTCCTGCGCGCCTCTCTTCTGCCTCTTTGGGGGCGCGCCTTTCCAGCCCACAATGGAATAATGGTTTTAAATTTTGTAACATTTTATAATTAACTCTGGAATTTAAAAAAATAAATAAAATCAATCTGCATTTGATAAATAAATTAAAAAAAGAAAGTGATGTATCGCCTACATTTTGCAACAATGTGGATGGAACTGGAGAATATTAAGCTAAATGAAATAAACCAGTTGATGAAAAAAATACCATATGACCTCACCTATAAGTGGACTTTATTCAACAAAATAAACTAACAAACAAAGTAAAGCACAGGCATGGAAACCTGGGGCAGACTGAAAGTGACCAGAAGGGGATGGGGAAAGAAGACAATGGTGGAAAGAAGGGGAAGGGACTAGACAAAGAACATGTATGAATGAGCCATTGACATGGACAACAGAGTTGGAATTGACTGTGGGAGTGGGAGGTGGGGGTGGGATGGGTCTAGGGAGATAAAAAGAGAAAAATTGAGACAACTGTAATGGAATAAACATGATTTATAATTTTTTATAAAACTAAAAATATCAGTTAAGAAAACACACAGAAAAAAAGATGATGAAAATATTTTTAAACTGACTATTGAGATGGATGCACATATCTGTAATAGGCTAAAAACCAATGAATTGTACACCTTAATGTATGAATTGTGTGATATATAAATTATACCTAAATAAAGTTGTTTTGAAAAGATTTTTTTTTAAAGAAAGAAACAGTATAGAGTTTCTTCCAAAAAACACAGAACTGCTTTTTTACCCAACAATTCCATTTCTGGGTATATATCCTAAGAATCCCAAAACTCAATTCAAAATAATATATGCACTTCTATGTTCGTTGTAGCATTATTTACAATAGCCAAGATCTGGAAACAGCTCATGACCATCAGTGGGTGAGTGGACGTAAAAGCTGTGGTATGCCTACACAATAGAGTACTATGCATCAGTAAAAAGAAGGAATTCTTACATTTTGCGATAGCATGGATTGACCTGGACACTATTATGCCAAGTGAAATAAGCCAAATACCATGCATTTACATGTGGAATCTAATGAACAAAATAAACTAATAAACAAAATAGATCAGAGGCACAAATTATATGGAACAGACTGACAGCTCTTGGAGAGGAGGTGAGTTGGGGGGACCAGATGAAAGTATGTGAAGAGCTTAACCAAGACACATATATGCCTAAGGTCACACATGGATATGGACAACTGTATGTCATTGCCTGAAAAAGGGGTCTGAGCAGAGGTGTACAAGGGGTAAAATATGGAGACAACTATTATAGCATAAACAAAAAATATAATTTTAAAGAGAGAGAAATAGACCATAGCATGTCAGTCTAGAGACAGAGAGATTACTTTGGGGACTATAATCCATAAAGAGATGGAAGTTCAGACACCATTGGTAAGTTCTTATAGAGATGGTAAGTAGTTAGATTCTAGAGATATTAACTCATTTAATAGCCACAAAAATGCTATGAAGTAGCTAATAACATCATTGTCATTTTACAGATGAGAAACAAAGGCCTTAAAACTCTTAGCTTCCACAGTCACAGAAGGAACAGGTAGCAAAGCTGGGAGTTAACCCCAAGCAGTCTGGATCATGCTATGCCAACCCTCTGAAAGCTCATCTGTCACCTGAGCCTGTCATTCTGATATATAAATAAGCTGGGATTTTTAAAAGTATGCAGGCCACAGATGCATGCTAGAATTCTCTTCCTGATAACAATATTCTTGAAACTTGGACTAACAACCTTGTACTCATATTTAAATATTTTGTTTTCATGATAAATGAGCCAGCATTAACACTAAAGTAGAGAGACAAAAGTAGAGTCCTCAAATGAGAATAAAAAAAACATGGCTGAAAAGTAGGGCATTGCTCTCACAAGGAAGAAGAAAATAAATGTCATGGGAAGAGAAACTGACAGATATCACAGAGTGGAATGAAACTGGGTGTCTTTGTGAATTGAAATTTTTATTTCTACTAAAAGCCAAGATAATAAATGTTAAGTCCAGTTTACATTTTAGAGTGTTTGAATTCAGCCATTGTGTAGCCTTTACTCATTGCTCTGATGACATGCTTTAACTGCAACCTTGTTTGCTCATTCTGGCCCCAGGCTGGCTTTTGGCCAAGTTTTTTATAAATAAAAATTTTTGAATTGGAAAAAATATATATACTGGTAATGAAATAATTTTGTTTTGCTTTTTCAGTCATTTCTTTTTATTTACGGTTTCTGTTTAATGCAAATCAATTCTATAACATGAGAAATTACTATGAATCAAGGCATAAATCCACAAACACAATAAACAATCCAAAATAGATAGACAGCATTCAGGTTTGAAACAAAAGGGAATGTTCATTCACACACACAGTAGCTTGAGATCTGCTGGGTATGATGTTCCTGGGTAAGTTTCTAAAGATTGAAAAAAAAGGACTTTGGTTATCAAGACTACCATGGTCATATTAGATACTGGAACATCTAAACATTAATGTGTGACCATGCAAACAAAAGACTTTAGGGAATGTCTATTTTTAAAAAGGTTCTGTGCATCAAGGCAGTTGTGAAAAAGATTAGCTTTCCAGAATCAAGCCCAACTTGAGATTTGGATCAGGTTCTAACTATCTAAAAATACTGAGCAATAGCAGAAAGTGTTCCAAATGTGGCTATTTTGATTCATAGTTTAAAAAAAATCTGTACAGAAAGAGTATAAAAGGTTTTCTGAATTTAATGTAACCTTCCAGTCTTCATTTCCCAAATACCTAATTTACAGTTGTTTTTTTTTAATAGTAAAACGTAATGATTTTTATTGTAACCATATATCAGGTATAGAAAAGTATTTAGTAAATCCTTTTTGATTGTTAATTTTTTTTAAATTAATTTATTTACTTTTTAAATACATTTGTCTCTGCCTTCCCCCCACCTCTTTCCCTTGCCCCCTCCCACCTTCCCTCCCTCAGCTCTTCCCCTTTGGTTTTGTCCATGAGTCCTTGCTATATGTTCCTTGACTTTCCCCTTCCCTTCCCTTTCCCTGTCCCCCCCCTTCCCTCTTGTCTCTGTTGATTTCTTTTCCTTTCAGTGTTGCTGGTCGTATTTTCCTTGCTTCTTTGCATTGTTGGTTAGGTTCCGCTTATAGGTGAGATCATATGGTATTTGTCTTTCGCCCCCTGGCTTATTTCGCTTAGCATGATGCTCTCCAGTTCCATCCATGCTGTCGCAAAGTTTAGTACTTCTTTTTTCTTTCTGCTGCGTAGTATTCCATTGTGTATATGTACCATAATTTTTTGATCCAGTCATCTACTGATGGGCATTTAGGTTGCTTCCAACACTTGGCTATTGTAAATTGTGCTGCTATGAACATTGGGGTGCATAGGTTCTTTTGTATTGGCGTTTTGGTGTTCTCAGGGTATAGTCCCAGCAGGGGAATCACTGGATCAAAAGGCAGTTCCATTTTCAGCTTTTTGAGGAAATTCCACACTGCTTTCCATAGTGGCTGCACCAGTCTGCATTCCCACCAACAGTGGACTAGGGTTCCCTTTTCTCCACAGCCTCGCAAGGGACATAAAGGAAAGAATAAACAAGTGGGACCTCATCAAAATAAGAAGCTTCTGCACGGCTAAAGAAAACATCAGCAAAATGAAAAGGGAGCCAACCATTTGGGAAAATATATTTGCTAATGATACATCAGATAGAGGTTTGATCTCCAAGATATACAAAGAACTCACTCGACTTGACTCCAAGAAGACAAACGATCCAATCAAAAAATGGGCAAAGGACCTGGGCAGATGCTTTTCTAAGGAGGAGATACAGAGGGCCCAGAGGCATTTGAAAGGATGCTCTGCATCACTAGCCATCAGAGAAATGCAGATCAAAACCACCATGAGGTACCACCTCACACCGGTCAGAATGGCCATCATAATTTACAGTTTTGACTTCGGCTTATCTGCCTTTTCAATTTTAGGATTTGTCAAAACTGATCATTTTTTTAAATTGTAAAAAGTATTCAAGATATGCACAAATAAAAAAGCATTTTGAAATTAGCTGAGGTCAGCGTACCTTTTTTTATTTTAATTTTTATTAATTTATTTATTCTTCCAAATACATTTGTCTCCGTCTTCCCACCACCACTTTCCCTTGCCCCACTCCTCCCTCTCCCCTCCTCAATCTTTCCCCACTTTGGCTTTGTCCATGAGTCCTTGCTATATGTTTCTTGACTTGCCCTTTCCCTTCCTTTTCCCCCATCCACCCATCCCTCCTTCCCTCTTGTCTCTGTTGGTTTCTTTTTCGTTCAGTGTTGCTGGTCTTATTTTCTTTTTTTTTTTTTAAATTAATTTATTTACTTTTTAAATACATTTGTCTCTGCCTTCCCCCCACCTCTTTCCCTTGCCCCCTCCCACCTTCCCTCCCTCAGCTCTTCCCCTTTGGTTTTGTCCATGAGTCCTTGCTATATGTTCCTTGACTTTCCCCTTCCCTTCCCTTTCCCTGCCCCCCCCCCTTCCCTCTTGTCTCTGTTGATTTCTTTTCCTTTCAGTGTTGCTGGTCTTATTTTCCTTGCACCTTTGTCTTGTTGGTTAGGTTCTGCTTATAGATGAGATCGTATGGCATTTGTCTTTCGCCCCCTGGCTTATTTCACTTAGCATAATACTCTCTAGTTTCATCCATGCTGTTGCACAGTGTAGTAGTTCTTTTTTTCTTTCTGCTGCGTAGTACTTCTACTCTTTGGAATTAGTTTAGCTAAATGAATCTGGCGCTCTTGTTGAATATAAGCAAAATTTACTCATTATGCTTGGATTTGGGGTAGAGTCCAATCCATCATTGTCCTGGCACATATCAATTACTACACAAAAAATCAAATGCTATGTCAAATCCAAAGCCTCAAAGGAAAGAGTTCAGTTCCCAAGAGACCAGTGATAGCTGAACAATGTAAAACTTTATACCTGAGTTATATCTGCATTAAATTAGTACTGTGAAACAGTAAATTGAGGACTTATAGGGACACCTGGAAGTCCCTTCTAATGTATATATAAATAAGACAGCTTTTTGCATCACCTAATTATTTTATGGCCTTATAACTGTAATGAACCAAAGGAAAACTGACTGTTCCAACTTCCATCTTTTATCTCTAGATGACAAAATTTATTCATTTTCAAGGTAGAATTTAATGTGTCCATACTTCTAAGCCACATTTAAGGAAATCTTCTCTGAACTAATTTTGGATGTGTTTTTCTTCATCTTGTTTGTGGAAGTCCAGAAGATTTAACGTTGGCATTCATCATCTAGTCAAGCCCTGAACATGCTCTTCAAACCAATCAAATTGGAAATCCTCAATATTTCCTGTGTCAAAAAAATTAGGTGTGGAATTTGATGCAAGGACCTGCTTTTTCCTTGTCACACTAGACACCATTTGGATTGGGTTTAGAAGATGGAGTAGAGACGTTTCTTGGCCCAAGTCTTTTTAACAGTAGAAATGCAGAAGAGAGAAGGAGATCACAAAGAGACTGGCTGTTGACTGCAGAGCACCATCTCTTGCTTTGGTGGTATTTGCCAGATTTGGGGTAGTTGTGGTATTGCAGGAGGGGTTATTTGCAGGTGGGACAGTAGTTGTATCTGAATAAATCTGCATGGGTATGAGCAGAGCAAGAAGCAGCAGCCCCAGCCTGAGCCTAGCAACTATGGCTCTGCCAATGTCCATACCATCGGTGAGCCA